>NC_134796.1:35082234-35107234 GCF_046742065.1 Oratosquilla oratoria
CACATAAGTCCTGCTCCAAGCAGGACGCCGCTTCCCACCCCGAGTATTCCATCGAGGAAGGGAGGGGCTTGGTAGGAGAGCAGGCTGATTTACTAACGCGCAGTAGTTGTAGCACTGTAACACAACTTGAAACAGCCGGTACGAGTCGTTAGCGACGAGCACTGGATTCAAGTAGTTGACGGCGATAGTGTCACACCTTCAGGTGTAGGTCCGCACTCGACGAGAGCCAAGCACGTACATTTCATACATGACCTGCATACTACCTGCCTTAGACTGTTCCTCCCCTGACCAGTTATACACCAGCCTTGTCTCCGCCACCCACGACTTTTACAGGCTTTACGTATCACGACCCCACCTCCAACGTCGCCCTTCTCCTCACTCGTGGTACCTAGACACTCGACTTCAAGACGCACAGAAAGAAGCGGAGCGCATTGGACTCATGTTCTAAGCTAACCCATCTCCTGAACTACTTCACCGTTATCAGCAATCCAGAGACGACTTAGCAACCCTCCTAGAATGTGTAAGTACCGACTCCTGGAAGAGATTCACGGACAGAATTAATCACCAAACTAGTATAACCTCCACATGGCACCTTATTCACAGAGTAATTAAGAAGACTCTTGCTACAGCCCGTCATCATTTCCCACCCGTATTTGCCGAACAACTCATCGACACGTAGTCAAACCAGTCCAACCCTGCCATCCTCCGTGCCCCCGCCCAAGATGCTCTCTCCTCCGGTGCTTTTGCTCGTGGATTCTACCTAGTACATGCTCTGCTGCAAGAGGGTGATGAGACTATACCGATCACTGAAGATGAACTACGACGTGCTCTCTTGAAAGGTAAAGCCACGTCCCCTGGGGATGATGGCTTTACCTACAGTGTACTACGTTTACTGCACCGTGTACCCGGTAACCCCCTCCTTCGCCTCTACAACATGTGTCTACGAGATGGATATATCCCACATGCCTGGACCACGAGTACAATAATCCCCATACCCAAGCCCGGCACAGCAAATTTCAGGCCCATCTCCCTTACATCCTGCTTTTGCAAAGTGATGGAAAGGATCTTACTCACCCGACTGATGTACCAACTACAAGATCGCCTTTCACCACGTCTCCTCGGCTTTTTACCCCAACGCAGTTCCCATCACTGCCTCGTCGACTTATATTTTCGCCTCTCCCGTGACAATGTTGTAGCATTTATAGATCTAAAAAAAATGCATTTGATGTAGCGAACAGCGACATTATTTTAGATCAATTAATTTATTTTGGAATTAAGGGAAGATTATTACAATGGATTAAGAGCTACCTCTGTAACCGGACCTCCCGTGTATTCTTCAGCGGTGCCTACAGCTCCTCACGGGATTTTCATCTCGGCACTCCACAAGGAGGGATACTAAGTCCATTTCTCTTTATGCACCGTCTTCTCACGTCTCTGCCCACTATTCCTGAGGTCACAATTACTTGCTATGCAGATGATTTATGTATTCACTCAACACACCTACAACTCTTTCTTACTTCTCTCTCCCAGGCTACTACTAACTGTGGCCTTATTGCTTCCCCACAGAAGAGCAGAATTTTCTCCTACCGCCTTCCTACCACGCTGCCAGAGTTCATGGGTGGAGACTGCATCATCCCACTAAGCTCCCAATACCTTGGTGCACCAGTACGAATCTCAGAAACTCTTCCTGCCCGGCGTCAATCCCATCCCGTAATTCGTGAACTGCTAGATCGTCTCCAGCGTCGGCTCCGGCTTCTCCAGTGGCTCACTAACAACTCTTCCGGTATCTCCATCCCCGTGGCCAGAACTGTCTACATTACTTTCATTCGCTCTGTTGTTGATTACCTCTCCCCTGCCTTAATTCAACTTCCTCGATCTGCTTTAGAACCACTAGAGATTTTTCAGAACAAAGTAATGAGAATAATTCTTGGTTGCCCAGTGACTACCAGAATTGTCAACACGCAACGAGAATTACGGCTTCCATCCCTGGTTGAGAGGATTTACTCTAACGTCACCTTCCTCACAAAGTGTATACACTTCCCCCACCTCTCACCGCACTTCACAACACTGGTCAGACCATCTCTCAGCCTCTCCCCACCCCTCATGCCAGCCGGTCGCCGCCTTATAAGGTCTATTTCATCCTTCATTCGCAACTTAGATTTGCAAGTATCTATAGCTAACGTACCCCCAGGCCCTCCCCCATGGGCGCTACCATCGCCTGTGATCAGCTTCACTACTACAGCAAAGTGCAACCCGCCTCCACCACAATTACAACTAGCCTTAAAACATATTGCAAAAATAACATCCTCCATCACAGCCCCACATCGCCTCCACACCGACGGATCATTACAATCAGATGGTGCAGCTGGAGGGGCAGTCTACTCACCTGACCTACCGCCGCCTCCTGAGGGCTGGGTCGGCCGTCGGCTCCGTGATCACTCCAGCTCTACTCGCCGGCGTGGAAGGCGAGCCTGTATACACATACTATATGGACCTTGTGTATACACAGACTGTCGCCTATGCCACGCTTCACTAGCCAACACCATCGAACACTACTGCCTAGCGTGCCCCACTGTAAGACATCTACTACCCCCAGGGACTACTATTAGAATCTGTCGTTATCTCCTAACACAAAATATATTAGATGTAATACTTGTCCGTTACCCCCGGTTTGGAGGGTTTTCGTAATACCTGATGCACTGCGTGACATCTCTAACTTACTTCCCCTTTGAATGGATGTACAATACCCAGTGTCCTGTATTGTGTTACCTGCAACTCATGTATAGTATGTATGTATATGAGTGTGTATATATGTGTGTATGTGTACGTGTGTAAGCAAGTGTATCCCAATTGCCTTCCTACGTTCATTATGAAAACCTCTCCCCACTGTATGACGCTATTGCGTAATAAACTAAAAAAAAAAACCACACACACACACACACACGCAAAGGTCTGAGCATAAACAAAAATAAAGACATTAATAGATAAACAAATTGTAAAATCAACGCATAGATTAATTATGAATTAATAATGTCCATAAGTTTTTCCAGATAAACACAAATTGACATAATAAAAATCTCTTATTTTATTCTACATAAAATGAAATAGAATAATTGATACAATTTTCCCTTATTTTACTTAGTGTAATGTAAAATATTCCTTATCTTATCCTACTTTAACTCATTTTCCTTTACATTATCCATTCATTATCATTTACATTATTCGTCTAGTTTCATTCCGTGTAGTGCCTTTGCCTCTCGTTCCTTTTCTTTCTTTATATATTTTTCTCTCTTGAAAGAGTGTAGGTTTGTTTATATAATGTTTTTAATTTTATTCCATGTAGTGTCATTGCATCCGATTTCTTTTCTTTTTCTCCTTTGTTTATTTTATCTCTTTTAATTGAATGCGTGCAGGTTTGTTTACTTTGTTTATATATATTTTTTCATTCTATTCCTTGTCATGCCATTGCGTTTAATTTCTTTTATCTTCCTCCTTTATCTATTTATGTTTTCTCTCTCACTCACGTAAAGGTATCGAAGCTGTAGCGACATTACTAGTTCCATTCTCCCATTTATATTCAGTTGTTCTAACTTGTGCATACCGTTTTCCCGCGTAAACTTTCCGAAGTCATACATGTCTCATACACACTGCCAATGTATCGTAAAAATACATATTTGATCCTCATCCTCTAAATACTCCACATTAAACTATTTATTTAAATAATATTATTATGATCTTTTTGTTTATATAAAATTTTAGTCTGTATATACAGAAATGGGACTGTATTTGCATAGATAAATTCATAAACATTCACCCGAGGGTGTGCATGGCTATGTAACTAGATTTGGAGATGACCGTTTTCAGAGTAGTGTCACCATTACATTATTGAAAAATAAACTTTCGGAAGGCATGCATGCCTAACACGCACTCATTAATAACGTAGTCATGGATCGGCGCTGCTCATTCATTTAAAAACATATCCCACCATGAGAAGGAAGAAGATTTTCAGATAATAATGTGACGCCATGGGAAGGTAATGCTTATCCGCAATGTTCGATTGTAACTTATTTCACATCTCTCCTTCCCTTAGTTTTCATATTCTCCGCTTGAATGGGTGCAGGTATCGAACCGCTCAGGCATGGAAGAGGTTACAAGCTCCCGTTACATCGTGTCAGGTCGGGACTAGCGATGCGACTAAAGTGACAAAAAAAAAGTAATTTTTTCTTTTTAATATTGTCTTAAATATCTTGGCAAGAAAAACACATTACAATAAGACAGTATACCCTCAAGCATATATATATGTATTATCATTTTAGGGAATTTCCCATTTTCTGTGTGTCATGTGTTGATGTATCTTATTGATTTTACAATAAACCTGTAGAATCTTTAACTCTCAACAAGTGTGCTAATAATATGCCTTTGATGGTGGTGATATATAAACGTTTTCTGCCAATTTGGTGTAGTTTCTGGAATTTTGTCTCATAAAAGGTTTGGCACCACTATGACTGAGATTTGGTAACATTGTAAGTTGTTCGTGTTTGTTATCAGTCCTGTAGTTTGTTGTTGTGTGGGTAGTGTGAATAAAACCTACAATGCCAGGCAGGAAGAGGACTCCAGTTGCCAAATTATTCAAAGATGTCCCAAGTCATGGGAAAGTGGCAAAATTGAAATGCTCATTTTACTCAACAGCATTGTCAAAAAAACGGAAGTCGGATGGTAAACCATAGAGTTCGGTGCAAGAAATGTGGTGAAAAAAAAGTATTTGCCATGTGGTAAAGGCCGAAAAACAGTTTTTACTGATGCTGAAACTACTGAGGGAAGATCACAAGGTATAGACAGTGACTCAGGCATGGAACTGCAGTTGCTCTTGCATGATACAAATGCAACAAGTACAAGCACTCACACAATGCAAATGACATTAGATGATTCATTTTTCACAAGTCCGATTCCGATGGCTCTGCCCAGACCCGACACAGCCACAGGCACAACATCTGTCTCTGTCAGTTCTAGAATCACTCCAGTGACTTCCACTCCTGCCAAAGCCAAAAAGTTAACATACCAGAAGATTGCTTCATACACTTATGTTGACAAAATGACAGAAACACAAACAGTAAGTATATACTATGTTATAGTTATATATTGTATATTCTAATGTGTCTCCAAGGTCAACATTGAGTAATCTGTCTATCAGTATCATGATTAATGGAAATCAAATGCATTACAGGAAGAAGCTCAGATGCAGTTAGCCCGGGCTATCTATGCAAGTGGCTGTCCACTAAACTTGATGGGTAATAAGTTGCGGTCAAAGTTCTTCAAGACTCTGAGGCCATTTTTGAAGATTCCGAGCCGCGACTCAATCTCAAACAATCTTCTTGAGAGTGTCTACCAGGAGTGTTCTGTAACTGTTAAGGAACTAGTAGCATCTGCTTCTAGTGTTGCAGTAATGTGTGATAGTTGGACTAGTGTCAGGTAAAAACTGTAGAAATATGTAACATCACTATGTCACATATTATTCCTAATAGATCATTATGAATAATTACTGCCCTAATTAATCCTAAAATAGTGGATAATTACAGGTATTCATTGTGACAGTGCCAAGGCCCATATTTTGGAGCAGCATTGCAACAGTTTAGTTTCAGTTAAAATTGCAGTCAATTACAACTCAATTACAAAATTAACTTAGACAATGAAATAAGTTATTTCTTATAAACCTCCTATCTTAAGAAGAGATTAATACTGATTAATAGTCAATTCTTCTCGGTTTACATTAGTTTTGTACTTTTGGAATATGCTGCAATACTAAATTATAGCTTCTGCTTTATTACTAGGTGCAGAAAGCCACACTGGGCAGTTCATAGCAGATTTCCTGAAGAAAGTAGTGGATGACATTGGGCCATTGAAAGTGTTGTGGGTCTGCACAGATAATGTCTCTAATATGAAAAAGGCTTGGGAACTGCTTCAGCTGGAGTATCCCCACATAAAACCATATGGTTGCATGGCTCACACTCTTCAGTTAGTATTCACAGACCTAAAAAAGATCGAGTCTGCAGAAAATATCCAGTATGATTGCATAAAATTTGCAAAGCAGGCAAACAGTCCCAAAAGCTCACTGATCTACTCAAACAACATCAACAGCAGTCACCACTGGGGCAACAGTAGACACTAAAATTAACTGTTAAAACGAGGTAAGAATTATTTGTATAATACTCATTGCTAAAGATCACAACTTGCAAAACAGTATTTGAAACCTCATTCTTATGCCCGTAAACTTGCTATGAATTCTTTATCTAATCTAATGTTTCTCATGGCTAAGCTGTTTTGAATTGATCATTCATACTGGTACTTATATTGTTGTCCTCCTTTGTTTCAGATGGGGATCCATTATCCAGTGTCTGAAGAACATGCACTTCAGGCACTTACAATCAATGATGATGCCAAGCCATATTTGGATTTGTCCATTATGAAGCTCCTACTTTCAGAAGTATTTCTGGATCGGACTGATGGTATTCTCAAGCTCCTGAAGCCAGTGGCAGATGCCATAACAGATATAGAAGGAGACAATAAAAAACTCTCTCTGGTAATGAGAGTGTTCAGTGATTTAAAGGGAATAATTCGTAAAAGGAAGAAATTCCTGATGAAAAGTATTCAACTTGCAGCCAAATTAGTGTATCCTTGTTACTGTGGATGTCACCTTTCCGGTGAAGAAGCGGTAAGTATTTTCTATTTCTATTTTGTAATAATATGTTCTTATTACCCCTAAAACCCAGTCTTATCCGTATGCCAATGCATATGCCTCAAAGTCCAGGACTTCCTCTGAGGAAGTCTTTTAAGGACGAATCGTTAGTAATAAAACTCCAACGTTTTTTTTTTGGCGTTTACCTCACCACAGATTCCGCTCATTTTGTCATTCCTATTTCATATGTGTAAATGCGCGCACGCACACACACACACACACACACACACACACACACACACACACACACACACACACACACACACACACACACACACACACACACACACACACACACACACACACACACACACACACACACACACACGGCTCGGTGGCGGATTGGTTAAGCACTGGCCTCACAAGCCAGAGAACCGGGGTTCGATTCCCCGGCCGGGCGGAGATAAGTTGGGTTTGTCTCCTTTCACGTGTAACCCCTGTTTACCTAGCAGTGAGTAGATACGGGGCGTTAGTCAAGGAGTTGTGACCTTGCTGTCCCGGTGTGTGGTGTATGGTGTGTGGTGTGCGAGTGGTCTCAGACCTACCCAGAGATCGGCAAATAATGAGCTCTGAGCTCACTGCCGTAGGGAGGTGTCTGGCTATCTCGACAGACTGCAGCAGATCCAAGGTGAATACACACACACACACACACACACACACACACACACACACACACACACACACACACACACACACACACACACACACACACATATATATATATATATATATATATATATATATGCACAAACATATGAATACATTGTTACCGTAGAAATAGTCACCCATTGTGTTTATTGTGTTTTCTACCGTGTGTATTGTGTCTTCCGTTTTCTATCCCGCGTAGACGCAGATTGTCACGAGACGAAACCAAGGTATTGTGAAAACATATCTGCGTATATGTTATAGATTTGAGATTATTGTGTTCTAGTTAGTATGTGAGAATTCAAAGAAGTATTTGCTTTAATTTCTTGTGATGTATGAATAATGTATAATTTATGTTCACAACGCATATATGTGCATCGTTGGAATTAGCTTATGTCTGCGATACAGGATTTCAAGTGATTTTCTCTCTCTCTCTCTCTCTCTCTCTCTCTCTCTCTCTCTCTCTCTCTCTCTCTCTCTCTCTCTCTCTCTCTCTCTCTCTCTCTCTCTCTCTCTCTCGCAGTCGGACAGGTAACACGTATACCGTGTTATCTTATATTGTATTCATACCCATGTGCATAGATTGAGCACGTTTGTAAGTAAAGTAAAATGGGGGGTTTACTGTGAATAGAGAGCAAATCATATGAGGCATATAAGCTTGTGTAATGTATTACAGATTAGGCCATTAGAGTATTTCAATTCTTTGAAATATTTTTAATTTCATATTCTAAGTAAATGCTGCTACACATTCCGAAGGTTCAAAGGGAAAGAAATCAGGACTCCTCTCTTCACACTCCTACTGTGACCTGAAATATAGTGGACAAAATCATCCCTGTTTGTGGGTTTCCTATATACTGCAAGCCTGTACCTCCTTTCCTGCTCTGCGGATTATTGTGTCATCTGCAGGATGAAGGAGAAGGCTAAGGAGATTCATAATAGGAGCACAAATGCCCACAGAACTGAGAATGAGAAAAAATACATCTACATTACCGTTTCCAACTCGATTAACACCGAAGACGTCGACAGGTTTCTCATAAAAGGTGGAATGAAAACAGCTAAAGTTTTATCCAACAAAATAGGGAAAATTGTTAACAGACAAGAAAAAGGTCCTGATAACGAATTATGTGTCGTCTATCAAATCCCGTGTAAAGGTTGTTCAGCTTCATTTTTCGAAGATTCAAGTCGGGATATGAATAAACGCCTATGTGAACAGAAAATGCAACCTGAGCGAGTGCTCTATAGGAGTGATATCAATTGTAACCCATGTAAAAACTTGCTGTACATCTCTCTGAAGAAGAACAAGTTGGTCGAGATGTTAGAGTAAATAATTTCCTAGATCATCTTCATTTTACTCCCACCACCCAATCTCACATACATACATACATACATACATACATACATACATACATACATACATACATACATACATACATACATACATACATACATACATACATATGTATATATATATATATATATATATATATATATATTCTGTGTCTGTATTCATTTATTTGTTCATATATATGTGTGTGAATAAATTCATCCGTAACTCACGTCTTGTTTCCCCGGTGAGCGTGAAATCGTGATCTATGGCCTGCCCCCAAGCGACGGCCATGATGGTGATTGCGTGGTCGTGGAAGCCCTCGTCACGGTGCAGGCGATCGGACATGACGCGAGGTGACGGAAACTCGTAGCCGTCTCTTCCGTGCCTGGGCGCTTCGATACCTGCACGCTTTCAAATGGAGAAAAAGGAAAACAGGTGAAAGAATTAAAAGAATTGAGATGCAATTGAACATTACGGATGTAAGTTACCTTCTATATGCTTAAAATTCTGTAGGTTAGAGTACCATCTATATATTTCATATTAATGAGACCGGTTTCCATAAAAATATATATACATTAATACATCTAAGAAATAGTATGTACATACTATTACATATGGTTATCGATCTATGAAGGGGTATTAAGGCTGCTGTGAATGCCATCAGTCTCTGCGGTTTTTTGCTGCCTTCGTGATGCGTATGATCATTTGCAATTTTGGTTACATCGTCGTGCACTTACTTATGCAGATACAGTATCATTTCTGTATGTACAGACCTGAATTTTACATAAACAGAAATATCATAATATTGTCATTTAAATGAATAGTTTAATATTGAGTATTTAGAGGATGAGGTTCAAATATATTTTTACAATACATTGGCAGTGTGTATGAGATATATGGATTACGGAAACAGTGTACGCGGGAAAACGATATGCATGAATTTGAGAAAACTGAATACATAGAGAACGGAACTCTAGCTTCGCGGGGAAATGGTATGCATGAATTTGAGAAAACTGAAAACATAAATTAGAGAAAGCAACTACAGCTTCGATACTTGAACACATCTGAGTGAGAAAACAATTCTAGTACAGGAAAGAGAGATAATCAGTGAAACACAGTTGGACAGGACGAGAACGCAACAATATATTCGCTAACCTACAAGCATGTGGGCAATACACTCATGTTAACGTATACAATAGACTTGCGTCTACGTAAAGATATAGTTCATCTGAAATGATATTCTTTACAACGATTATCAATATTATTATTATTATATTATTATTATTATTATTATTATTATCATTATTATTATTATTATTATTATTATTATTATTATTATTATTATTATTATTATTATTATTATTATTATTATTATTATTATTATTATTATTATTATTATTATTATTATTATTATTATTATTATTATTATTATTATTATTATTATTATTATTATTATCATTATCATTGTCATTATTATTATTATTATTTTTTTTTCTTTTTTTTTTAATCTATTTATTTATTTATTTATTTTCCTATTTAGTTCCTGTCTTTAATTGCTTCTATGGCCGTAATATCCTATTTATTTATTAATTCAATTTTATAATTATTTATTTACCGGGGTGTGGAATTTTGTTATATTTGACCCGGCAGCCAGGATTATTTCAGATTTTCCGGCGTCTGATGTGCTGTTTGCCCTCAATTGGTCTAGGGTGGTGGAGGGATCTCCGAAGAGATTTCTTAAATCTTTAAAATGGTCCCTCAACTGTCTGCAAACGAAAAGGCAGTGATTGAAAGAGAGCTGGGGCCGTATACACAAAACTTTTTTGTTAGCCTTAACAATCTCTGCTAGCTAACAGAAAACCACTAAAAGTTATACACCAATGCTTAACTAACAACTGTTAGCTAGCAAACAGTTGTTTGTCAAGTACCGCTAAACAGCGCTGAAGTTAGCAGCTTATGAACATGTAAATGGACGTATTATCAAAAATTGCACACATAAAACAGTGTTATTAATGCAGTTGTTCAGAATTTATTAATAAAGTATCATGATAGCACATAGATATCGAATGTATGGGTTTTTAGAAGTACTTATTAACCAACGACATATTTTTGGACAAGGGCGCATTGTACAGGCGGCCGTGCCACAGACAAATCTTCCGACAGAAGACTCAACAATAATTCCAGAGGACATAGACATGGCAGAAGAAACACAGAAAAAGAAAAGGAAGCCAAACTGGTCACAAGAGGAAACACTCCTCTTGATCAACGTGATTATGGAGAAAAAATAATAATAAATGGGCGATTCAAGCCAAGTTTAAACCACAAGGATAAGAGGGAGGCATGACAAAGCACGTTGATGCTATGGTATTGTTTTCTGTTTACATATAAATGTTCATCGACACTTGGAGCCCCAATTCTAATGTTTGTGCCATCTATGGTACCCACAACACCGGGAAACCTACAGTTTTCCATGAACTCTGCTTGTTTTACTTGCACTTCTTGGCGAGTCAATAGGAATTTTACAAACTGAGTTACAATATCTGGTTCTGATAGTGCATCAATTGTTTGAGTAATGACACGGCTGATTGATGCTTGCGAGGTCCCAAATTCGTCACTGCTGCATTTTACCTGTGGCTAAATATCATAGGGTAATTGCCACCTTCGTCTCAGGACTCAGTGGTCGATTCCGTTCTGTTCGGGTTTGAAGTTTGTCCCTCACTAAATCAGCCATTTTTATTATACCAGCACGGTTCATTCTGAAGCGTTTGATGAGTTCGTCATCATTGTACTCGTTAAATATGTCCCGTCGCTGTCGATAAACTCGCAGTCATCTTTTTAGTTGTTGTTGCTCCGCCATCTTCTCTACTAACAGGAACTTGTTAAGAGCTTAATAGTCCTCCTCAGCACTTTTATCTTAACAGTACTTTTAAGGCCCTAACAAGTTTTCTGTATCACTGTTAGTGCTTAACAGCTAAATGTTAGCCTTAACAGGAATTTGTTACCCTTAACAGCTATTTGTTAGTGCTAACAAGTTTTGTGTATACGGCCCCTGTTCTCTGCCACAGGTACAGAGAAGATTTAGGAATTTGGCTCGCCAATGATTTACCCTTAGTCTGGATATTATGGCTAACATATAAGGGGGTACAGAGGGGAAGGTCGGGGGTTTTCGTCCGTGGCAGGTTGTTGTCGGCCATCCACGAGCGATGGCAGTGGCGGTGAAGTCTGCCTTCCAGGTCTCCCAGATGGCTCTGTTGATCTTGTGCAGGGCGTCGCTGACCGTGAATTTGATGGAAATCATGTCCTCCTCAGGCGCCAGGCCGCCCTTCTTGGCTGCCCCATCCGCCTTTTCATTACCGTGCAACCCCACATGTGAGGGAACCCATTGATATCTTATCTGAATATCTTTGTTGGAGGCCTCAGCAGTGAGGTGCAGTATTTCTTGCAAAGTGTCTGGTTGAGAGTCGCATTGACAGCTCTGCAGTTTGGGGAAATTTGACCAACTTGTTTTCACGTAAAATGGGGACATGACTTCTCCTGATGAAACCAAAATTTCATTTACTGTGTTTTGAGCTATCTTACAACCAAAGACATTTTTTCAACTTAAACTGTAGCAACACAGATGAAATCTGGATCCCAATTGGTGCTGAATGAAATGTGATCATAGAAGATTGTATAAAACACGTTAGTTGAGTAGATTGTTTGAATATTTTTGGCTAAAGCCAAATTACTTTATTCATCTGAGCGTCAATGCCCCTAACGCTAGCGGGATTTTTTTTTTTTATCGGGACTCCTATATGGCGGGGATTACCAAACTAATACCCCCCCCCCGAGAGCTAAAAAAGAAAAAAAAAAAAGAAAAAATTACTGAGGGAGGCGTTTGCCATCTGCTCAAAAATAATTGTTTAATAAGAATAATGAAGTAATTCCAATAATTAACGTACGGAAAAATTACAAAAAAGAAACTGCAATTAGAAAAAAAAAAAAAAACGGCCACTGAACACAAGGATGCGGTTACCAAAGTGCTCTCTGGGTTTCACATGTCATATAAAAGTCGTTAGTATGCCAGGTTTTGCACCCGTGTCAAGCAAAGGTCGCCCATCCTTGTTCTATGGCGTATTCCACTGTGATTCACCTTGGTCTTTGGATCACGCTTTGGACTCGTGATCGACAGCTATTTCCCTCCCGGAAGAGAGCTCAGAGCTCGTATGACAGATCTATGGGTAATGCTATGACCTTACACGCACACACATACCCAACTCCCCGCCCACGAGAATTGGAGTAACGACACGAGGCGCAGCGATACTGACATAATTTCAGCCCTGGGCAGGATTCGATTCAGGTACCGTCAACATCCCCGCACTGACAGTCTGAGACTCTACCAACCGCGCCACCGAGTCGTGTATGCATTATAATTTGAAAGGGATAGCAACCCCCATCCATTTTCAATTGTTCTATTCTACAAAGAATAAAGTAAATTGTTTTATACAATTTCACGTCTTCTAAATACTCAACATTAAACTATCTATTCAAACGACAATATTACAATATCTTTGTTTATGTAAAATTCAAGTCTGTACATATACAAATGGGACTGTATTTGCATAAGTAATTTCGTAAATATTCACCCGAGGGTGTGCATGACGATGTAATCAAGTTTGCAAATAATTCTTCTCTGATACGCACAATATGTAAAAAGTCTTACATATATTTTTGACGAGATACAAAAGTATCTTATCTATTGACAATATCATCGTAATCAATTGTGTACACATGAACGAATAAAATAGAGGTTTCCCTAAGATAATTGGAAAGCCAATGTTCTTCGTTCTCGTAATTAATTCCTCTCACCACACCTGCACTGTGACTAGGGCTTCCTCAATCATACACCATCATGGCCGTCGCATGGGGATAGGTCAGATCACGATTTCATGCTCACCTGGTAAACAAGACGTGAGTTACGGATGAGTTTACACACACACACACACACACACACATATATATATATATATATATATATATATATATATATATATATGCACAAACAAATGAATACACACACATATGTATGTGAAATTGGGTGCTGGGAGTAATATATATATATATATATATATATATATATATATATATATATATATATATATATATATATATATATATATATATATATATGATCTAGGAATTTATTTACTCTAACGTTTGTACAAAGTTTTTACGTGAGTTACAATTTATATCACTCCCATAAGGTACTCGGTCAGGTTACAGCGTCCGGGCGGTGATCAGTTGTCCCCTATACGACCCGTTTTGTCGTACCCAGCATGAGGACACTTGCCACCTTTAATAAACAAACATTTATCATTTGCCACAATGAATATGTAATGTTCACACTTGTCATCAACTTTGGTAACACGGGGAGGTAGTGAGGTCCACCCCATGTATAAAATGCCCACAGCCTGTTTGTACACCATTACTTTGAAAAAAAAAAAAATAATAATAATAATAAAACATACCTGCGAAACTAGTCAGGAATAAACTCACGACTAAGACTCCTGTGCTTCCTACTCCACTTACGTCAACCTGTCAGAATGTCTCAGCACATATATGTATATACATACATATACCAAGGCTTTTTCCCCCTTACAAGGGAGGTAGCCAAAGCGGAAAAGGCATAAAATCATTCCCACCCATTCCATCCCTGAATACACTCCACACCCCTCCACCCTCCCTCTCATCTTAGCACCTCCTGGATGACGGGTCATCCCTGCACCTTGTCCACTGCCCTGGGTCAGAAGCAGTGTCGCAAGACACAGCACATCCACAGCAAGGCCGCTTCAATCTCAATACAGCAGCAAGATCTTGAGTGGGTGGACGACTTCACCTATCCTGGAGTCACTGTGCAGAAAACCTTGTCATCCTCTCTTCAAATCCAGAGGCTGAAGCAAATGACAAAAACGAAGAGAGCTCCGATGAGATATATGCAATCACTTGATACGGGTGCCAGCCGCCTGGTACTGGAGACTTCTATAAGTATTGCATCCGACCAATAATTGAATATAGAGCACCTGTCCTCTCATATCTGACAGCACAGCAGGAAGAATCATTTGAAGTAGCACAGAACAACGCCCTTCGCCTCATTCTAGGTGCTCCCATGTGGACCAGAAGAAGCAACCTGCAGATGGAATCCGGCATACCACCACTGATGGCCAGGATTCAGACCCGGAACTGCACCGCGGCAGTCAAGGCCCTGCTGAACGACAGGGACTCACATCTCAAGACCAAACTCAAGGCTCACCTGGATACGCACCCGGACCTACCACGACCAGATATGTACATCGGACACCTAGGAGACCAAATCCGCGCGACAGGCATGGAAGGGCACCTACGGGCTCTGAAGCCAGACAGGGCATGCCTGAAGTACCGACCTCCAGCCCCGTGGATATCCCCATCAACTACCTTCAACCACACACAACTACCACACGCAAAGAACCACTGCTCATCAGGGGAACTGAGAGATGCCGCACGAACAGCGATCGAGGCAACGGAGGCCCAGGGTGGGTTTGTCTGCTACACTGACGGCACTGTGGACCCGGAGAACGGCATAACAGGAGCAGGGCTATACTCCACAACATACACCGCCACCTGGTGCACATCAGACCACTGCTCGACCCTACAGACTGAGCTAGTAGCAATACAAAAAGCACTGGAGTACTCAAGCCAACTACAAGGGCCGGTGGTCATATACACAGACTCTCTTGCGGTGACACAAGTACTCCAGAAGAAGGATACACTCACCAGCGTAAACATTATCACAACAATACCTTACCTCCTGCAGCTACACAACAGACAAAATCGCCCAGTCATCATCAACTGGATACCCAGCCACATACGGGTCCACGGCAACGAACGAGCAGATGAGCTGGCCAAGAAAACACGTTACCATCATCACATAGAGATCCAAGTCCAACCATTAACTACATTTATCAAAAGCTGGGCCAGGGGCCACCCACAACGAGCGAAGGTAGCCAACCACAGAAGATCGATAAGCTCAGCATCAGCAAGCGCAAAGTGGTACGAAAGGGCCACCAAACTGTGCCCTCATCCCGCCACCAAGATCACCGACAGAGGACTCGCCGTGATCATCCACAGGCTCAGGTTGGAGTACAAGTGCTGCTGGGAAATCATCGAGCGACAGGAAAAAGAATGCGACCACTGCGGGATGAACACCTCAGAACCTCTCCTTCACTACCTAGTAGAGTGCACTCACACCATCGCCCTGAGAAGAGGCAAACATTTCAACTCCATAGCCCTCGAAACTTGGAAGACGGAGTCGACATAGTTCAGCATCACTGAAAACATAGAACGGCTCGCCCATATCCTAGTCGGATACCCTCCGCCCAGATAACTACAAAAATGCCGGAGTAGCTGAACACAGAGCGGCTCAACACTTATGGGCCTCCGAATGGAGAAAGGCCCGTGTGTAGATAAACCTTATCTATTGAAAAAAAAATGTACACCATTCATTTGAAAAAAGCATACCTGCGAAATTAGTCAGGAATAATCTGGGGTATTGGCTGCATGCTATTGTGCCAAAAATAGAATTAATTTGATATTTTAGGGTCTATATGGGGCGCCCCTACGGACCAGAGTCACACATCATTTTGTCTGTGATAGAGGAAAACTCTGTTCATAGAGAAATGATGACACTTTTATACTACGACTGTCCCTCCGTTATGCTGTCCCCCAACCTCTTGTTACTGTCCTGTACAATTTCTCTGAATATTGATTTCCTTTTTCGCCTGCCTAACCTGTAGCGGGGGCAAAAGAATACTGCCACCAAGTATTTCCACTTGGATCGTGTGAGGCGAGAAAAAAGGGACGGGGATTGGGACTAGGCATCCTTCCCCTTATAACCCCACAGGGGACATTCCTAAAAAAAAAAGTAAAGGCATAGGAGGGTCTAGAAGTTTTCCAACCAACATCCTAAGGTTTGGGTCTTTTAATGTGCGTGGATGTGGTACAGATGAGAGTAAAAGGGAAGAAATAGGTACTTTGTTTGTGAGAAGAAAGACGGATGTGTTAGCTTTAAATGAAACTAAGTTGAGAGGGAAGGGCGAGTGTAAGTTTGGGAGTGTAATTGGGAGGTTATCAGGAGTGAAGAGAGGAAGAGGGAGATAAGGGGTGGCTATACTAGTAAGTGAAGAGATAGGTAAACGTGTAATGGAGTGGAAGGAGGTTTCCTCAAGGATAATGTGGATGAAGGTGAAACTGGGAAAGATTTTTTTTTTTTTTTTAAGTGCATATGGGCCTGGTAGTGAGAAAGGGAGGCTTTTAGGGTAGATTTAAATGAGTGCATAGAGGGATTAGGGAGAAACATCAATGTAGTAGTACTGGGAGACCTTAATGCTAGGGTAGGAAATGAACCAATTGACGGAGTGGTTGGAAAATGTGGAGTTCCAGGAAAGAATCGTAGTGGAGAGCTGATGGTGGAGATGTGTGTAGGAAGAGAGTTGATGGTAGCAAATGCAGTGTTTCGGAAGAAAGTCAAGTATAAGTACACATGGGAGAGCGTGGTGGATGGAAGGGTGGTAGATAGAGCGTTAATGGACTATGTAGTGGTAAGTAGGAGTGTGATAGGAAGAGTTAGGGATGTACATGTACTAAGGGGAGAGAGTGGGGGAATATAAGATAATTTTTTGGTGGAAGGTAAGTTGAGAGTGGAGGATAGATGTAGAAAGAGGAAAAGGACAAAAGGTAGGGAGGTGCTTAGAGTGAACTCTTTAAATGAAAATGAAAATGAAAAGGAGTACAAGAAGAAGCTGAAGGAGGAGTGGGAGGGAGTGAAGGATAGAGTAGAGTTATATGTATATATATTAAAAAGATTTGAGAGTTGGTGGTTGCGGAAAATATGACATCCAAAAGGTATATTACTCTCTAAATACATCCAAATTAAAGCAGGAAGAGTGTCACCATTACTTTTTACTTCTTAATGTGTCTGAGTCCAGAAAAGATAAGGAGTAACTACCTCCTATATTCGTTTTATTTATTTATTTATTTATTCATTTATTAATTTATTCATTTATTCATTTATTCATTTATTCATTTATTCATTTATTCATTTATTCATTTATTCATTTATTCATTTATTCATTTATTCATTTATTCATTTATTTATTTATTTATTTATTTATTTATTTATTTATTTATTTATTTATTTATTTATTTATTTATTTATTTATTTATTTATTTATTTATTTTAGTGTAAGCGCAGTGATTGCACACACACGGTGAATGTATGTATTAATGAAAAAAGAGCTACCTCTTATATGGGAGTATTGGTGTCCCTTCACGCAACTACGGTACCTCTTCTTTAGCCAAACGATTTGTTAGCAGTAATTGGACATTGGGTACAAAGTGTCTGTGAACTGAAATATAATTTGTGTAACTGACATCTTTGTGGTCAACACACTATAAGTGTGGTGTAATTATATTACATCACATCTAAGTTATTCGGTAACAATAAAACGGACACTGGGCACAGGCAAGATGCCCATGCAGGCAGACGTATAGAGGCATATAAGAACGGAGGAGGACTGCATGAGACCATAAGCCCTTTATTAGACAGTTCCATGTCCATGACATTCTATCACCCCCATCCACAAAATAATATAATATTCTAACACCCAATAGTTCCTGCGCTCATTACGTGGGTACTACTCGTAAGTCTACTACATTCATTAACCAGTGTATTTCCTGATACTTTTGTAGTCCACACACTCTATATACAATTCCACCACAGGTACCGAACCTTCGACGGAGGCTGCAACAACCTCGGGAACCGAGACGTGGAGCGCGGCCTTCACGGCCTTCAAGCGCAGACTCCCACCCGTATACGCTGACGGTGAGCGCTTCTTCTGTTTTTGTAACCAAAAGGTCGACCTGCCTCAGAGGTCCCCAAACGTTAGTGAGCTGCGGGCCACAACCATCGTTGTAAATATGAGGGTGGGCGCAAAAACATAGATAAAGAAATGAATAGATAAATAGATGAATAAATGAATGAATAAATAACGCCCATAGGTTTTTCCAGATAGACAAAAGTTGATATCATAAGCTGCTGGCCACATCCATCACAAAGATAGGAGCAAAAACAAAAAGATATAAATAAATAAACAATTAACGAATGAACGAATAAATTAATCAATTAATGAATCACTAATGTCCATAGTTTTTTTTCTAGATAAACACAAGTTGATGTAATAAAAACCTCTTGTTTCATTCTATATAAAATAGAATAAAATATCTGATACAATTTTACCTTATTTTAGTTAGTGTAATGTAAAGTATTCATTGCCTTATCCTACTTTAACTCATTTTCCTTTACGTTATCCATTCACTATCATTTGTTTATATTATTCATCTAGTTTCATTCCGTGTAGTGCCATTGCCTCTCGTTCATTTTCTTTATCTATTTTTCTCTCTCACTTGAATGCGTGCAGGTTTGTTCATATAATCATGCTTTTGTTTTTATTTCATGTAGTGCCATTGCATCCAGTTTCTTTTCTCTCTCTCCTTTGTTTATTTTTTCTCTTTCACCTGAATGCGTGCAGCTTTGTTAACTTTGTTTACTTTTTTTTTCATTTTATTCCTTGTCGTGCCACTGCACTTCATTTCTTACATTTTTCTCCTTTATTCATTTATGTTTTCTCTCTCACTCACATACGTGAAGGTATCGAAGCTGTAGTGACGTTAATAGTTCCGTTCTCTAATTTATGTATTCAGTTTTCTCTAACTCGTCTATACCGTTTTCCCGCGGAAACCGTTCCCATAAGTCATACATGTCTCATACACACTGCCAATGTATCGTAAAAATATATATCTGATCCTCGTCCTCTAAATACTCCACATTAAACTATTTATTTAAGCAACATCATTATGATCTTTTTATTTAGGTAAAATTTTAGTCTGTATATATAGAAATGGGACTGTCTTTGCATAAATAAATTCATAAACATCTACCCGAGGGTGTGCACGGTGATGTAAATTTTTTAAATAATATGATGGCCATGGGTACTGTCTTTCCCTATGACCGCAAATAATACTGCTAGTAGCCTCGAAAAATAGTCTAATGGTTGTCTAGAAAGGCAGGAAATTGATATTTGCCGACATCCGTAGCGGTTTCTTTTACCAAGCAACGGAGGCCGGCAGGGCAGGTGTACAATGCCGATTTTAATAGATTCCCTCGCACGTGGGCCTCCTTGACAGCGACATGGCAGCTTAAACTGGTGTTACATTGCCTAACAGCAATCCAACCCTCTGCACATGTCTTCTTTTGCATAATTGACCGCGCTGCCTGGGACCTCTGGAAATTGGAGTACCATTCTACTGCTGTAGAACGAGGATGGCCCCTCAGGACCTGCCTTGGATCGACCCCCTACCTTCTCTCTACCCCCGTACATTGCGGCAACATTCAGCAGGATACGGGTGAATCACTGGCGGACCGAAACACAGTTCTTACTGATGCTGAAACTACTGAGGGAAGATCACAAGGTATAGTCAGTGACTCAGACATGGAATTGCAGTTGCTCTTGCATGATACAAATGCAACAAGTACAAGCACTCATACAATGCAAATGACATTAGATGATTCATTTTTCACAAGTCCGATTCCGATGGCTCTGCCGAGACCTGACACAGTCACAGGCACAACAAGTAGACCTGGATAATTTGTCTCTGTCAGTTCTGAAATCACTCCAGTGACTTCCACTCCTGCCAAAGCCAAAAAGGTAACACATCAGAAGATTGCTTCATACACTTATGTTGACAAAATGACAGAAACACAAACAGTAAGTATATACTATGTTATAGTTATATATTGTATATTCTAATGTGTCTCCAATGTCAACATTCAGTAATTTGTCTATCAGTATCATGATTAATGGAAATCAAATGCATTACAGGAAGAAGCTCAGATGCAGTTAGCCCGGGCTATCTATGCAAGTGGCTGTCCACTAAACTTGGTGGGTAATAAGTTGCGGTCAAAGTTCTTCAAGACAATGAGGCCATCTTTCAAGATTCCGAGCAGGGACTCAATCTCAAACAATCTTCTTGAGAGTGTCTACCAGGAGTGTTCTGTAACTGTAAAGGAACTAGTAGCATCTGCTTCTAGTGTTGCAGTAATGTGTGATAGTTGGACTAGTGTCAGGTAAGAACTGCAGGAATATGTAACATCACTATGTAACTTATTATTGCTGATAAATTGTTATAAATAATTATTGCCCTAATTAATCCTAAAATACTGGAAAATTACAGGAATGAGGGTATCATAAACTTTATTGTGACAGTGCCAAGGCCCATATTTTGGAGCAGCATTGCAACAGTTTGGTTTCAGTTAAAATAGCAGTCATCAATTACAACACAATTACAAAATTAACTCAGAGAATAAAATAAGTTAGTTCACATAAACCTCCTACCTTAAGAAGAGATTAACATTAATCAATAGTCAATTCTCTGTATTCCGGTTTTCATTAGTTATGTACTTTTGGAATATGCTGCAAAATCTAATTATAGCTTCTATTTTATTACTATGTGCAGAAAGCCACACTGGGCAGTTCATAGCAGATCTCCTGAAGGAAGTAGTGGATGACATTGGGCCATTGAAAGTGTTCGGGGTCTACACAGATAATGCCTCTAATATGAAAAAGGCTTGGGAACTACTTCAGTTGGAGTATCCCCACATAAAACCATATCGTTGTATAGCTCACACTCTGCAGTTAATATTCACAGACCTAAAAAAAACATCAAGTCTGCAGAAAATATCCAGTATGATTGCATAAAAGTTTGCAAAGCAATCAAACAGTCCCAAAAGCTCACTGCTCTACTCAAACAACATCAACAGCAGTCACCACAGGGGCAACAGCAAACACTAAAACTGCCTGTTGAAACATGGTAAGAATTATTAGTATATTACTAATTGCTAAAGGTCACAACTTGCAAAATGGTATTTGACATATCATTCTTATGTCAGTAAAATTGCTGTGAATTCTTTAATTAATTTAATGTTTCTCATGGCTAAGCTGTTTTGAAATGATCATTCATACTAGTACTAATATTGTTGTCTTCCTTTGTTTCAAATGGGGATCCATTATCCAGTGTCTAAAGAGTGTATACATTAACAAACATGCACTTCAGGCTCTTGCAATCAGTGGTCTCTTGCAGTCTCCTTTATTCTTATGTTCTTATGCTCTTATGTCCATTAGGAAGCTCCTACTTTCAGAAGTATTTTGGGATCGGACTGAGGGTATTCTCAAGCGCCTGAAGCCAGTGGCAGATGCCATCACTGCCATAGAAGGAGACAATAAAAATCTCTCTGGTAATGAAAGTGTTCAGTGCTTTAAAGCTGTCCTTTGAAGAGAATCTCTCCTCATCCCAAATCCTCAAGAGTGAAGAAGATGCCTTCAAGGGAATAATTCGTGAAAGGAAGAAATTCCTGGTGAAAAGTATTCATCTTGCAGCCAAATTAGTGAATCCTTGTTACTGTGGATGTCACCTCTCCGGTGAAGAAGCGGTAAGTATTTTTTATTTCTATTTTGTAATAATAAGTTCTTGTTACCCCTAAAATCCAGTCTTATTCGTATGCCACTGCATATGCCTCGAAGTCCAGGACTTCCTCTGAGGAAGTCTTTTAAGGACGAAACGTTAGTAATAAAACTCCTGTTTTTTTGGCGTTTACCTCACCACAGATTCCGCTCATTTTGTCATTCCTATTTCATATGTATAAATGCGCACACACACACACACACACACACACACACACACACACACACACACACACACACACACACACACACACACACACACACACACACACACACACACACACACACACACACACACACACACACACACACACACTTAGAAATAGTTTAGATAAAATGAGATATGAAGACGGGACTCTACGAGCATAGCTCCCCTTCCCGTAAAATACAACTAGGTAAATACACACTTTCGTCGGATGGACGGCGAGGATTAGAGTTCTGAAGAAAAAATGAAATTTTCGTGGACCTCAACGCAAAGGAAGTACCTATTGTATTTACAGGGAAGGGGATAGCTCGTGGTGTCGTGGGAAAGTGAGGAAAAAAGAGAAGGAGAGGGATTACAGAGGGAAATGGAAGGAAATGAGGAAGAGGAGGACTTGGTCCAGGAGGCCAGGCGTCTTGTAAACAAACGGAGGACCGATGATTTTTGTGATGGTATTAGCAAAAATGTAAAGATTAGAAATATAGATAAGAGCAGCACAATGGAAGGTGAGGATAATAATTTCCAGGGATTAAATGAGGGGGGGGGGTGGATACCAACATCCCCCGATTAACAAGACTAGAGGAAAAACTTGAACAAATGACCGAACATTGGGAGATTAGGTTCGGTAATATGGCAAAGATTGCGCAGAGAGTTGAAAAATTGGAAGAACTAGAGAAAGCGAACAAAAACTTAACTAATGAAATAGAAGAATTAAAAAGACAGTTAAAAGAAGTAAAAGAGGATCATGAAGAATTAAAGAGGAATAATAAAGACAACAAAGAGCCCATAGCAAAAGAAGCACAGGGTTGGAGAAAAAATCCAAGAAAACAGTAAAGTTGCATTTACTGACATAATTAAACAGCAAATGAAAGAACAAACTGAAGACTCAGTTATTAAAGTGATGAGACAGAAGGAGAATATAGTAAGGGACTTAGCAGATAAAAAGAAATGCATAATTATATTAGGAATGGAAGAGAAACATAACCTAGATAGAACTTCAAGTATCAATGAGGAAAAAGAAAAAATAAGCAATTTACTAGAATTAGTTCAGGAAGATGAACCTGAAATCATGAAACAAATGAAGAGATGTATAGACTCGGAAAGTATAGTACAGATAAGACCAGACCAATTAAGATTAAATTCAGGTCACAAACGACGGCAGAGAATATCTTAACAAAAACAGGGAAACTAGCAGCAAGTGAACAATATAAAAAGGTGTGGATAAAAAGACAAATGAATAAAGAGGAAAGAGAGGAGGAAGAAATGAAAAGACATAAAGCTAAGGAAATAAAAAACGAGAAGAGAATAGAGTCAGAAAAAGAGAAATTCTATTGGAGAGTAGTGAATATGAAAATAAGGAAATACGACATACTAGAGAAAAACAAAATGGAAACAGAGAATACATTGGAAGTGTCAGAAAACTAAGAGTGTCTTACACAAATATAGATGGATTAATAACAGGATTGAATGAGCTGAATGATTATCTGAAGGAAAAAGAACCGGACATAATGGGAATTGTAGAAACGAAATCAAAAGGTCCACTACCACCCAACAGTGTAGGACATGTTGCATATAATTATTGGATTAGAAACAGAGAGACAAAGCAGGGCGGTTGAGTTATGTTCCTGACTAAGAAGGATATAAACGTGAGGTGTGTCACATATGGAAAGAATACAGTAGAGATGATTATGATCGAAATGGAAGAAAGAGATAAGAAGAACAGAAAGTTTGTGATAAATTATGTGCCTCCAAAAACAGCCTCGTGGGAAGAGAGTGAACATAAAAGTATGTTAGAGGACACAAGGGTAACATTAAATAAGATAATGGAAGATGGAGGAAGAATAGTTATGATGGGCGACTTTAATTGCAAAGAAGTCTGCTGGGAAGAGATGACAGTAAAGGGTGGAGACGGCTCATAGGGAAATGTTCTACTCGAGATGATTATTGAACATACAATGACACAATGGATACAGGAGAACACTAGGTATAGAATTGAAGAAGAACCATCGAGACTAGACTTAATAATCACATCTGAACCTAGAATAGTGGAAAAGATTGAATATAAAACACCAATAAGTAAAGGTGACCACATATTGATTGAACTGGAACTAAATGAGGAAAAATACATGAAAAGAAATGAACAATATAGAAAAGGAAGAATGATGTATGAAAAAACAAACTTTGATAAAATAAGAGAATTCTTTCAAAAAGAAAACTGGGAAGGAATATACAAAGAAACAACAGTGGAAGAGAAATGGAATATTTTGACAAAACTTTATAAAAAAGGAGTGGAAAAGTATGTCCCAAGACAAAAACAAGAAAAAGAATATGTAAAGTGCTGGTACAACAAAAGTTGTAGGGAGTTAAAAGACAAAAGAGACAAAGCTTGGACCAGATGGAAAAAAGACAAAAGACCTGAAAAATGGAAAATATATACTTGTTATAGAAATGAATATGTACAAGCGTGCAGAGAGGAAAAGAGAAAATATGAAAAAGATGTCATA
>NC_134796.1:35112234-35134734 GCF_046742065.1 Oratosquilla oratoria
TTCTCGATCTTTCGTTCACGACCTATTTCGTTCCCGACCTACGTCGTTTTCAATCTACGTCGTCCTCGACTTTACGGCGGTACAGAATGTTTAGTTTCATTTGTCATTTTGAAGATTGTTCTCATTTTTATTATTACTATTTTTGAAATTACAGTTTCATTTTTGTCATTTTTCTGTACGTTAATTATTTCATTATTCTTATTAAACAATTATTTTTGAGCAGATGGCTTCACGCCTCCCCCTCTATCCTTTCTACAGCTGGGGGAGGGGGCTCTAGTTTGGTAACCACTGCCATATATGAGTAAAAAAAAAAAAAAAAAAAAAATCCCGCCAGCGTTAGGGGCATCTGACGCTCAGATAAATAAAGTAATTTGGTTTTGGCCAAAAATATTTAAACAATCTACTCCACCAACGTGTTTTATACAATCTTCCATGATCACATTTCATTCAGCACCAGTTAGGGTCCGGATTTCATCTGTGTTACTACAGTTTAAGTTGAAAAAAAAAGACTGGTTGTAAGATAGCTCATAACACAGTAAATGAAATTTTGGTTTCATCATGAGGAGTCATGTCTCCATTTTACATGAAAACAGGTAGGTCAAATTTCCCCAAACTGTAGCTAGTGAGGGCTCATCAGAGAAAGTGATTTTTATCATATCAACTTGTGCTTATCTGGAAAGGTCTATGGACATTATTAATTAATTATTCAATCAATTTCTTTATCTATTTATTTCTTTATATTTTTTCTTACTCCCACTGTTGTGTTTACAACGATGGACGTGGTTTATTTGAAAAAACCGATGGGCGTTATTTATTTATTCATTTATCTACACACCGATAGATGTGGGGAGCTCTGAGGCAGGCCGACCTTTTGGTTACTAAACAGAAGAAGCACTCACCGTCAGTGTATACAGGTGGGAGTATGCGCTTGAAGGACGTACTCCACGTCGGGTTCCCGAGGCTGTTGCAGCGTCCGTCGAATTTTCGGTACCCAAGGTGAAATTGTAAATAGTTTTAAGAGAATATTAGATTATTTTCTGGATGGGGATGATAGAATGGCATGGACATTGAACTGTATAGTGAAGGGCTTATGGTCCCTTGCAGTCACCTCCGTTCATATATTCTTCTGTATATCTACGTGCATGGACACCTTGCCTGTGCCCAGTGCACGGTTATCGTTATCGAATGACTTAGCTGTGGTGTAATACAATTAAACCACACTTATAGTGTGTTGACCACAAAACTGTCAGTTACACAAAATATATTTCTGTGCACAGACACTTTGCCTGTACCCAATGTCCAATTACAGGAGAGGTATATGTATCAAAGGACACCAATATTCCCATAAAAGCGGTAGCCCCTTTTTTCACGGATACACATATTCATCGCGTGTGTGCAATCAGTAAATGAAATGTTTGAAAGATAAAAATGGGGAGATCAGAATGGTAAAAAGGGTAGAAGAATTTTACCAAGAGCTTCACTCGTTGAAGACCGTAGTTGAGTCAGTAAATTTATCTGTAGACGTTAGTTGTGTACCAGAGATTACAAAGGAAACCAACCAAATGGAAACCAACCGAGAGAAAAGGAAAGCTTTAAAAGCGGATATTTGACTCTAGATCATTTGCAGGTGATAAACTAACCAATCGAGAAAACGACAGAATAAAATATACCTCTTTGTAGATTAAGAGAAGGCCTTTGAATCGGTAGAACAAACAGTAATACTAAATTTGCTACGCAAGCAAGGTACAAACGAATAGATCGTAAGGCCTCTAGAAAAGATTTATGCGAAAGGTACCGCTGAAATTCGACTACATAAAAACACAGAAAAGATCGTGATCGAGAAAGGAGTACGGCAAGGCAATACATTTTCACAAAAATTAAGTACAGCTTGCTTGGAAGAGATTTTCAGAAGTTTGAGTTGGGAAGAGGAATGCTTGAAGTTTAATGGTGAATATTTGAACCAACTAAGATTTGCGAGTGACATAATCCATTTGTTAGTAAGGGCAAAGTATTTGCAATATATACTGACAGCTATTAACAAGAAACCATGGAAATTCAAGAAATGTATGAACCTTATAGATAGAAACGTTAGCGACTCTCATGGCAATGTGGCTGAATAGATGAATTTGTTAATTATACAATTGTAATAATTACAAGTATGTTATAGTCCGAATGGTCTCCCAATCCAAATTAATAGGCTTTACGGTGCAGTGATTGAAAAAATGGTGTAATCATTTGCAAAACTGGTTACATCGCCGTGCACACCCTCAGGTGAATGTTTATGAGATTACTTATGCAAATACAGTCGCATTTCTGTATATACAGACTGAAATGTTACATAACCAAAAAGATCATAATAATGTTACTTAAATAAATAGATTAATGTGGAGTATTTAGATAATGAGGATCAAATATATTTTTACGATACATTGGCAGAGACATATATGACTTACGGGAACAGTTTACGCGGGAAAACGGTATACACGAATTAGAGAAACCTCAATACATAAATTAGAGAACGTAACTATTAACGTCACTACAGCTTCGATACCTTCACGTATGTGAGTGAGAGAGAAAACATAAATGAATAAAGGAGAAAAATGTAAGAAATGAAGTGCAGTGACACGACAAGGAATAGAATAAAAAAAATGTAAACAAAGTAAACAAACCTGCACGCATTCAAGTGAAAGAGAAAAAATAAACAAAGGAGAGAGAGAAAAGAAACTGGATGCAATGGCGCTACATGAAATAAAAACAAAAGCATGATTATATGAACAAACCTGCTCGCATTCAAGTGAGAGAGAAAAATAGATAAAGAAAATGAACGAGAGGCAATGGTACTACACGGAATGAAACTAGATGAATAATATAAACAAATGATAGTGAATGGATAACGTAAAGGAAAATGAGTTAAAGTAGGATAAGACAATGAATATTTTACATTACACTGTAATTACACTGTATATACAGAAATGTGACTGTATTTGCATAAGTAAATTCATAAACATCTACCTGAGGGTATGCACGGCGATGTAACCAAGTTTGCAAATGAACTTTGTAATCTAAAGAAACATGAGCATAAGGACAGCAACATACATCGGATGGTAAATCCAACCATCTGCTGCATGTGGGAGGAAGTATATGTACCCACTTCTCTCTTCCGGAGATGGGTACTAAAGCCTTGTCCCGAGGCCATGGACTCCAATCTCCCCCTGTTGCCCCCCCATATCGCGGCTTAAGATTAATACTTGACGAACTCAGTTTTCACAGACTACCTGCTCGCATGGCACAGAACTGATGTCCTTAGGCCCCTGCGTCTTCCTCTGCCCCGACCTAGAGCAACATCTTAGCCTCATCCGAAATCTCTATGGTGACCTTGCCACAGCTCCTGAACGCCTGCTATTAAACAGCCCCAAAGACGCCGGACGAAGACAGCTGGTCTTCACGGCCCACCTCATCTGCTCCTCCCCAGTAGTATCTCTACTGTAAAACTGATAAATCCCTAAACCCCTCCACCCTACCCGCCAATCCTCCACTTACATATATACAGTACATGTACATACATAATATGTATATATGTGTGTGTGTGTATGTATATACATATATATATATGTGTGTGTGTGTGTATAGGATAATAATGACAATTAAAAAAAATAAGACAACACACATTACATGATAAACTCATATTACATGACAAACACACATTACATGGTAAATTAAAAGCCAGTCCCAAAACCAGCAAGTCGCCGCTGGGACAAAAGAAAAGAAAGAAAGAAGAAGAAGAAAAAAAAAAAGAGCATCGCGGCGAATGACATCGCCTACCACCATCCAGTTGTTAGGAAGTACTCTTATTCACCTTAAGTGACAAGACATATCAGGGTAATAATAGTTCAGGACGTGCACGCTCCGCCCCTCCTCCACTGTGATGGAAGTGACCACCTCGTAACCCTCGTCCAGGGAGAAGCCAGGCAGCGACCCGGACTTAAAAGCCTATCCTTGCGAAACATAAGTGGCGACGCGCACCATTCCTGAATCATCAAACCCTACAAACGGAGGGTAGTGGTATCCTGGCAGAGCCGGTAGAAGGTGGGGACGTTTCAGTAAGGACTGTAGTGCAATTATTTCTTATGAGTTGTTTTCGAGATGTTGCACTAAAAGGTCCCAGGCGGTGTTGATCGCTCGGCAGCTCCACTGCAGGATCCTAAGCGCAGCCATTATTTGCAATTTCCAAAATGGTACGCAGGATCACGAAGATACCGTCTAATAACTTGGCCGCTTGTGGGTTAGAATGGGCCATATTATCTTGCAGGGACTTGACGGGTGGACCGAAGGCTCCCGATGGTGCTGGAGAGAGATGTATCTTTTGGTGTGGGAGGGAGTGTTGAGTCGCCAACTCTCTGTGTGGAAACTGCTCCCATCTCAGCAGGGGGGACAGCGTCCTCAGGTGAGGTGGATTCAGTGGTGGGTTTGAAGCGCTTGGCCTTCCTTTTGCGGTTCTTCTTCCCCTCTGCTACGACAGCACCGGGTGTGGCTGAGGAATCTTCTTTTGGTGGAGAGCGTACGTTGGCGCTATAGCTCTTGCCGACTTCGGTGGAAGATGCAACGTCCAAGGAGACGGTGGTTGAGGTGGGAAGGCTTAGATTTGCCTCCTTTTTCGGGGGTTTTGGGTTCTTGGGGGGAGCAGCGAGGTCTCTCTCTTTCGCCCATTCATCCTTTAAGTAGGATTTCCAACGTTCCCTGGCGATGACCAGAGCCTCTGCGAAGGGGGTATAGCGCTGGTTTTTCACTTCATACGCTATTTTCCGGATGGCTATCTCCGGACAGTTGGGGTCACTCGCAAATCTTAGTTGGTTCAAATATTCAGCATTAATCTTCAAACATTCCTCTTCCCAACTCAATCTTCTGAAAATCTCTTCCAAGCAAGCTGTAATTAATTTTTGTGAAGTTGCATTGCCTTGCTGTACTCCTTTCTCGATCTTGATCTTTTCTGTGTTTTTATGTAGTCGAATTTCAGCGGTACCTTTCGCATAAATCTTTTCTAGAGCCCTTACGATCTATACGTTTATACCTTGCTTGCATAGCAAATTTAGTATTGCTATTTGTTCTACCGAGTTTAAAGGTTTTCTCGTAATCTACAAAAGCTAAACAAAGGGGTATATTTTATTCTGTCGTTTTCTCGATTGGTTAGTTTATCACCTGCAAACGATCTAGAGTCAAATATCCGCTTTTAAAGCTTTCCTGTTGTCTCGGTTGGTTTCCATCTAAAACTTGACTTAGTTTATTTGTAAAGATCTTGGAGAATACTTTATATACATTTGATAGCAAGCTAATTGGTCGGTAGTTACTAAGGTCCCTCTGGTCTCCTTTTTTCTTTTCTTTTTTCTTTTTTTAACAAAATCATTATGGCATTACACCAGGATTCAGTAACGCTTTCTTGACGTAAGCACTGGTTGTACAGCTGAGCTATCTTAATATGAAATTCTTTCCCTGCGTCTTTCAAAAGATCTTTCAAAAGATCTATCGATATACCATGTGCTTTCCCCTGCTTCATGTTTTTAGAGCAAATTCTACTTCTTCCTTTGTGATCTCTGGTACACAACTAACGTCTACAGATGAATTTACTGACTCAACTACGGTCTTCGACGAGTAAAGCTCTTGGTAAAATTCTTCTACCATTTTTACCATTCTGTCTCTGCATTTAATGATCTCACCATTTTCATCTTACAAAAATATCATTTACTGATTGCACACACGCGATGAATATGTGTATCAGTGAAAAAAGGGGCTACCGCTTTTATGGGAGTATTGGTGTCCTTTGATATGATCAGCTTCACTCCTACAGCAAAGTGCGACCCGCCTCCACTACAATTACAACTAGCCTTAAAACATATTGCAAAAATAACATCCTCCATCACAGCCCCGCATGGCCTCTACACCGACGGATCATTACAATCAGATGGTGCAGCTGGAGGGACAGTCTACTCACCTGACCTACCGCCACCTCCTGAGGGCTTGGTCGGCCGTCGGCTCCGTGATCACTCAGCTCCACGTTGTGCGAACTATACGCCATCCTAGATGTTGTCAGTCTAGTTTGTCAAAGAGGAATTAATGCTGTCATTATATGCGACTCTAAGCCTGCACTGCAATCCCTCTCCTTCTGCTGTACAACAAATCCTTTCCTTTCTATCCCTACTGACTATCCGCAATATCTGCATCAAATCTATTTGGATTCCCTCTCATGTAGGTTTACACCATAATACCAAAGTGGGCCGCCTAGCAAAGGAAGCCTGCCGACTCCCCCGTCGTAGTGATGGACGACCTCCGTGCCATATTACCTCAACAGGGTCCGCTCCGCTGCACTTCTACCCGAGCAGCGTCTGTCAGAACACCGAGAGACCCTTCAGTGTCACCATCACCCACTACGAATCCATATGCCGCCGCAAATGCATGTACCGTCGCAGAGGACTTATAGTTCGTCGCCACAATGTTGTCTCGGCCCGACTGCGGCTAGGCTACCGTCCACCGTGGCAGGTCGCCGGCGTGGAAGGCGAGCCTGTATACACAGAATGTCGCCTATGCCACGCTCCACTAGCCAACACCATCGAACACTACTGCCTAGCGTGCCCCACTGTAAGACATCTACTACCCCAGGGACTACCATTAGATGCCATCTGTCGTCATCTCCTAACACAAAATATATTAGATGAAATACTTGTCCGTTACCCCCGCTTTGGTGGGTTTTCATAATACCTGATGCCCTGCGTGACATCTCTAACTTACTTCCCCTTTGAATGGATGTACAATACCCAGTGTCCTGTATTATGTTACCTGCAACTCATGTATAGTATGTATATGTATGAGTGTGTATATATATATGTGTATGTGTACGTGTGTAAGCATGTGTATCCCAATTGCCTTCCTACGTTCATTATAAAAACCTCTCCCCACTGTATGACGCTATTGCGTAATAAAAAAAAAAAAAACACACACACAAAGGTCTGAACAAAAACAAAAATAAAGACATTAATAAATAAACAAATTATAAAATCAACGAATAAATTAATTATGAATCAATAATGTCCATAAGTTTTTCCAGATAAACACAAGTTGATATAATAAAAATCTCTTGTTTTATTCTACATAAAATAGAATAGAATATTTGATACAATTTTCCCTTATTTGACTTAGTATAATGTAAAATATTCATTATCTTATCCTACTTTAACTCATTTTCCTTTACATTATCCATTCATTATCATTTGTTTATATTATTCATCTAGTTTCATTCCGTGCAGTCCCTTTACCTCTCATTCAGTTTCTTTATTTTTCTCTCACCTGAATGCGTGCAGGTTTGTTTATATAATGCTTTTAATGTTACTCCATGTAGTGCCATTGCATCCAATATCTTTTCTCTCTCTCCTTTTTTTATTTTTTCTCTTTAACTTGAATGCATGCAGGTTTGTTTACTTTGTTTATATATTTTTTTCATTCCATCCCTTGTCATGCCATTGCACTTCATTTCTTTTATCTTCCTCCTTTATCTATTTATGTTTTCTCTCTCACTCACATACGTGAAGGTATAGAAGCTGTAGTGACATTACTAGTTCTATTCTCCAATTTATATATTCAGTTTTCTCTAACTCGTGTATACCGTTTTCCCCCGTAAACTGTTTCTTTAAGTCATACATGTCATACACACTGCCAATGTATCGCAAAAATATATATTTGATCCTCATCCTCTAAATACTCCACATTAAACTATTTATTTAAATAATATTATTAGGGTTTTTTGTTTATATAAAATTGTAGTCTGTATATACAGATTTGGGACTGTATTTGCACAAATAAATTCATAAACATCCACCCGAGGGTGTGCGTGGCGATGTAACGAATTTTGTAAATTTCCATTATTAGAATCACGAACTACAATTACCAACAAAAATACTACTTTTATCAAGACATTTCTGTCTCTTTCAATTTCTGCATTATCATTATTATAGAACAGGTAAATGTAATATCCTACGACGTAATCGACAGTGAGATGGAGATATTTTACCCCTCACAGTGTGAAGCAAAGAGGCATTTACTCTCCGCCATGTTCAATTGCGACTTAGTTTATTTCACTACTTCCCATGTTTTCCTTTTCTCCGCTCGAATGGGTGCAGGTATCGAAGCGCCAAGGCATGGAAGAGACGGCTACGAGCTCCCATCACCTCATGTCAAGTCGGGACTAGCGATGCGACTAAAGTGACAAAAAAAAAAAAAGTACTTTTTTTTTAATACTCTGTCTTAAATGTCTTGAAAAAAAAAACACGTTACAATAAGACAGTATACCCCTCAAGCATATATATATATATGTATATATATATATATATATATATATATATATATATATATATATATATATATATATATATATATATATATATGCTAATAAGAACACGGGTACGTGTGTTCACTTATGCAAAGTAGACCACTTGGAAAAAGAAACTAACGAAGCAGAGCGCTTTCGTATATTACATCTTCAGTGCAACAAGTACATAGTGATAGGAATACATAGACAATATATACATGATACAAAGGAACAAGGACAGTTTGAATAAGCGTAGCGACCAATTACCCCCTGGAGAGCGGAAGGTCATTGTCAATTATCTTACGACGGTCGGGCGACATCAGGTCACAGTCGCCAAGGGTAACTGTTTCTACTAATTATATAGGGCGACATTAAGTCAATTCGTTGGATTACATTTTACCTGATATTATCTTACTATTTTCTTGACAAATGAAATTATCAAGTTTGTACAAGCCTTTATGTAGGTTGGTATTTTGATTACTGGTGGTATGAATCAAACTGCACTCTATTAAATTTCTTGCTATCATGTTGTTGGTATAATAGATTGCCAGGGCATTACCCCAATCAACTGGATGATTATTTAATTCAATATGCTTGAATATACCACTAGAATGATTGCCATCCCTAACATTTTTCTTGTGTTGTTCAATTCTAATGTTTAAGGGTTTGGCAGTTTGACCTATGTAAAATTGATTACACATTTTGCAAGGAATTTTATAAATGCATCTTTTTTTTATTTCAATACTATTGTTGATAAGTTTATGTTTTACTGTACTATCATGTTTAAAAACTACCTTTACGTTAAATCTTTTTAATAATTCTGTGATACTTAACAAGTTTTCTTGAAATGGTAAAATTAAAACATTATGATAATTGAAAGGTGATTTAGGCTGAGGAGTTAAAAATGATTTCCTTGCAAAATTGTAAGCAATATCAAGGAATTGCTTAGGGTATTTTAATTCTAGCCCAATGTTAAAAACATTTCTGATTTCTTCATCAATAAATTCAGGACTACAAATACGAAAAGCTCTTAAATACATTGAGGGAAATACTGTAATTTAATATTATTTGGATGAGAATAATAATAATGAATATATGAACTTACATTGGTTGGTTTACGATATACTTTAAATTTAAGGCTATTGTTATGACGTAGGATAGTGCAATCTAAGAAAGGTAAGGTACAATTTTTCTCAATTTCTAAAGTAAATTTAATAGAATCAACAAGGGTATTCAACTTGATTAAAAAATTATGGACATTTTTTTCTTCTGGCCAAAGACATAAAATGTCATCAATATACCTAAGCCAAGGGATGTTAGGGGGAAAGATTGTGCGTAATATTTTAGTTTAAAAAAATTCCATGTATAAATTGCTTAAAACTGGGGATAAAGGGTTTCCCATACTCATGCCGAATTTTTGGGAATAGAAATTACCATTGAATTGAAACTTACAATCTTTGACACATAATTTAATTAGTTCAATCAATGTAGATGATGGCAATGGAAGAACATGTTTATTAAGTTCATCTTGAAGGTAAAATAATAAATCATTTATGGGAACTTTTGTGAATAAACTGACTATATCAAAACTAACCAATGTAAACTTATAATTAGGTTTAATATTATGGAGTTTGTCTATTAAATCAGAAGTGTTTGTAACATGAGAAGAAGAGATTGTACCTACTAAAGGGCTAAGGATAGTAACTAGCCATTTGGAAAGCTTGTAAGAAGCGGAACCAATTGACGAAACAATAGGTCTAGCGGGGTTGTTACATTTATGAGTCTTAATGAGACCATACATATGTGGCAAAGGGGGACTAATTGAAATGAATTTCTGTAAGAGGTCTCTATTCTTATGAAGAAGTTCTTTTAATTTCTTATTATAATAACTATTAACTGCTTCTGTAGGATTTTTGTTAAGAAGTGTGTAAGTATTGTTATCATCTAATAAATCATTCATTTTTCTAAGATAATCAACCTTGTTTAAAATAACAACTGCATTAGATTTATCTGCTTTAGTGAAATGTAAATGATTATCTTTTTTAAGACTAATAATTGCCTTCTGAAAACGTTCTGGGCAATTAGGAACAACCTCTTGTGATAAAGCACCATAAACAATTCCTTTACAAATATTGAAATCTTCAACTGATAAATCATGGTTCTTTAAATTACAGAAAGCTTTACCAATGCTGACAAAATTTGTTGGCAAAACTAAGTCCATATCCTAAAGCTGTTTTCTCATTAGTATTAAGAATTTTGTCAGAAAGATTAACTACAAATTCACTGTTAGCATGTTTGGTCCAATCACTATTATCAATAAGTTGTTGTAACTTATTTTTTAATTTCTTGGCAAGACGGCCACAAATGGATCTCATATTGCAGAAGCAATAGTCTAAAAGCACTTCCTTATCAATGGATGGTATAGTTTGTTGAAAAATATGTCATTTGACCCTTTTGATTCTAAAAGCTTCTTTCACTTCTAATTTGGCAATGTCAATACACTTCAACAAGATGATGCGTTGGAAATCATCAAACGGGTGATCTGACATCTTCAAAAGTCGTTGGGGAAGAACAGACTTCGGTAATACCTGTTCCTTCAGGCAATTTTGTAGAAACTGCAGCCGTAATTGTAGTTTATGGGCTTTGGTCAAGGCCCAAGCAAAGTCCTTCACAAACGGAGCCAGACCAGGGTTGAGAGAGATGAAGGTGTTGAAGAAGCGTGTGGTATCCATGATGCTAATAAGAACACGGGTACGTGTGTTCACTTATGCAAAGTAGACCACTTGGAAAAAGAAACTAACGAAGCAGAGCGCTTTCGTATATTACATCTTCAGTGCAACAAGTACATAGTGATAGGAATACATAGACAATACATGCATGATACAAAGGAACAAGGACAGTTTGAATAAGCGTAGCGACCAATTACCCCCTGGAGAGCGGAAGGTCATTGTCAATTATCTTACGATGGTCGGGCGACATCAGGTCACAGTCGCCAAGGGTAACTGTTTCTACTAATTATATAGGGCGACATTAAGTCAATTCGTTGGATTACATTTTACCTGATATTACCTTACTATTTTCTTGACAAATGAAATTATCAAGTTTGTACAAGCCTTTATGTAGGTTGGTATTTTGATTACTGGTGGTATGAATCAAACTGCACTCTATTATGTATATATATATATATACATATATATATATATATATATATATATATATATATATATATTATATATACACAGTCGAACCTCGAAAGCTCGGACTAATTGGGGGAAGGTTGGTCCGGTCATGGCAAAAGTCCGGTCATCGAAAATATCGCCCTAACACCCGTATATTTTCGTAGCGGTATACGTATTCTGTAGGTAATGTATGATATGGCATAGAAACACATAAGATTAATACTCTAACACTATAATAATAACAATACTGTAATAATAATACTATAATACAGACGCTCTACTTACGTTTATTCATTTCACGTTTTTTCGATTTTACGTTTGAACTGATTGTAAAACAACTTTTGTATTATTATTATTTTTTTTTTAGTTTAGCGCGCTCTCCGTCATACGAGACTTGCAAACGATACTTACGCATGACACTGCGTCCATTATTTACATGGCACAAACGAAAGACTGAACGTGCCTTGCCGCCTCCTTTTCCTCCTCCCCCTCCTCCTTTTCCTCCACCCTCACTTTATGTTGCTTGAATTTATTTGAAATTAATGTTATTATGTTATGTTTATAATTAATGATTTAGGGGTGTTTTATAAGATACGGTAATAGAATTTATGGATGTATAGTACAGTATGAACGGTCATACATTACTGGAACGTACAGTAACAACTTACGTTCATTTTCACGTTACGTTCGGCCGTTCGGTACGTAACTAAAACGTAAGTTGAGGAGCGTCTGTACTAATAATTCTGTAATAATAACTGTAATACAGGCATGTAAATGCACTGTATATACAGTGTACTGTACTGTATTTTCTATTACGTACACTGTAAATATCGGAAGGTATGCACGCGGGACAGTGGTGGTGGGCAGGGTTGTCGCGTTTTCTACTCTGCCGTGTAGAATGGGAGTGTTGCCATACCGGGGCATACATTTTTCTCGGGCGTGTGCAGACTTTCATAGCAAGATATACTTGTCAAACTTTGACAAAATGTTGGTTCCAGTTTTTTTATTCTTGAATGTATACAAGGCCCCCCCATGCCCTAACATATTCAGTATCATATGATTTTTTTTATATTATTATCGCTAAAAGAAAGTCGAAACTTTAGCGTAGAATTTTTTTCCACACGGGAAAAACGTAACTTTTGGGGTATATTTTATAAGTAACACAATTACCAATAAAAGTCATATTTTGATGTATCATTTATTATTTGATAACTAGTTCTATGATTTTTAAACAAAAGTTTGAGTTTTTGAATGCTTTTAACAGCCTGCTGATATGTAGAAAAAAAAATTCTCATGTCCTTGTGCAGTTGCCACATGCCGCTATTTTACTACGTTTTTGTACAAAATTCTACGAAACGGCAGCCCTGGTGGCGGCTTGACTGGTCCGGGTTTGAGTACATGTGTACGGCCGTCGCTGTCACCTACCGAACAAATAGGGAGCTTTGCTTGAAAAGTCCGCCCTTTGTTCATTTCGACCGGTCATACGAGGGTCCGGGCATTCGGGGTCCGGGCTTTCGAGGTTCGACTGTATATATGTATATGTACAAAATATATACACAAAGCATTATATGAATACAAAATCCTTTATTGCAAAAGTTCTTGCAAAAAAAAATAATAATAACAAAACTCTATCTCCGACTATAGAATTTTCTGCTAAAATGTTGAGATTATTTATGTTGCGCGTTCTGCTGAGTGCAACGTACAACTGGCCATGACTAAAGACAGGTGAAGGTAAGTAAAGGCCAACATTGTTGAAACTTTGTCCTGTGAGTGACTTGTTTATCATCATGGTAAAAGCTGTGATCACTGGAAATTGTCGGCAGGTAATTCTGAAAGGAAGAAATGTATCACTTGGGGTTAAATCAATTCTAGGTATGAATGCTTCTTCTCCTTTCTTGCTCCCACTTATTATTTTACCATGAATGTACAGGTCATTTAGTGATGTAATAATCAGACGTGTTCCATTTAGTAATCACTCTCTTGGATTTAGATTAGGTAAAAGCATTATGATTGCACAAATCTTCAATTTGAGTACATGTGGAGGCAATCCAGAAGGCGTTTGACGAAGCAATGCCATTCTCCTTCTCTTTTCTTCCCTCCTCAGTTCTCTTTCTTCTTCTTCAGTTTCTTGTTCCGCTTCCGTTCTTGCTCTTGATTGGGCTCGAATTAAGTCAATCCGCTCTTGAGAATGATTGTTGTACAAATATCTTCTTTGCTTCCTGGTTTCTTCTCTTTGTTGCTGGGATAGGGCATCTCTAGCTCTTCTTTTGCGCTCTCTGTCAAATCTTCTTCTTTTTTCCTGAGGGGTTTCCATTTTAATTGATGGTAGATAGGTTTTGTATGTTTCCTTTTATATATTTCAATGTTCAAATTTGCTTGACTCCAAGTCAGAGTAAATTATTCTTAAAAGCTCCAAAGGAATGGAAATTCAAAACTTTTGAGTCACCTTCAAATAGAAAGAAAAATTAATAGAAACTTCCTTCGGAGCCACTGTTCAGATTTTGTGTTCGTTTATGGATTCGGATAATCGCTGCTTCAAAAACCCATAACAATCAATGGGATCAGTCTTCAAAATCATCCAATATGTCTTCGAGATTTATCCTAAATTCTTGTCTTTTTCCAACTTCATCCGCATTTTCATGTAAACTAATTGCAAAGCAATCAAATGAACTTCGTTCTAATAAATATAGATGCATGAAGAAAATGAGTTTATATATCAAATTGAATATAATTTAGAGCTCTTACCTCTATTCAGTAGGCGAAAATAATGAAATGCAGAAGATTGTGACGCCATGTCGTTGCTTGGAACACTACGCATCATAGACGCTAATTCAGGAGTTGGCTCCCAACACCCGCCCCCAACCTGCGCAACCCTCTAATCCTCGGCCTAAAACCAAAACCCCCTCCTCCTCCTCCTCCTCCTCTCCCTCCTCCTCCTCCACCCCCTCCTCCTCTTCCCCATCCCAAGGCAAAATCCCTCAACCCCCCACCCCCAAACCCAGAACCCACCCAGGTGTAAAGAGGAGGGCTAGCTCCCCTGCTGCCGCCCCAGACCAGGAGCCTTCTTGCGCCCCCAAGGAGCAGCGGACGTAGAGGACGAAGTCCAAGCGTTCTCGTCAGGATGCGGGCAGGCCCTCCACCTGTACCGGAGTCCCTAACATGGTTGCATCAATTATCGGCAGCACCCTGGAAAGAGAAGCAGCTGGTAATCTCCAGTGTCCGTCTGGAGACGGAAGGTGCAACCAGGCGAGGGATGCTCAAGTACTTGCTCTGAGTATTGTCTATTCGGCAATGCTCATGTCCAAGAGCAAGGAGCAGGTGCAGGAAGTGCTGTCCACAGCACTCACTCACCTAGGCTTACCTGCCTTCCCCATTCCACCTCACGTCCTAGAGGCTATTCCCTTTGGTCCCAACAACCCATCCTATCCTCACCCAGCCCCTACCCCTCCCACCACCGCTCCCTCTGTTTCCACACCCTCCACCTCCACCTCCACCTCCTCCTCCTCCTTCTCCATCTGCCCCAAGAAGGCTGCGCAAGAACCTAACCTAAGGCAATCACGCCCCAAGTCCAGGGCATCCAGACTTGAATCCTACCAACGCAGCAACCGCTCACGCTCCCCAATCCTAAGCCCCCGCTCCTCCTCGTCAGGGGCAAACAAATCCTCCTCCGGGCTCCCGCGCCGCGTGGAGTTCCATTTCTGTATGTACAGACTTGAATGTTACACAAACAAATTTTTTATAATATTGTCATTTTGAGAAAACTGAACACATAATATAGAGAACGCAACTACATCTTCGATACTTGAACGCATCTGAGTAAGAAAACATATTTAGTTTAGGAAAGACAATCAGTGAAGTATAGTTGGATAGGCTGAGAACGCAAAACTTTATTCGCTAACCTACTATACCCTATGCACTGAGATCTGACCGTTAGGGCGGAGCACTGGGAGTTCCCCTGTGGTGCCACATATAATTATTTCATAATTTTATTTTATTATATAATTCTATTTTATAATTTTATAATGTTGCCTCATATGATTATATTATAATTTTTTGTCACACACCACCACTGAGATAAAAATCAAAGCAATGTTTTCTATACAAAGGTTTCGTTTCTTTAAGTGTAGATATGGCATATGTGCATGCGAGAGCGACGTTGCCACTACATCTAATCTCTGGCCCCGCCCCCCTCACACTGCATTCAGAAAACATTGCATCCACACGCACGTTCTCGCCATGGATGCCCATATGTGGCAACACCGGGAAATCTCCTAGCCACGCCTTATCGGTCATTTCTCCTTGCGTTGACTATAACATGTGGACCCAAGTTACGTTAACGCATTCATGTGCAACAGACTTATGTCTCTTTATATATAAAGAAAGGAATAGAATTTGCAGCTCTCAAATAACAGTTATTGGTCATTTGCGAAAGTGGTTACATCGTCGTGCACACCCATGAGTGTTTATGAGCTTATGCAAATACAGTTCCATTTCTGTATGTACAGACTCGAATTTTACTCAAACAAAATTTTTATAATACTGTCATTTTGAGAAAACTGAACACACAAAAGAGAGAACGCAACTACATCTTCGAATCTTGAACGCATCTGAGTAAGAAAACATATTTAGTACAGGAAAGTAAGTCAACCAGTGAAGTATAGTTAGATAGGGAGAAAAATGCAACAACTTCTTCATTATTCTTTAATACTGGGGACTATAGTTATACCATAGCAAATGCCTACGTTAGACTTCCGCCCTACAAATATAAAAAAAGTAGACAATACTCGAATTTATGAATATTGTATGTCATTTGCGAACCTGGTTACATCGTCGTGCACACCCAAGGGTGTATGTTTATGAATTTACTTATGCAAATACAGTTCCATTTCTGTATGTACAGACTTAAATTTTACACAAACAAAAATATTATAATATTGTCATTTAAGTAAATATTTCAATATTGATTATTTAGAGGATGAGGATCAAATATATTTTTACAATACAGGCAAGCCTGAGATTCAAAGATTAAAAAGGATTTCAAAGAGAACGCAACTCAGCTTCGCGGGAAAACTGTATGCATGAATTTGAGACAACTGAACACATATATTAGAGAACGCAACTAGAGCTTCAATACTTGAACGCATCTGAGTAAGAAAACATATTTAGTACAGGAAAGGAAATCAGTGAAGTACAGTTGGGCAGGACGAGAACGGAATATATTCGCTAGCCTGCATGCTTGTGAATTAGAATTACATCAACGAATACGTATACAACTGGCTCACGGCTCCGTAAATTTATAATAACGAAAAAAACACACTAACGTTTTATAATCATTGGACATTTGCGAAGTTGGTTACATAGTCATGCACACCCAGGGGTGTTTACGAACTTACTTATGCAAATACAGTTCCATTTCTGTATGTACAGACTTGAATTTTACACAAACAAAAATATTATAATATTGTCATTTAAATAAATATTTTAATATTGATTATTTAGAGGATGAGGATCAAATATATTTTTACAATACAGGCAGTGCATATGAGATTCAAAGATTACAAAGGATTACAAAGACGGAGCATGCCGACAGGAGACCTTTTGGTCCATATCTTGGTCGGATGCGAAAAAAATCATAATAATAAATTAATAGATAAAAATATAATAGTGTAAATAACAAATAAAATGCATAAATAAATGCATATGTATAGTTGGATAATAAACAAACTGGTAAATAGTAAATAATAATAAATTGACATATAACTAATGATAAAAGAAAATCAAAACAGACAAATTATAACAAAACAAAAATAATATGAAATAAATTATAATCATTACAGCATCTTGCTTAGGTGTTTATCTAAATGATTCTTGAAGCTTCGAACTGAACTACATTGCACTACCTCTGCAGGAAGTTTATTCCATTCATTAACTACACGGTTGGCCAAGTTGTTTCTACCCACTTCAAAATTGAATCTATTTCCGGACAGTTTGAGACCATTGTTTCTTGTCTGATTCTCATTCAATGTGAAGATTTTGTCACTTTTGATGTTGTCAATTCCCTTTAGAATTTTAAAGACCTGTATCAAGTCACCTCTGAGTCTACGCTTTTTATTTTTTTTATGTATATTTTTTAAGGGAAAACAGATTGATGTGTTTTAGTCGATTGTCGTATGACTTATTTTTGATATTTGGAATCAGTTTTGTGGCTCGTCGTTGTACTTTTTCCAATCTGTCAATGTCTTTAATGGGATTCGGTGACCATACGGAAACAGCATGTTCTAAATGTGGACGAACTAACGATTTATATAGCTTGTTTGAGTGATGGACTTTTGAAATCAAAAGATAGCGCAATCAGTCCTAGAATCTTATTTGCTTTCTCAAAGGCTGAAATACACTGCTTGGATGATTTGAGATCGTTACTGATAATTACGCCGAGATCTTTTTCACTATCTACTTTTGTTAACGAATTTCAAAATAACGTGTAATCGTACTTACTGTTATTTTTACCTATGTGCATTTACTTGTGTTAAATTTCATTAGCCACTTTTCAGACCATTGCTGTAATTTATCTAAATCTTCTTGAATATCTAATTGATTTAAGTGATCATTTGCCATTCCGCACAGTTTTGTATCATCAGCAAATTTGGAAACAGTAGATTTTAGTCCATGGTCTATATCATTTATAGAAGTGGCCCAATAACGGAACCCTGAGGATCTCCACTTGTAACATTTTTCCATCTAGAAGTTTTTCATTTAAAACAACTCTCTGTTTTCGATCATTCAACCAATTACTAGTCCAACTTAATAGGCTACCACTTATTCCGTGTGAAGCTAATTTAGTAAGTAGTCTTTCGTGTGGGACGGTATCAAAAGCTTTTGCAAAGTCTAGATATATTAAATCTATATTGTTTCTTTTGTCATAACTCGAGATAACTGTATTGTAGAATTCGAGCAAGTTAGTCACGCAAGAACGTTTCCGTCTGAAAACATGCTGGCTATCATTTATCAAACGGTTACTTTCTAAATGATGTTCGATAGCATCTCTGATGATAGTTTTCATTATTTTTCCTACGATTGAAGTCAAACTTATAGGCCTATATTTATTTGGTTTCTTTTTGTCACCTTTTTTGAATATGGGGGTAACGTTAGGTTGCTTCCATTCTCTTGGGACATCTCCGGATATGATGAGTTTCTTGAAAATAGTTTCTAATGGAACAACAATCTCATTTTTTATTTACGCGGGAAAACGGTATGCATGAATTAGAGAAAACTGAATAAGGAACGAAATTACAGCTTCGATACCTGAACGTATTTGAGTGAGAAAACATTATAAGTCAAGGAAAGAAAGAAAGGAACTGAAGTGCAGTGGCATGAAAAGGAATAGAATGGAAAAAAAAAACATGTAAACAAATCTGTACGCATTTGAGTGAGAGAAAAAACAAAGAAAATAAAATGAATTGAATGCAATGGCACTACATGGGATAAGATTGAAAACATTATGTAAACAAACCAGCACGCATTCACGTGAGAAAGAAACATATAAATAAAAGAGAAAAAGAAAATGCATGAGATTAAATGACACTTTTATGATGTATTATGGATGTTTTGTAAAAATAATTTACAAACTATTTTAACTTTCAATTGCTATATCAATTTGGAGTGCACTTCTTTATTAGATTTACCTATTTAAGGAATATATTACAAGTGATACAACAAGTGGAAATGGTAAATACTCGTCCAACTACTGGCAGTGCAACGTTGTGTGAACCAAGATCGAATGTTGGGTTTCATGTCTTCAAATTTGCTGCTCCTGACCTAGAGAGAGCGTACAGTACACAATAGCGTTCTATTGCACATTTTAAAGAATATCAGAAGCTTTAAGTGAAAGTTGAAATTTTCATTATCCTCCAAGTGCTTTGATCTCGATAATGTAACTGTTAACGAAGTATATATTATTATCTAAACGGAATGAAACTAGATGAATAATATAAAGAAAACAAATGATAGAAAATGTAAAGGAAAATGAGTTAAAGTAGGAAAAATAATATCTTACACTACACTAAGTAAAAAAAAGGTGAAGTTGTATAAAACATTTTACTTTATTCTTTGTACAATGTAATAATTCAAAATGGATGGGGGTTGATATTCCTTTCAATCATATTGCATACAGTGGAATACGCCATAGAACAGGGACGGGTGACCCTTGCTTGACACGGGTGTAAAACCTGGCATACTAACGATTTTTACTCAACATGAGAAACCCAGAAGTCAATTAAAAAAAAAAATAATAATATCCAGCTTCTTTTGTATGTTTTGCATGACCATTGGTAACCGCATGCTTACGTTCAGCGGCCGATAAGGATCTTTATAGGCCCTCGCATGCACGCCTAACATTTCATTCCGATGGCACACAAGAAAATTTTGTATTAGATATTTGGCTGATTTTGGCACCCACAATTAAAAAGGTTGCCCACCCCTGAAATAGACCTTAGGAACTTGGAGAGGAGGAGGAGGGGGAGGGAAGAGGAGGAGGTAGATCAGTAACAAGTTTAGAGTCACAAAGACTTCCTGCATCAATCCATTGACTCAGTGTCGCTCTCAAACCTTTACCTTCGTTGAAGGGCTTATGACAAAGCATTAGATGCTATCTATTCCGGGGGGTCATCGACTTACGTCGTTCTCGATCTATTTAGTTCACGACCTATTTCGTTCCCGACCTACGTCGTTTTCAAACTACGTCGTCCTCGACTTTACGGCGGTACAGAATATTTAGTTTCATTTGTCATTTTGAAGATTGTTCTCATTTTTTATTATTCTGTTTAAATTACAGTTTTATTTTTGTCATTTTTCTGTACGCTAATTATTGGAATTATTTCATTACTCTTATTAAACAATTATTTTGAACAAATGGCTTCACGTCTCTTCCTGTATCCTTTTTACAGCTCGGGGTGGGGATGGGGGCTCTAGTTTGGTAACCACTGCCATATATGAGTCCCGAAAAAAAAAAAAAAAAAAAATCCCGCCAGCGTTAGGGGCATCTGACGCTCTGATGAATAAAGTAAATTGGTTTTGGCCAAAAATATTCAAACAATCTACTCCACTAACGTGTTTTATACAATCTTCCATGATCACATATTATTCAGCACCAGTTAGGGTCCGGATTTCATCTGTGTTGCTACAGTTTAAGTTGAAAAAAATTACCGGTTGTAAGATAGATCATAACACAGTAAATTAAATTTTGGTTTCATCAGAAGTCACGTGAAAACAGGTAGGTCAAATTTCCCCAAACTGTAGCTCGTGAGGGCTCATCAGAGAAAGCGATTCTTATAATATCAACTTGTTCTTATCTGGAAAGGTCTATGGACATTATTAATTAATTCTTTAATCAATTTGTTTGTTTATTTATTTATTTATTTATTTATTTATTTATTTATTTATTTATTTTTTTTACTCCCACCGTTGTGTTTATAACGATGGACGTGGCCAGCAGCTTATGATATCAACTTTTGTTTATTTGTAAAAACCTATGGGCACTATTTATTTATTCATTTATCGATTTATCTACACATTACTTTATTTATGTTTTTGCGCCCACCACTGTATTTACAACGATGGATGTGGCCCGCAGCTTACTAACGTTTGGGGAGCTCTGAGGCAGGTCGACCTTTTGGTTACAGAAATAGAAGAAGCACTCACCGTCAGCGTATACGGGCGGGAGTGTGCGCTTGAAGGCCGTGAAGGCTGCGCCCCACGTCGGGTTCCCGAGGTTGTCGCTATGTCCGTCGAAGGTTCGGTACCTGTGGTGGAATTGTAAATAGTTTTAAAAGAATATTAGATCATTTTCTGGATGAGGATGATAGAATGTAATGGACATTGAACTGTGTAGTGAAGGGCTTATGTATTCTTGCAGTCACCTCCGTTCTTATATTCTTCTGTACATCTACCTGCATGGACACATTGCCTGTGCCCAGGGTCCGGTTATTGTTACCGAATGACTTAGCTGTGATGTAATATAATTAAGCCACACTTATAGTGTGTTGACCACAAAGTTGTCAGTTGCACAAAATATATTTCTGTGCACAGACACTTTGTCTGTACCCAATGTCCAATTACTGCTAACAAATTGTTTGACTAAAGGAGAGGTAAGTGTATCAAAGGACACCAATACTCATAAAAGCGGTAGCCCATTTTTTCACTGATACATATATTCATCGCGTGTGTGCAATCATGCACTCACACTGAAAAATATATAGGAGATAGTTTTCGCTTATCTTTCCTGGACTCAGATACATTAATTAAGAAGTCAAAAGTAATGGTATTACTCTTCCTGCTTTAATTTGGATATATTTAGAGTAAAGTTGATACACCTCTTGGATATCATATTTTCCCCAACCACTGACTTTCAAAACTTTTTACTGTATATATTTGTATGTATACTTATATGTATATGTATGTAGAAGAGAAGAAGCAGGCATTCATAGATTGGCTGCAAATTAGGACGAGAGAATCGTATGAGAGGTACAAAGTAAAGAGAAGGGAAGTTAAGCATAAGATAAAGGAACCAAAGAGGAGAGCAGATGTGAAATGGGGTAAGAGTATGACAGAAATTTTTGAAAGCAATAAAAAGATGTTTTGGAAGGAAATTGAAAGAGAAAAAGGAGGCGAATCAAGTAGAGAAGAAAAAGTAAAAGGTGCAGATGGAGAGATGATAATGGAAGAGAAGGCAGTGAGAGGAAGGTGGGCAGAGTATTTTAGGGAATTACTAAATGTGAAGGAGGATAGGGTGGGAAAGGTAGTTGCAGTGGAAAGCGCTAAGAAAATGAGAGTGAGGAAAATGGAGGAGAGATAGGGAAGGATGAAGTGAAAGCAGCTGTTAAGATGATGAGAGCAGGTAAGGCACCTGGTCTGGATGGATGCCATGCAGAATGTCTGAAGAAAGGAGGTACAGTTATGGTGGCCTGGCTGATG
>NC_134796.1:35142234-35194734 GCF_046742065.1 Oratosquilla oratoria
CGAAGCAAGTAGAACTAGAACAACAGCGACAAGAACAAACACCCACAGCAATAAACACACCTGCAGACATGGGCGAACCTTTCACTTTACAAGAGCTCCGAGCGGTATGACACCGGGGAAAAGACACCTCACCTTGGGCAGACGAAATAAACTACTCGATAATCAAGAACGCTGGCGACGCCGGATAGAGGGCCATTCTACTCTTGGCAAACCGCACCCTAGCGGAACACGCGAGACCTAGGAACTGGAATACCCAGGATATAGTTCCTATCCCCAAGTCCAAGGAGGCCAACAGCTACAAACCCATCTCCCTACTTAGCTGTATAGAGAAGACCGTCGAGAAAATGGTACTCAACAGGCTGAAATGGAAAGTAGGGCCACTCCATCCACAGTTGTATGCCTATCGAGGTATGGCGAGAACCACGGAGTGCATAATGGACTTCCTCGGCTTCATCAACGGGAAAAAGGCAATCATCGTCTTCCTGGACTTAGAAAAAGCCTTCGAATTGGTCAACCCCTCAGCGATGCTGACCTATCTCGTCGAGAAGGGAATCGCAGGCAACCTTTTGGCATGGGTACAGGCATACACTCATACATCGATTTAACGGACCTCACTTTAACGGATTTCGGATGCAACGGACAAAATCTGTAGCTTCCGGATCGTCCGGAGCAACCGGACGCGGTCCTATGTTTCCGCAGTTGACCGCCAGATGACCTATGGTCGCTTTGTTTACAACTGTGCTTGAACACGTGGAGCTGTTTGGTCCGTGTTTTCCGACATTTTTGGGCCTTTTTGTGAAATAATTCAACAGTTTTTTTTAACCATGGCACCTGTACATCCTGTAGAAAAGAGGAAAAGAGTCAATTTAACAGTATCACAGAAGCTTGAGTTGATTAAAAAGTTGGAAAGTGGAGTGCCAGTGAAGCAGGTGTGTGATGAATATGGAGTAAAGAAACAAACTGTGTCTGATATTCGTAAACAAAAGGAACAACTTCCCCAATATTCGCTGAAGTATTCGGTTGATGAAAATTTTGGACTTGGTACTCTTGGGGTGAAAATTCTGGGCCAGATCCCAGGTATTTACACTAACAGATTGGGTAGTGTGCTTAAGTAAAAGTACCGTACTATATTCATTCCTCATTTTTTCGTAACGTAATCGTTGAAATACAGTAGTATCGGAAACTTCGGACAATCGGGTATATCGGACCGGTGTTCCCCCCTTTTAGTCCGTTAAATCGAGGCATGAGTGTACTGTCAAAACAGACGGGCTAGAGTCAGTTTCCAGGGCTTCGTGTCGAGCTACAAAAACCTGGAATACGTCACCTCTCAAGGAGGCATCTTGATTCCCTACCTGTTTCACATTCACATGGAAAACATAGCCTCCCTCCCACGGCCACGGAACGTTGAGATCCTCATACATGCTGACGACATCGCCATCGTTAGCAAGGGACCCAACTGCCGCACGAATCCCTAAAAGGCCCTCAACACTATACAAGAGAGCTGCGCACACCTAGGCTTCAAGATAAAAGTAACGAAGACAAAAGCCATGGCTATTAAAATTGCAAACCCAAGGCCAATCTCAATACACCAGCAAGATCTTGAGTGGTTGGACGACTTCACATATCTTGGAGTCACTGTGCAGAAAACCTTGTCATCCTCTCTTCAAATCCAGAGGCTGAAGCAAATAACAAAAATGAAGACAGCTCCGATGAGATATATGCAATCACTTGATGCGGGTGCCAGCCGTCTGGTACTGGAGCACTACTACAAGTATTGCATCCGACCCATAATTGAATATAGAGCACCTGTCTTCTCACATCTAACAGCACAGCAGGAAGAATCACTTGAAATAGCACAGAACAACGCCCTTCGCCTCATCCTAGGTGCTCCCATGTGGACCAGAAGAAGCAACCTGCAGATGGAATCTGGCATACCACCACTGATGGCCAGGATTCAGACCCGGAACTGCACCGCAGCAGCCAAGACCCTGCTGAGCGACAGGGACTTCCATCTCTCAAGACCAAACTCAAGGCTCACCTGGATGCGCACCCGGACCCACCACGACCAGATATGTACATCGGACACCTAGGAGACCAAATCCGCGCGACATGCATGGAAGGGCACCTACGGGCTCTGAAGCCAGACAGGGCATGCCTGAAGTACCGACCTCCAGCCCCGTGAATATCCCCATCAACCACCTTCAACCACACACAACTACCACACGCAAATAACCACTGCTCACCAGGGGAACTGCTCGATCCCAGACTGAGCTAGTAGAAATATATAAAACACTGGAGTACTCAAGCCAACTACAAGGGCCGGTGGTCATACATACAGACTCTTTTGCGGTGACATAAGTACTCCAGAAGAAGGACATACCCACCAACGTAAACATTATCACAACAATACTCTACCTCCTGCAGTTACACAATAGACAAAATCGCCCAGTCATCATCAACTGGATACCCAGCCACATAGGGGTCCACGGCAACGAACGAGCAGATGAGCTGGCCAAGACAACACGCTACCATCCTCACATAGAGATCCAAGTCCAACCATCAACCACATTAATCAAAAGCTGGCCTAGGGACCACCCACAACAAGTGAAGGTAGCCAACCGCAGAAGATCGATAAGCTCAGCATCAGCAAGCGCAAAGTGGTACGAGAGGGCCACCAAACTGTGCCCTCATCCCGTCACCAAGATCGCCGACAGAGAACTCGCCGTGATCATCCACAGGCTCAGGTTGGGGTACAAGTACTGCTGGGAAATCATCGAGCGACAGGAAAGAGAATGCGACCACTGCGGGAAGAACACCTCAGAACTTCTCCTTCACTACCTACTAGAGTGCGCTCACACCATCGCCCTGAGAAGAGGCAAACATTTCAACTCCATGGTCCCTGATGCTTGGAAGACTGGAGCCGATATAGTTTACAGCATCACTGAAAACATAGAACGGCTCGCCCATATCCTGGTCGGATACCCTCCGCCCAGATAACTACAAAAACCCCGGAGTAGCTGAACACAGAGCGGCTCAACACTTACGGGCCTCCTAATGGAGAAAGGCCCGTGTGTAGATAAACCTTATCTATCGAGTAAAAAAAAACATTCATTTGAAAAAACATACCTGCGAAACTAGTCAGGAATAATCTCAGACTAAGACTCCTGTGTTTCCTAGTCCACTTACGTCATATACACACTGACACACCTACCCACACACACAAACGCCCACGCATATATGTGTGTGTGTGTGTGTGTGTGTGTGAGAGAGAGAGAGAGAGAGAAAACACACAAATAGAACGAGTTTATTCTTTAACTAGTTTCGCACTATGGTGCTTCTTTCTGAAGAAACACCATAGTGCGAAACTAGTTAAAGAATAAACTCTCTTTTTATTTGTGTTTTCCCCTCTGCCTCTCTCACAACCTGTCAAGATGTCGTTATATATATATATATATATATATATATATATATATATATATATATATATATATATATATATATATACAGCTTTAAGCATATATGTATATATATATGCTTAAAGCTGTCCGTCGATTTCGACGATGACGCTACTCCATGCGAAGGAGTTGAAAGATGAAAGAAATTCAGCTTTGATGGGTCTTGCGGTGGCTGACGAGTCCAATGCGGGCGGCACATACACGTCCACAGATGTCACACACGTACTCTCCACCTGAGAGAGCTGGACGATGGCGCCTAGCTCGTCTTTCTTCAGCCATTGTCATAATTTTGGTTGAATGAAGTCATTCCCGCCTGGCAGGTCGCCTTCCACTCATCTCTGTCTTCAGTTAGTGTTTCTAGTTGCATAGGTTGGATGCCACAGTTTTTCAAGTTAGCCTTCAAGCAGTCCTTGTACCGTTTGCGCCGCCCACCCACTGATCGTCGTCCCTCTGCGAGTTCTCCATATAAAATCTGCCTTGGGAGTCTATTTTCCGGCATTCTTGACACGTGTCCAATCCATCTGAGCTGCTTCCGCACGATCATAGCTTGGAGAGAATCTACACCCACCCTCATTCGTATCTCCGTATGAGGTATGCGGTGCCACCACTTAAGGCCAAGAATCTTCTGCAGGCAGCTTATGTGGAACCTCTCTAGCGTCTTGATGTGCCCTCGGTAAGGGACCCAGGTTTCACTTGAGTAGAGCAGAATTGAGAGACAGATTGATTTGTAGACTGCGATCTTTGTGCGTACAGTGAAGTCCCTACAAAGAAACACTCTCCCTGGGAGTTTTCCGAAAGAGGACGAGGCAAGGCTGATTCTACGAAAAAAGAATCTAACAAATCAGAGCGCTTTCGTATATTACATGTTTTTTACACTGAAGATGAAATATACGAAACCGCTCTGCTTCGTCGATTTCCTTTTTCCAAGTAGTCTACTTTGCATAAGTGAACACACATACCCGTGTTCTTATTATATATATATATATATATATGCATATATATATGTATATATATATATATATATATATATATATATATATATATATATATACATATGTCCAATATTCGAAAATAGCTGGAGTCCAGGAACCATTTTTTATGGAAGAAAGTATACGCTAGACTCGACGTTCGTCAATTTATTCCGACGTTTCGAACCCTATCCAGGATTCGTCTTCAGGGTAATACAGTGGTAGCCATAGGAAATGTACCTAAATAGGGGATACCTGGTACACTGGGACAGGTCTTCCCAGTAACCGTTATATTCCAACACAGGTAGAACATATCAAAAACAAAAATATAAATAAAACTATAATACAAAATGTGCAATACTACTTTAAAAACATTCACAGAGTTTACTATAGAAAAAAAAATACAGTGAAGGCTGTAAGAACTCAACCCGCTGCCGATGGGGCGCACCACAACGCACCCCGTGGAACAAATGTCCCGCGTAGCATGCATTGTCACAGAACAAAGAAATTGGAACAAGAAGAAGAACGTATAATCCATCAATAAGATAAACATGCAAAAAGGAGTTCACATTAAAATAAACAAGAAAACAAAATGTAGTGTAAAAAATGCCCCCCAAGATTGGGTGTAAAAGCTGCACGCTGTGACGTGCCACAACAATACGATACACTACAAGTCGCCACGCGGAACAAAAGTCACGTGAAGCATGCACTGTCACAGATCCCAGAAATTGTAACCGTAAAGTGAAGCAAAACCGTCCCTCACCGTTAATGAACTACATAAATAAAATTACATAGATAAAAAATTACATAGATAAAAATGTAATAATACAAAACACACCAAGAAACACATTACCGTCGTGTTAATACAAATAAAACACACAACATAAACAAATTATGACACATGCTTCCTCTCCAGCCTATCCTTCACTCCCTTATAAATTGGGCTTAGAGTGATGCATCTGTTGACACTATTATCGTCACTTGACCAAGCTTCCATGTAATTTTTTTTATCTATGTAATTTTATTTATGTAGTTCATTAACGGTGAGGGACGGTTTTGCTTATTTATTCATTTATTTGTTTATGTATCTATTTATTTATTTTAGTGGAAGCGCATGATTGCACACACACGATGAATATATGTATTAATGAAAAAAGGGCTACCTCTTTTATGGGAGTATTGGTGTCCTTTCATGCAAATACGCTACCACATCTTTAGCCAAACGACTTGTTAGCAGTAATTGGACATTGGGTACAAAGTGTCTGTGAACTGAAATATAATTTGTGCAACTGACATCTTTGTGGTCAACACACTACAAGTATGGTGTAATTATATTACATCACAGCTAAGTCATTCGGTAACAATAAAACGGGCACTGGGCACAGGCAAGATGTCCATGCAGGCAGATGTACAGAAGAATATAAGAATGGAGGAGACTGCATGAGACCATAAGCCCTTTTGTAGACAGATCCATGTCCATGACATTCTACCACCCCCATCTACAAAATGATCTAATATTCTCTTAAAACAACCAATAGTTTCAGCGTTCAATACGTGGGTACTACTCGTAAGTCTATTACATTCATTAACCAGTCTATTTCCTGATACCTTTGTAGTTTACAAAGGATTACAAAGGCGGAGCATACCGACAGGAGACCTTTTGATCCATATCTAGGTCGGATGCGAAAAAAAATCATATTAATAATAAAATGATAAATAAAAACTATAATAATGTAAATAACAAATAAAATACATAAATAAATGCATAGGTATAGTTAAATAATAAACAAACAGGTAAATAGTAAATAATAATAAATTGACATATAACTAATAATAAATGAAAATCAGACAGACAAAAGATAACAAAACAAAAACAAATAATATAAGATGAATTATAATCATTACAGCATCTTACTTAGGTATTTATCTAAATGATTCTTAAAGCTTCGAACTGAACTACATTGCACTACCTGTGCAGGAATTTTATTCCATTCATTAACTACACGGTTGGCAAATTTATTTCTACCCACTTCCAAATTGAATCTATTTCCGGACAGTTTGAGACCATTGTTTCTTGTCTGATTCTCATTCAATGTGAAAATTTGGTCACTTTGATGTTTTCAATTCCCTTTAAAATCTTAAAGACCTGTATCAAGTCACCTCTGAGTCTACGCTTTTTTAGGGAACACAGATTCATGTGTTTTAGTCGATTTTCGTATGATTTATTTTTGATATTTGGAATCAGTTTTGTGGCTCGCCGTTGTACTTTTTCCAGTCTGTCAATGTCTTTAATGAGATTCGGTGACCATACGGGAACAGCATATTCCAAATTTGGACGAACTAACGATTTATATAGCTTGTTAATGAGTGATGGACTTTTGAAATCCCAGAATCTTATTTGCTTTCTCAGAGGCTGAAATACACTGCATGGATGATTTGAGGTCGTTACTGATAATTACGCCGAGATCTTTTTCACTATCCACTTTTGTTAAAGAATTTCCAAATAACTTGTAATCGTACTTACTATTTTTACCTATGTGCCCACACACTCTATTTATAATTCCACCACAGGTACCGAACACTCGACGGACGCTGCAACAAACTCGAGAACCTTAAGTGGGGCGCGGCCTTCAAGCGTAGACTACCCGTACACGCTGACGGTGAGTGCTTCCTCTGTTTCTGTAACCAGAAGGTCGACCTGTTTCAGGGCTCCCCAAACGTTAGTAAGCTCCATGCAACAGCCGTCGTCGTAAATATGATGGTGGGCGCAAAAACATAAATAAAGAAATGAATAGATAAATAAAGAAATAAATGAATAAATAAATAACGCCCATAGGTTTTCCCAGATAAACAAAAGTTTATATCATAAGCTGCTGGCCACAATCCATCATTATAAACACAAAGGTTTGAGCAAAAACTAAAGACATTGATAATTAAACAAATTAACGAATAAACTAATTCATTCATGAATCACTAATGTCCATAGGTTTTTCCAGATAAACACAAGTTGATATGATAAAAATATATTGGTTCATTCTACATAAAATAAAATATTTGATACAATTTCACCTTCTTTTACTTAGTGTAATGTAAAATATTCATTATCTTATCCTACTTTAACTCATTTTCCTTTACATTATCCATTCAATATCATTTGTTTATATTATCTATCTAATTTCATTCCGCGTTGTGTCATTGTCTCTCGTTCATTTTCTTTCTTTATGTATTTTTTTCTCTCGCACTTGAATGCGTGCAGGTTTGTTTATGTAATGCTTTTAATTTTATTCCATGTAGTGGCATTGCATCCAATTTCTTTTCTTTCTCTTTGTTTATTTTTTTTTCTTTCACTTGAATGCGTTCAGGTTTGTTTACTTTATTTACATTTTTTCATTCTATTCCTTGTCGTGCCACTGCACTTCATTTCTTTTATTTTTCTCCTTTATTCATTTATGTTTTCTCTCTCACTCACATGTTTGAAGGTATCGAAGCTGTAGGGACGTTGATAATTCCGTTCTCTAATTTATGTATTCAGTTTTCTCTAATTCGTGTATACCGTTGTCCCGCGTAAGCTGTTCCCGTAAGTCATATATGTCTCATACACACTGCCAATGTATCGTAAAAATATATTTGATCCTCATCCTCTAAATACTCCACATTAAACTATTTATTTATTTAAGTAACATTATTATGATATTTTGTTTATGTAAAATTTCAGTCTGTATGTACAGAAATGGGACTGTATTTGCATAAGTAAATTCATAAACATCCACCTGAGGGTGTGCACGGCGATGTAACCAGTTTTGCAAATTGCGTCATACAGCTCGTTAATCCGTCGCTGTCGTACTATTAAAAATTATTTTTATCGGGAACTCAAATGTTCTCTATATCAATTGACCATTAAGAAATAATGAATGGTACTAAATGCTATTCCGTGTATTGTCAAGTCGTGATAAAGGTGTCTATCCGTAGTGTACATTTGCATCTTGTGTTTGTACAAACCTTCCTTGTTGCGATCACTCAGCATATCTTGCAAATCTTTTGCTCTCCCTCTCCCCAATCCTATCTATCCTGCCCTCTAACTAAACTTATTGAAATAAGAATAATGCCTCCCGCAAATCTTAGGTGGTTCAAATATTCGCCATTAATCTTCAAACCTTCCTCTTCCCAACTCAACCTTCTGAAAATCTCATCCAAGCAAGCTGTAATTAATTTTTGTGAAATTGTATTGCCTTGCCGTACTCCTTTCTCGATCTTGATCTTTTCTGTATCTTTATGTAGTCAAATTACAGCGGTACCTTTTGCATAAATCTTTTCTAGAGCCCTTACGATCTATTCGTTTGTACCTTGCTTGCGTAGCAAATTTAGTATTGCTATTTGTTCTACCGTGTCAAAGGCCTTCTCGTAATCTACAAAAGCTAAACAAAGAGGTACATTTTATTCTGTCATTTTCTCGATTAGTTGGTTCATCACCTCCAAATGATCTAGAGTTAAATATCCGCTTCTAAAGCTTGCCTGTTCTCTTGGTTGGTTTCCATCTAAAACTTGACCTAATTTATTTGTAAGGATCTTGGAGAATATTTCATATGGTTGGTAGTTACTAAGGTCCTTCTGGTCTCCTTTTTTGTAAAACAAAATCACTATGGCATTACACCAGGATTCAGGAACGCTTTGTTGACGTAAGCACTGATTGTACCTGTACAGCTGAGTTAACTTAATATGAAATTCTTTCCCTGCGTCTTTCAAAAGATCTATCGATATACCATCTTCCCCATGTGCTTTTCCCCGTTTCATATTTTAGAGCAAATTCTACTTTCTTTGTAATTTACTGACTCAACTCCATTTCTATTTTTCAAACATATCATTTGCTGTCTTCCTAAAGCATGTCTGCGCCCGATTCCTTTAATACTATTATATTTCCAAATGGTTTCCTCTATTTCATCTATGTTTCTCTTTCTTTTCGAATATAACTGTATACATGCTTACTAAACTGCTGTATATCAGTTCATATTAGGAGACTTTAACTAATTGGCTGCATGTTATTATACGGTGAAAACTGCTCAGTAGCATGCATCTGATACTTTAGGGTCTATATGGGGCGCCCCTACGGACCAAAGCCACACATCATTTTGTCTGTGGTAGAGGAATTGTTTACTTATAGAGACATGATGCTACTTTATTGCACTGCGACTGTCCTTCCGTTATGCTGTCCCTCCTACTTTTAATACTGTCCTGTACCACTTCTAAGAATAAATATTTCCATTTTCGCCTACTCAATCCCACCCTGTGGTAGGGGGAAAACAATACTATTATAGATTTTTCCCACTCGGGTTGTAAAAGGCACCTGAAACAGGACGGAGTAATGGAACTAGGCATCCTTCTGTCTGTAAATATAACGAGTACATTCTTACGAGAAGTCAAGGCATAAGAGGGTCTGGGAGTTTTCCAACAAGAACCTTAAGTTTGGGTCTTTTAATATGCGTGGGTGTGGTACAGATTATATCAAAAGAGAAGATATAGGCAGTATGTTTGTGAGAAGGAATATGGATGTGTTGGTATTAAGTAAAACTAAGTTGAAAGGGAGGGCTGAGTTTGAATTTGGGAGTGTAGTGGGAGGGGGTATCGGAAGTGAGGAGAGGGATGGGGTTACTATACTATTAAGTGAGGATATAGGTAATCGTGTGGTGGAGTGGAAGGGGGTTCCTTCAAGATTAATGTGGATGAAGGTGAAACTGGGAAGGGAGATGTGTGTCTTTGTAAGCGTATATGGGCGTGGTAGTGAGAAGAGTGTAAAGGAAAGGGAGGCATTTTGGATAGATTTATATAGGTGCATAGGTGCATAGTTTCTGCCCCATACAGTGCTGTCTGCTCAATTGCTCCATACAATCTCCTCATAGCATTCATTCCTAAGTGTTTCTTTCTCATATGAAATGTACAAAGAAAAAGAGAAGAGAAGTAAAGCATAACATAAAGGTGGTAAAGAGGACAGTAGATGTGAAATGGAGTAAGAGTATGACATAATTTTTTGAAAGTAATAAGGGATATTGTGGAAGGAACTCAAGAAAGGAAGGGAGGGGGCGAATAAAGTAGGGAAGGAAAAGTAGAAGGTACATATGGAGAGATGACAATGGAAGAGACGGCAGTAAGAGGAAGATAGCTAGAGCATTTTAGGGAGTTGCTAAATGTGAAGGAGGATAAGGAAGGAAAGATAGTTACAGTGGGAAGCGCTAAGAAAATGAGTGATGAATGAGGAAAATGGAGGAGAAATAAGGAAAGATGAAGTGAAAGCAGTTATCAAAATGAAGAGATCAAGTAAGGCACCTGGACTAGATGGGTGTCTTGTGGATTGTCTAAAAAAGGGAGGCATAGTGATGTTGGGGTTGCTGGTAAGGTTGTTTAATGCTTGTCTAAAAGAGGGTGGGGTGCCGGAGGACTGGAGGAGTGCACGTATAGTTCCGCTTTACAAAGGAAAAAGGGACAAATGTGATTGTAGTAGTTTCAGAGAAATCAGTTTGTTGAGTTTAGTTGGGAAGGCTAATGGGAGTATTTTGATTGAGAAGATTAGGAGAGGAACAGTGTAGGTTTAGGGCAGGTAGGGGTTATGTGGATAAAATTTTTGTGGTAAGACAGATATGTGAGAATGTCTTAGGAAAAGGTAAGGATGTTTTTTGGGCCTATATGGATTTGGAAAAGGATTATGTCAGGGTGGACTGGAAAGCATTGTGGGAGGTATTGCAGATAATTGGGACAGGAAGAGAACTGTTAAGAGCAGTCAAGAGTTTTAACGTTTTTACGGGAGTAGTGGAGCTTGTGTTAGAACTAGAAATGAAGAGAGCGAGTGGTTTGTGATAAAGGGGCACCTCGTCAGGTGTGCATTATGTCGCCTTGGCTGTTCAATTTATACATGGATGGAGTGGTACGAGAGGTAAATGCGAGGGTAATGCGTCGGGGATCGGAGATAATTAAGAAAAATGGAGAAAATGGGAGATAAGCCAGTTCTTTGCTGACGACACTGCGCTTGTAGCAGGATCAGAGGAAGAATTAAGGAAGTTTGTGACAGAATTTAGGAAGGTGTGTGAAAGAAGGTAGTTGAAGATAAATGTATGTAAAAATAAAGTGATGAGATCTACAAGGGGAGACGAAGGGAGCAAATTGGAAGTGAATATTAAGGGAGAGACAACGGAGGAAGTGGATAGCTTTAGATACTTTGTGCTTGGAGTAAACTATTTCAGTGAGAAGGAAATGGAGCAGGAGTACAAGGGGAAACTGAGAGAAATGTGGGAGGTGGTGAAGGATAGAGTAGAAGTTGGAGTGAAATAGGATTAGGGGTGGTTCAAGGAGGAGGCGACAATATGTGCAAAGACGGTATATGGAACAAGGAGGTTGGGAGGGAATAGAAGGAAGGGTAGTGAGTGGCAAGATGATGAAGTGAAGAAGATTGTAGAAGAGAAGCGAGCATTCAAGGACTGGTTGCAAAATTATGAGAGAAAAAGAAGAGAAGCAAGATACAAGATAAAGTAGGTAAAAAGGAGTGTAGATGTAAAATGGGGAGAGATTTGATCTTTTTTTTTTAAGTAATAAAAAATTCTTGGAAGGAAGTTAAGGAAGGAAGGGGGGAGGGTCAATTAGAGAAGATGGAGAGATAATAATGGAAGAGGAGGCGGTAAGAGGAAGATGGGCAGAGTATGTTAGGGAGCTGTTAAATGTGGAGGATTGGAAGGGATTGGTGGTAGCAGTGGGAGGTGTTAAGAAAATGACAGTGATGGGTGAGTAAAATGATGGAGAAATAAGAAAAAATGAGGTGAAAGTAGTTATTAGAATGATGAGAGCAGGTAAAGCACCTGGTTTGGTTGGGTGTCATACGGAGTGTCTAAAGAAGGGAGGTACAGTAATAGTGGACTGGCTAGTGAGGTTGCTTAATGTGTATCTAAGAGAGGGTAGAATGCCGGAGGACTGGAAGAGTGCCTTATAGTTCTGCTTTACAAGGGAAAGGGGACAAATGTGATTGTAGTAGTTTGAGAGTGATCAGTTTGTTAAGTGTAGTTGTGAAGGCATATAGGAGGATTTTAATTGAGAGGATTAGGAGAGGAACAGATGGAGTAATTGGTAAGGAACAGTGCGGGTTTAGGAAAGATAGGAAGGCACTGTGGGTGGTTTTGCAGATATATAGGGTTAAGGGAAAGCTGTTCAGGGCAGTCATTTATTTTTCTTACGAGAGTAGTAGAGCCTATGTTAGAATTAGAAATGGAGAGAGTGAGTGGTTTGAGGTAGAGATGGTGCTATATCAGGGATATGTTATGTCTCCATGACTGTCTAATGTGTACATGAACGAGATGGTGCGAGAGGTAAATGCGAGGGAGTTAGTGACGGGGATTGGGAGGGTATACGATAAGAGAAAGTTGAAGGTAAATGTGGGTAAAATCAAGGTGATGAGATGGACGAAGGTAGAGGATGGCAGCAAGTTGGAAGTAAGTCTGAAGGGAGAGAAGCTGAAGGAAAAAGGTAGTTTTAGGTATTTGGGGTCGCATATGGCAGGGAAAGGAAGAGTGGAGATGGAAGTAAATTGTAGATTGAGAGAAGCAAGTAAATGCCTTGGGGGGACTTAAAAGTGTAATGAGAAATGGATATTTGGGAATGGATGGAAATAGATTATATGATTCTGCCGATAGCATTATATGGGGCAGGGACTTGGGATTTGAAAGAAGCAGAGCAGAAAAGTTCGAATACGTTTGAGATAAAATGTCTGAGGAGTATGGTAGGAGTTACAAGGTTGAATAGAATGAGAAACGGGGAGGTGAGGAAGAGAGCTGGGGTGGAAAAAGAAATCGCAGATAGAGCTGATGAAAGAATTTTGACACATGAAAATAATGTGTATAGATTATACTGTGATGCAAGGGAGGGAGAGGGTGGGGGATGGGGGATTAGGGAGTGGTTATGTGTGAATGATATTTTGACGCAGCCCGAAGGGATTTCTCTTCGTCTTCTCTTTTTATACATAAGGGGACTGAGAGTGGGGGTCGCCTATTAAGTGAAACGGCCCTGCTGTAGATGTGCCGTGCCCTGCTATATTGCCTCTGATCCAGACCAATGGGCGAGATGCAGGGATGGCCCGTCATCCATAAGGAGCTAAGATGAGGGGGAGGTTGGTGAATGGAAGTTGAATGGGCGGGAATGAAATGGGTGGGAGTGGGTATATGCCTTTTGACTTGGCAATCTCTTTGGTAAAAGGGAAAAACCCTTGGTGTGTACACACACACACACACACACACACACACACACACACACACACACACACACACACACACACACACACACACACACACACACACACACACACACACACACACACACACACACACACACACACACACACACACACACACACACACACACACACACACACACACACACACACATATATATATATATATATATATATATATATTTATATATATATATATATATATATTGTTTTGTCGAGACGGGGAGAGAAGAGAAACACGTCTTCATCAGAGTTTATCTCTGACATTTTTTGCAGTGAGCTTTTTTTGAGAAAACCTATCACGAAGCTCGTTTCCTTTTCATGTTTTTTTTTTTTCTAATCATACTACCGCCCACGGTGAAAACCTCAGCTACAGATTCAAAAGCTCTGGGGGGTGTCCACGGGGATCGTGTCCCACGACGGACAACACTCCCCAGGGGCCTCCTCCGCTTCGCATGGTCAGACATTTCAAACTCAGGTGATTGGTGGTGATGACCTTACTACGCCAGGAGGCGCTGATTAGGTGGGACCGAATTCGTTACCTTTGCCCTATTCCTTTAGGGGAACTGTCGCGGGGGGGGGGGGTAACTTATAGTCATTGTTGGGAATCGGAGAGGAGTGTGGGATTCGAACCCACAACTAAGTAAATGTGAGACCAGCACGCTTCCGATGACGCCACCAGCGCACAGGTGACTGGTGTGACCGGATGATGAAGGATGGAAGGAAACGAAAATGGAATACATAAACTTATACTGAATATCATACAAATCATATGGATGGGTAAATGGAGTCATTTTACACATGAAATGGGGGAAAGGGAAAAATATAATCATTGTTCAGGACACGACGATGACCCTGTGGGCGTCCGTCCGGGTTTGTCGTCAATTCTTTTTTCTTTTATGTGAAACACACAGCAAAACAAACACACAAATGAAAAACAAACAAACAAACGAATAGGCAAGGAACATTTCATCTTTTGGTTGCCAGTAGGTTTACTAAGCAGAATGGAATCGTACGGTCTTTTAGCTCGATCAAAGTTGTAAAAACAGCCTCCGTGGCTTAGCTCATGCACTTAGTGATCAATCAGAAGATATGATATTCATCGAAAAGAATAGAATCAAATCTTGCCTCCACCGCCGAATGCAAAAACAACAACAACAACAAAAAAAACAAAAAAATATACTGGAAGAGAGTTCAAGTTTAAGTGTAATGTGGAAATTTTTGCAAATATTTGTGCCAAAAATCTGATCGATATCAGGTATTTTACAAAATCTAATCTTTAACGAGGAGTACGAAAATATCCATTCTCTCTTTTTGCCCATTTCTCTACCTACATTCTACATTCTACATTTTTTTTTATTTCCATTTTTGTAACAAAATTCAAACATGCCATTAATGTTGACACATATACACGCACACATTTACACACACACACACACACACACACACACACACACACACACACACACACACACACACACACACACACACACACACACACACACACACACACACACACACACACACACACACACACACACACACACACACACACTATTCTTGCATATTATGAATAAAGGCTTCATGCATAAACTTTGTATAAGGTGAATGGTAGTCCAGCCAAGGTAGACTTGATACATACATACCTACTAATTTGGGATAAGAGAAATACAAGGGGACATGGAAGCTCAAAAAGGACAGTTATAGAAGAGACCTGGAAAAAAACAGCTTTCAACACAGAGTGGTGTATGGAACAGACTAGACGAACAGTAGTGTGTGCAAAAAACATACACGATTTTAAGAACATTTTAGATCACTGATCTATGCCAGTTCCCACAAATGAGTGAGTTTTTTTCCACAAAATTCCCACAAGGAAATCTGGATTTCCACATTTTTTCCACAAAAAGAAGGAATTATTACATACACAAATTAGTTCATTGTAACATACAATTTGTTCACAAAACATCCCATGTGAGCAACTTACTTCCACAAATTTGTGGAAAATTCCCACAAAATGGCATCCCTGCACTGCAAGATACAGAGACAGGACACCACAAGCATAGCTCCCCTTCCTGTAAGATACAACTAGGCTCCAAGCAGGACGCCGCTTCCGACCCCGAGTATTCCATCGAGGAAGGGAGGGCCTTGATAGGAGAGCAGGCTGATTTACTAACGCGCAGTAGTTGTAGCACTGTAACACAACTTGAGACAGCCGGTACGAGTCGTTAGCGACGAGCACTGGATTCAAGTAGTTGACGGCGATAGTGTCACACCTTCAGGTGTAGGTCTGCACTCGACAAGAGCCAAGCACGTACATTTCATACATGACCTGCATACTACCTGCCTTAGACTGTTCTTCCCCTGACCAGTTATACACCAGCCTTGTCTCCGCCACCCACGACTTTTACAGGCTTTACGTATCACGACCCCACCTCCAACGTCGCCCTTCTCCTCACTCGTGGTACCTAGACACTCGACTTCAAGACGCACAGAAAGAAGTGGAGCGCATTGGACTCATGTTCCAAGCTAACCCATCTCCTGAACTACTTCACCGTTATCAGCAATCCAGAGACGACTTAGCAACCCTCCTAGAATGTGTAAGTACCGACTCCTGGAAGAGATTCACGGACAGAATTAATCACCAAACTAGTATAACCTCCACATGGCACCTTATTCACAGAGTAATTAAGAAGACTCTTGCTACAGCCCGTCATCATTTCCCACCCGTATTTGCCGAACAACTCATCGACACGTGGTCAAACCAGTCCAACCCTGCCAACTTCCCTGCCCCCGCCCAAGATGCTCTCTCCTCCGGTGCTTTTGCTCGTGGACTCCACCTAGTATATGCTCTGCTGCAAGAGGGTGATGTGAGTATACCGATCACTGAAGATGAACTACGACGTGCTCTCTTGAAAGGTAAAGCCACGTCCATTGGGGATGATGGCATTGCCTACAGTGTACTACGTTTACCGCACCGTGTACCTGGTAACCCCCTCCTTCGCCTCTACAACATGTGTCTACGAGATGGATATATCCCGCATGCCTGGACCACGAGTACAATAATCCCCATACCCAAGCCCGGCACAGCAAATTTCAGGCCCATCTCCATTACATCCTGCTTTTGCAAAGTGATGGAAAGGATCTTACTCACCCGACTGATGTACCAACTACAAGATCGCCTTTCACCACGTCTCCTCGGCTTTTTACCCCAACGCAGCACCCATCACTGCCTCGTCGACCTATACTCGTATTCTCGCCTCTCCCGTGACAGTGTTGTAGCATTTATAGATCTAAAAAAGAAAAAAAAGTGCATTTGATGTAGCTAACAGAGACATTATTTTAGATCAATTAATTGATTTTGGAATTAAGGGTAGATTATTACAATGGATTAAGAGCTACCTCTGTAACCGGACCTCCCGTGTATTCTTCAGCGGTGCCTACAGCTCCTCACGGGATTTTCATCTCGGCACTCCACAAGGAGGGGTACTAAGTCCATTTCTCTTCAATATACTAATGCACCGTCTTCTCACGTCTCTGCCCACTATTCCTGAGGTCACAATTACTTGCTATGCAGATGATTTATGTATTCACTCAACACACCTACAACTCTTTCTTACTTCTCTCTCCCAGGCTACTACTAACTGTGGCCTTATTGCTTCCCCACAGAAGAGCAGAATTTTCTCCTACCGCCCTCCTACCACGCTCCCAGAGTTCATGGTTGGAGACTGCATCATCCCACTAAGCTCCCAATACTGCTACCTTGGTGCACCAGTACGAATCTCAGAAACTCTTCCTGCCCGGCGTCAATCCCATCCCGTAATTCGTGAACTGCTACATCGTCTCCAGCGTCGGCTCCGGCTTCTCCAGTAGCTCACTAACAACTCTTCCGGTATCTCCATCCCCGTGGCCAGAACTGTCTACATTACTTTCATTCGCTCTGTTGTTGATTACCTCTCCCCTGCCTTAATTCAACTTCCTCGATCTGCTTTAGAACCACTAGAGATTTTTCAGAACAAAGTAATGAGAATAATTCTTGGTTGCCCAGTGACTACCAGAATTGTCAACATGCAACGAGAATTCCTCACAGTTAAGTGTATACACTTTCCCCACCTCTCACCGCACATCATAACACTGGTCAGACCTTCTCTCAGCCTCTCCCACTCCCCCTCATGCCCGCCTGTCGCCGCCTTATAAGGTCTATTTCATCCTTCATTCGCAACCTAGATTTGCAAATACCTGTAGCTGACGCACCCCCAGGCCCTCCCCCATGGGAGCTACCATCACCTGTGATCAGCTTCACTTCTACAACAAAGTGCGACCCGCCTCCACTACAATTACAACTAGCCTTAAAACATATTGCAAAAATAACATCCTCCATCACAGCCCCACATCGCCTCTACACCGACGGATCATTACAATCAGATGGTGCAGCTGGAGGGGCAGTCTACTCACCTGACCTACCGCCGCCTCCTGAGGGCTGGGTCGGCCGTCGGCTCCGTGATCACTCCAGCTCCACGTTGTGCGAACTATACGCCATCCTAGATGCTGTCAGTCTCGTTTGTCAAAGAGGAGTTAATGCTGTCATTATATGCGACTCTAAGCCTGCACTGCAATCCCTCTCCGCTATTCATCCCACTCACCCTTCTGTTGTACAACAAATCCTTTCCTTTCTATCCCTACTGACTATCCGCAATATCTGCATCAAATCTTTTTGGATTCCCTCACATGTAGGTTTACACCATAATACCAAAGTGGACCGCCTAGCAAAGGAAGCCTGCCGACTCCCCCGTCGTAGTGATGGACGACCTCTCTCCCTGCCATATTACCTCACCAAGATCGGCTCCGCTGCACTTCTACCCGAGTAGCGTCTGTCGGAACACCGAGAGACCCTTCAGTGTCACCATCACCCACTACGAATCCGTATGCCGCCGCAAATACATGTGCCGTCGCAGAGGACTTATGGTTCGTCGCCACCGTGGCAGGTCGCCGGCGTGGAAGGCGAGCCTGTATACACAGAATGTCGCCTATGCCACGCTCCACTAGCCAACACCATCGAACACTACTGCCTAGCGTGCCCCACTGTAAGACATCTACTACCCCAGGGACTACCATTAGATGCCATCTGTCGTTATCTCCTAACACAAAATATATTAGATGTAATACTTGTCCGTTACCCCCGCTTTGGTGGGTTTTCATAATACCTGATGCCCTGCGTGACATCTCTAACTTACTTCCCCTTTGAATGGATGTACAATACCCAGTGTCCTATCTTATGTTACCTGCAACTCATGTATAGTATATATGTGTATGAGTGTGTATATATATGTGTATGTGTACGTGTGTAAACATGTGTATCCCAATTGCCTTCCTACGTTCATTATGAAAACCTCTCCCCACTGTATGACGCTATTGCGTAATAAACTAAGAAAAAAAAACACACACACACAAAGGTCTGAGCAAAAACAAAAATAAAGACATTAATAAATAAACAAATTGTAAAATCAAAAAATAAATTAATTATGAACTAATAATGTCCATAAGTTTTTCCAGATAAACACAAGTTGATGTAATAAAAATATCTTTTTTTATTCTACATAAAATAAAATAAAATAATTGATACAATTTTCCCTTATTCTACTTAGTGTAATGTAAAATATTCTTTATCTTATCCTACTTTAACTCTTTTTCCTTTACATTATCCATTCATTATCATTTATATTATTCATCTAGTTTCATTCCGTGTAGTGCCTTTACCTCACGTTCCTTTTCTTTCTTTATATATTTTTCTCTCTTGAAAGAGTGCAGGGTTGTTTATATAATGATTCTAATGTTATTCTATGTAGTGTCATTGCATCCGTTTTTTTTTTCTCCTTTGTTTATTTTTTCTCTTTTAATTGAATGCGTGCAGGTTTGTTTACTTTGTTTTATATATATTTTCATTCTATTCCTTGTCATGCCATTGCGCTTCATTTCTTTTATCTTCCTCCTTTATTTATTTATGTTTTCTCTCTCACTCACATAAGTGAAGGTATCGAAGCTGTAGTGACATTACTAGTTCCATTCTCCAATTTATATATTCAGTTATTCTAACTGTGTATACTGTTTTCCCGCGTGAACTTTCCAAAGTCATACATGTCTCATACACACTGCCTGTATCGTAAAAATACATATTTGACCCTCATCCTCTAAATACTCCACATTAAACTATTTATTAAAATAATATTATTATGATCTTTTTGTTTATATAAAATTTAGTCTATATATACAGAAATGGGACTGTATTTGCATAAATAAATTCATAAACATTCACCCGATGGTGTGCATGGCGATGTAACTAAATTTGCAGATGGCCAAACTATGGTTCCTATTATTGAATCAACTCAGCGCTCGTAGAGGTCGGACATCTCTTCAACCTGCTCCCTCAACAAGCTCCAAGAATCTTCGCCGGCCGGTGGTGGCTGGGAGATATATCTCCTAAGCTGCTGCCGGTCAGGCATGGCCGACCTCTACGTTGACGTCGGCAGGCGGGTTTACACCAAGACAAACACACACACACATTTCCAAGTCACGTAAATCTCTGTTTTCAGAGTAGTGCTTAGAAGAAAAGAGGCACACGCACACTTTCTCGCTGGCAAAGCAGAGGCCCAAACCGTCTCTCTCAGAACGCCCAATCTGATCGCAGGCTGGTTGACGGAGAGACTTGGGACACCTCTCTGTCCGACCGGCCCGCAACCTAACGCTGGTGAGCGAGTTTACACTTCTGACATTTACACACAATTCCCAATCGCGTAATTATCTGTTTTCAGAGTTGTGATTGGAAGGAAAGAGACCATACAACACCCGCCCGTCTGCCCCTCCCTCGCACCGCCACTGAACCAACTCTTCCGGAATCCAAACCTAGTCTGGGGATAAACAGGCAACGCTCGCCCCACCTGTGGCTTATCAGGAACGCGCTCGCCAGCGGTGGCGGCGAGGAGTTATCTCCTTGCGGCTGCCGTTCTGGTTACGGATCTCTTCGTTGACGTCGGCAGGCGGGTGTACACCGCCCGTCTGCCCCCACCCCTCGCACCGCCACTTGATCAACTCTAAAAGGACTTCAAACCCAAAACCTGGGGATAATCAGGGTACGCTCGCCCCACCTGTGGCTTATCAGGACCGCCCTCTACACGCGGGAAGTGAAATCAACTCACTTCTCGTAAGATACACACATACACCTCTCACGAACAGAGCTACAAATCACGCACAAAACATCTACACTTACTTTTTCTTCGACTAAAATTCGCTTCCTTTCTAACTTTCTCTTCTACTACATCTTCTCATTTCAGTTTACCTCCCACTAAAGATTTTTCCGTTTTTCCACCTTTCTCTACTACTACGCCTCCTACCATTTTCTAAACTTTCGTTGGTGATCCTAATCCTAACCCCGGCGTCAAGCGCTGCCCTCCAAGCTCCCGGTCCAGTTCTCCCAAGCCACGACAACAAATAAGCCTCTAATCGCTCGCAATTCGCCCGGTGGCAATAGCCCTCTTTTATACAGTACTATCTTTTCATTTTCCTACAGACATTCTTCCCCTCCCACAAAACCCGATCCCGCGCAAGCGAGGTGGTCTTTCCTTGGAATCCAGAATCCATTTATTGAACACAAAACAAACATATATCATTAAGACAGACATACTTGTCTACATTATAACAATTATTAACATTGCCGTAACGAGTGGGATTTCATTAGATTTAAACGAATTCCACCATAAGAAGGAAGATGTTGAAATTATAACGTGATGCTACAGGAAGGGGATGTATATCCGCAATGTGCGATTGTAACTTATTTAATTTCACTCTTTATTTATTTATTTATGTTTTCTCTCTCACTCACTTACGTAAAGGTATCGAAGCTGTAGCGACATTACTAGTGCCATTCTCCAATTTATATATTCAGTTATTCTAACTTGTGTATACCGTTTTCCCGCGTAAACTTTCCGAAGTGATACATGTCTCATACACACTTTCCGAAGTCATACATGTCTCATACACACTTTCCGAAGTCATACATGTCTCATACACACTGCCAATCACAAGACAATCGCACTAGCCAGGGATACTCTATGGAGTTCAATTGTTCTTGGAATCCAACGTAACGTTGGATGAAATTCTTTTAGGCAGTATAACTCTGCTACCCATTTCTGGGCGTTTCCCAGGCCATTCTCTTCTACACCTTTCCGTCCCTTCGTAGCTCTCCGGGATCCGCACGAGTCCTTGCTGGCTCGTGAGACTCCTTCGTCGTCCGGCCCGGCGAAATTCAGTGTTAACCTGTCGTATTCGAGTAGTGTAAATCCCGTCCCCACTGGGCACACAGCGTGTCTTTCCTCGCGGCTGTCACCAGTCGCCAAGGAACTGTGTGGCCCTTGTAGTATTGTCCCTTTGAGTCCACTGTGCACACTTCTTGTGTAGCAGGGGGCTTGTCACCCACCCCGACGTGCAGAATGGAGTCTTCAACTCCACCTCTGCAAACGCAAAACACTTCCCCTGACGACCCTCATATCGACCCGGATAAGGCTAGGCATGTTTTTCTCCACTCGGACCAAACCCGATTAGCTGATCTCAATCCCTTTATTCTGAAGAAATGTTTGTGCTTTCATACTCATGATATCAACCAGGTTAGGAAACTTAGAAGCGGAGATCTCCAAGTTACCACCAACTCTGGGAAAGCCACACGCGACTTGCTTAAGGCCAAGAAGTTTCATACCTTCGATGTTGTTGCCTCCCTCCCTAAGTCACTCAACTCCTGCAGAGGAGTAATCCACTGCAGAGATTTGATGACCATGGACGAGTCTGACATCATCGAAGAAATGAAAGACGAAGGGATTCTAGATGTCAAATTCATAACGCGAATGGACCGGGAAAAGAACATGCGAGTCAACACGCCCCTTATTATCCTCACTTTCAACTCCACAACCCTCCCTGACCAAGTCAAAGTTGGATACATCAATGTTTCAGTACGATCATATGTCCCCAACCCTCTGCGTTGTAATAAGTGTTTTAAATATGGTCACCTTGCTAAGTTTTGTCGTAGCCAAACGATCGTGTGCGGTAAGTGTGCAGGAGAACATCCTTCAGACACCTGCTGTACAAATGTATTTCAATGTGTCAATTGCCCCTCTAACAACAGTCATGCATCCACCTCCCGAGATCGCCCCACCTTCAAAATAGAAAAAGAAATCTGTACCGAGAAAGCAACTTCTGGCATCTCCTTCTACGAAGCACGGAAGCGTGTGATGGAAAGACAAGTTACCCCAACTAGTCCCTCCGGAGCAACTTCCTATGCTTCCGCAGTTAAGAAAACATACAGAACCGTTGAAACACAAACTGAGAGCAAGCACTCTGATAAGGACAAAGATCTCTGCCCACCTACCAAACAAACCAAACAAACCAAACAAACCACACACTCGCACCTTCCTTCCCCGACTCTCCCAGAGCTTTCACTACGTGTGCCTACACATGTGGAAGAGGATGTCCCCATGGAGATCGCCGGCTCCTGCAAACGACTATGAAGTCTAATATCCAGCCCAGACCGAGCATCGGGGGCAAAACACACCTCTCCCACTAAGGCCAAGAAAGGAAGAAATCGAAGCAAATAAAAAATAAAATAAAATAAATAAATAAATTAATAGGAAATGAAAATCATCCAGTGGAATTGCCGAGGTATTAGAAATAAAGTAAATGACCTATCTATTTTCAACTCTATAAACAACCCCTCAGTTATATGTCTACAGGAAACATTCCTAAATCCCAGTGTTCAATTACACCTGAAAGACTTTACCATCTATAGGAAGGACAGGTTCGCGCCTGGAGGGGGGGGGGGGTCGCAGTTGCTGTCAGCGACTACCTTCCCCAAGCGGAGCTGCCATTATCCACAACTTTCGAGGCAGTTGCTGTAAAAACCAAAGTACAGAACAAACTTGCGTCCATCTGCTCCATGTATTTACCTCCAGACCAACCATTTCCGCTACAGGAGGTAAATAACCTTATAAGACAGCTGCCCCACCATGAACTCATAGTCGGAGACTTTAACTCCCACCATCACATGTGGGGGAGTGATAGAACATGTGCTCGAGGGGAGCAGATGGAGGCAGTTCTGAATATCAACAACCTGGTCCTCCTAAACACTGGCGATCCCACTCGTGTAGACAATGCTAGGGGCACCTTTTCATGCATCGATTTATCCATATCGTCTCCTGCGCTGTCTGACGACATACAATGGACTACGCATGACGACACCATGCTCAGCGATCATTTCCCAGTCATCCTAGAAATAGGGGGTGACCACGTTACGGCTGCTCCAGCCTATGGAGACAACCCACCCCCTCCCTGTCCTAAATTCATCATGAGGAAAGCCAACTGGGAAATGTATCAACGTACTCCCAACGTCAACACCACAGGGGACAATATGGATGACAAAGTAGTCAATTTAACCTTATCCATTTTGAATTCAGCGCATAAGCACAAACCAAAGACCTCGGCATTTCACAAGCATAGAGTTCCTTGGTGGACATCAGACTGCAGAAAAGCACTTTGCAAGCGGAATAGGGCTTATCGAACTTTTAAAAAGAACCCAATCTTACCCAACTTAATTACTTTCAAAAAGGCACAAGCAGAGGCCCGTAAAACCATTAAACCAGTGGTTCTTAACCCCTGGGTCGCGACCCAAATTTGGGTCGCCAAGCCATTTTATTGGGTCGCTAAGGGTTTGCAGAAAATAATTATTTTCCCACTACAAATATATTATAATTATATACTGTAATAATTAAAATACGTGATGTCTAGTTTTAGGATTCTAAGCAGACCATGATTAAATAAAAACTCCAAAGCAGAAAATTTATTTGAAGTGTTTTGAAATTTCAATGTAAAACCGACAATTTGAAGTTTTCCGTGGGTCGCGATGCTTGATTTGTGCAAAATTTTGGGTCGCTGCCAAAAAAGGTTAAGAACCACTGCATTAAACACTACAAGCGAAAGTCTTGGCGTGATCTTATTTCGACAATAAACATACACACCCCTCTAACGCAGATTTGGTCAGCCGTCCGAAGAATTGACAGCAAACATGCACCTACCATAAAGACTTTGACGATAGGAACCACATTTGTAGATACCCCCCCCCCCCCGACATCACAAAGATTATAGCAGATACATTCACACAAACAAGCAATACAGATAACTATTCGCCAACATTCCTACAGCATAAACAATGATTGGAAGCAGAGCCACCGGTCTTCCATACACATACACACCACGAATACAATACTCCCTTCCAACTACACGAGCTTAAACAGGCTTTAAGCTCGTGTAGAGGGACCTCTGCTGGCCCGGATGAGATTAGGTATGAGATGTTGCAACATCTAAATTCAATCTCACTCAACAAATTACTGGAACTATACAACGAAATTTGGATTAATCATGACTTCCCAGAAACATGGAGACATGCCCACGTCATACCTATTCTCAAAAAGGGGAAGGACCCAAAGAGTCCTTCCTCTTATCGCCCTATAGCGCTTACCAACTGCTTATGCAAAGTATTAGAACGTATGGTCAATAACAGATTAAAATTCATTCTCGAATCTCAAGATCTAATAGTTCCTGCCCAATGTGGTTTCAGGAAAAATCGAAGTAGTCTCGACCATTTGGTCAACTTAGAACATGATATACTTTCAAGTTTCGAGAGGAAAAATTTCCTTGTAGCTTGCTTCTTAGATTTAGAAAGAGCCTACGACATGGCATGGCGACATGGTATCCTCGAAAAACTCTATGCACTTGGCCTTAGAGGGAATCTCCCTATTTTTATTCAAAATTTTCTACTAGAACGAACATTCTCTGTCAAAATTCAAGGTTGCTTTTCATCAGTACGCATACAAGAAAATGGCGTACCACAGGGAAGTGTGTTGAGCCCCACATTATTTATGTTACTTATCAACGATATTCTACCTGCTCCACCTCGGAACCTTAAATACTCATTATACGCTGACGACGTTGGAATCTGGCATTCCTCATCGAATGCTAGTTTTTCCGGCTCTCGCGTACAACTTGCCCTGGACTCGCTCCAGGACTGGTCTGGCAAATGGGGATTTAAGTTTTCGGAAGTAAAGTCAACAGTGGTTGTATTTTCACGCAGAGCCCAGGCAGAAATCGATCTGCAATTACATGGAAATCCCATTCCAGTTCAAAATTCAACCTTTTTCCTTGGCCTGAAACTGGACTCCAGGCTAAACTGGAAGGCCCATGTAAAGTATTTAGTTGATGCGTGCAACAAGAGACTTAATTTGCTACGGAAACTAACGGGCACAAATTGGGGAGCAGATAGGAAATCTTTGCTAATTATTTATGAGTCCCTAATTAAATCTAAATTAGACTATGGGTGTCAGATTTATGGTTCGGCAACAACAACCACGTTACAACCCCTGAACATCATCCAAAATAAAGGACTACGACTTGCACTTGGAGCATTACGCTGCACAAGGATCGAGAGGCTGGAAGTTGAAGCCAATGTTCCCCCCTCCACTACAGGCGCGAACTCCTTACACTCCGCTACGCCGCCAAAGTGCTTCGTATCCCACGACATCCCTGCAAGCGGGCGGCGTCCCAATACGAGCGCTTTACCAACTCCAGCCTTAATCCCTTTTCCATCAGGATCCGATCCTTGTGCGAGCAGTATTCAGTGCCACTGTGGTCTATTGAAAAATTGAAGACGTTCCACATACCACCGTGGGAAAAGATCACCCTGAACGTCAACATCAATGAAGACCTCCAGAAGAAAAAGTGCTCGTTAGAAGAACTCCGACAGAAGACCCTACAAGTCATCAATGGGTACACTGACCACAGGGCACTGTATACGGATGGTTCCAAGTGTGGCCGTAAGACAGGGACAGGGTTATATAGCTCCACAACCCGGATGATGTTCAGATTGCCGGACCATACGAGCATTTACATTGCCGAACTCTTCGGAATATCCAAAGCGATAGAAAATGCTCAATCTGACACACATAGTAACTTTGTTATTTTCTCAGATTCTTTGAGTGCATTACAGTCAATTAAATCGGGTAACCAAATGAGGAATTCTCTCCTGGGCAAAATCATTAGCGCACTCTCGACGACCAACAAGTCCATTACTCTCTCTTGGGTTCCCAGCCACATTGGCATCTCCGGGAACGAGAAAGCGGACACGCTGGCCAAATCTGCGTTAGAAAAGGACTGTATCACAGATATACCCATAGACATAGGCACTTTCAATTCTATCATAAAAAAAAAACAATTACACGCCCACTGGCAACACCAGTGGGACAATCTTCACATCACACACAAACACAAGGAGCAAATAACAGACTGGTCAACATCATACAGAAGAAATAGACGGGAGGAAATCGCCATAGCAAGGCTGAGAATGAATTCCACCTACATCACCCTCCTAGATCCTTTCATCACTGGCGTATTTCCTCCCCAGTGCAACACCTGCAACACGACACTATCTGTAAGACACATACTCATACACTGCAAGAAATATAACACGCAGCGCCAGGCGCTTATACATCACTGTAGACTCAAGAACATTCATTTAAACGTGACAAATCTTTTGGCCAATGACTGTATCCTAATTGACAAAGTAGTGTTCTATTTGCGCACAACGGGACTGTTGTGGAAATTGTAATGGTAAATTAAACAGGATCGCAGGTTCACACCAGGCTTAATGACCCCCTCATGGGTCGATAGCCTTAAGATCCCCCCCCCCCAAGAAAAAACATATTTGATCCTCATCCTCTAAATACTCCACATTAAACTATTTATTTAAATAATATTATTATGATCTTTTTGTTTATATAAAATTTTAGTCTGTATATACAGAAATGGGACTGTATTTGCATAAATAAATTCATAAACATTCAACCGAGGGTGTGCATAGCGATGTAACTAGATTTGCAGATGACCATCATCTGTATCCTTCTGTCCTTGGGACACGTCTTTATTTATATTTGGAGGAAGATCGTCTTCCCTAAATTATAACAATCTATGTCAATGTCGTAATTAATGGAATATCATTAATATACAGCGAAGTTCATAAGGGGTAGGCGATGAATACCCGCAATGTTCGATAGTAACTTATTTAATTCACTCCTTCCCTTAATTTTCCTTTTCTACACTTAAATTGATGCAGGTATCGAACCGCTCAGGCATGGAAGGGACGGCTACGAGCTCCCGTTACATCGTGTCAGGTCGGGACTAGCGATGCGACTAAAGTGACAAAAAAAAAAAATAAAATACTTTTTTCTTTTTAATATTCTGTCTGTCGAGATTTAAACTTAAGGATATAATTTTTTCTATATATTTTTGTATAGTATTCTGTAACTTGGGTAATATGAGAATTCATATTACTATATTTTTGTACAATTGGAATCCATAAAATGAGGGTTGAATACAAATATTATTTTGTTTATTATGTATTGTACTGCGCATGGCATTTCTCTTTTGTTGACACAACTGCCCTCTAGCGGTTGTTTATATAATTTCTATTGTTGTTATAAAAATTGAAACCGAGAATACACAGAAGCGGTGCACGTGTGTATTTCTTTTACCCCACAGTACCTCCTATATTAGCTACCATCATGAGTGCAGCAAATTCTACACTGTCTTAAATATCTTGGCAAGAAAAAACACATTACAATAAGACAGTATACCCTCAAGCACATATATATATATATATATATATATATTTCTATCATTTTAGGGAATTTCCCATTTTCTGTGTGTCATGTTTTGATGTATTTTATTGATTTTACAATAAACCTGTAGCATCTTTAACTCTCAACACGTGTGCTAATAATATGCCTTTGATGGTGGTGATATATAAACGTTTTCTGCCAATTTGGTGTAGTTTCTGGAATTTTGTCTCATAAAAGGTTTGGCACCACTGTGACTGAGATTTGGTAACATTGTAAGTTGTTCGTGTTTGTTATCAGTCCTGTACTCTGTTGTTGTGTGGGTAGTGTGAGTAAAACCTACAATGCCAGGCAGGAAGAGGACTCCAGTTGCCAAATTATTCAAAGATGTCCCAAGTCATGGGAAAGTGGCAAAATTGAAATGCTCATTTTGCTCAACAGCATTGTCAAAAAACGGAAGTCGGATGGTAAACCATAGAGTTCGGTGCAAGAAATGTGGTAAAAAAAATATTTGCCATGTGGTAAAGGCCGAAAAACAGTTCTTACTGATGCTGATTGCTTCATACACTTATGTTGACAAAATGACAGAAACACAAACAGTAAGTATATACTATGTTATAGTTATATATTGTATATTCTAATGTGTCTCCAAGGTCAACATCGAGTAATCTGTCTATCAGTATCATGATTAATGGAAATCAAATGCATTACAGGAAGAAGCTGAGATGCAGTTAGCCCGGGCTATCTATGCAAGTGGCTGTCCACTAAACTTGGTGGGTAATAAGTTGTGGTCAAAGTTCTTCAAGACTCTGAGGCCATTTTTCAAGATTCCGAGCCGGGACTCAATCTCAAACAATCTTCTTGAGAGTGTCTACCAGGAGTGTTCTGTAACGGTTAAGGAACTAGTAGCATCTGCTTCTAGTGTTGCAGTAATGTGTGATAGTTGGACTAGTGTCAGGTAAAAACTGTAGGAATATGTAACATCACTATGTCACCTATTATTCCTAATAAATCATTATGAATAATTACTGCCCTAATTGTGACAGTGCCAAGGCCCATATTTTGGAGCAGCATTGCAACAGTTTAGTTTCAGTTAAAATTGCAGTCAATTACAACTCATATACAAAATTAACTTTAGACAATGAAATAAGTTATTTCTTATAAACCTCCTATCTTTAGAAGAGATTAATACTAATTAATAGTCAATTCTCTGTATTCCGGTTTACATTAGTTTTGTACTTTTGGAATATGCTGCAATACTTAATTATAGCTTCTGCTTTATTACTAGGTGCAGAAAGCCACACTGGGCAGTTCATAGCAGATTTCCTGAAGAAAGTAGTGGATGACATTGGGCCATTGAAAGTGTTGGGGGTCTGCACAGATAATGCCTCTAATATGAAAAAGGCTTGGGAACTGCTTCAGCTGGAGTATCCCCACATAAAACCATATGGTTGCATGGCTCACACTCTTCAGTTAGTATTCACAGACCTAAAAAAGATCAAATCTGCAGAAAATATCCAGTATGATTGCATAAAATTTGCAAAGCAGGCAAACAGTCCCAAAAGCTCACTGATCTACTCAAACAGCATCAACAGCAGTCACCACAGGGGCAACAGTAGACACTAAAACTACCTGTTAAAACGAGGTAAGAATTATTTGTATATTACTCATTGCTAAAGATCACAACTTGCAAAACAGTATTTGAAACCTCATTCTTATGCCAGTAAGTAAACTTGCTGTGAATTCTTTATCTAATCTAATGTTTCTCATGGCTAAGCTGTTTTGAATTGATCATTCATACTGGTACTTATATTGTTGTCCTCCTTTGTTTCAGATGGGGATCCATTATCCAGTGTCTGAAGAAGAACATGCACTTCAGGCTCTTGCAATCAATGATGATGCCAAGCCATATTTGGATTTGTCCATTAGGGAGCTCCTACTTTCAGAAGTATTTTTGGATCGGACTGAGGCTATTCTCAAGCTCCTGAGGCCAGTGGCAGATGCCATAACTGCTATAGAAGGAGACAATAAAAACTCTCTCTGGTAATGAAAGTGTTCAGTGATTTAAAGCCTTCAAGGGAATAATTCGTAAAAGGAAGAAATTCCCGATGAAAAGTAATCACCTTGCAGCCAAATTAGTGGATCCTTGTTACTGTGGATGCCACCTTTCCGGTGAAGAAGCGGTAAGTATTTTTTGTCTATTCTGTAATAATATGTTCTTATTACCCCTAAAATCCAGTCTTATCCGTATGCCAATGCATATTCCTCGATGTCCAGGACTTCCTCTTAGGAAGTCTTTTAAGGACAAAACGATAGTAATAAAACTCCTACGTTATTATTATTTTTTTTTTTTTGCGTTTACCTCACCACAGATTCCGCTCATTTTGTCATTCCTATTTCATATGTATAAATGCACACACACACACACACACACACACACACACACACACACACACACACACACACACACACACACACACACACACACACACACACACACACACACACACACACACACACACATATATATATATATATATATATATATATATATATATATATATATATATATATATATATATACATATATGAAAACGACCTTTCCCAAGTGTCCGAAAAGGTAATTAGATTTAGTACATAAACTTCAATTGCAGTTCTACATACACTCTCTGAAGAAGTTCTACGCGAACGAAACGTTAGAGTGTTTAGGGTTCCGAGCCTTCCCCTGTGTTTATGTTCTCTATCATTCAAATAATTTGTCTAAAATACTTATCAATACACACACACACACACACACACACACACACACACACACACACACACACACACACACACACACACACACACACACACACACACACACACACACACACACACACACACACACACACACACACACACACACACATATATATATATATATATATATATATATATGCACAAACATGAATGCAGTGTTACCGTAGCATAGTCACCCATTGTGTTTATTGTGTTTTCTACCGTGTGCATTGTGTCTTCCGTTTTCTATCCCGCGTAGACGCAGATTGTCACGAGACGAAACCAAAGTATTGTGAAAACATGTCTGCGTATATGTTATAGATTTGAGATTGTTGTGTTCTAGTTAGTTTGTGAGAATTCAAAGAAGTATTTGCTTTAATTTCTTGTGATGTATGAATAATGTATAATTTATGTTCTCAACGCATATATGTGCACAAGTCCATCGTTGGCATTTGTTTATATCTGGGATACAGGATTTCAAGTGATTCTCTCTCTCTCTCTCGCAGTCGGACAGGTAACACGTATACCGTGTTATCTTATATTGTATTCATACCCCTGTGCATAGATTGAGCACGTTTGTAAGTAAAGTAAAATGGAGGGTTTACTGTGAATAGAGAGCAAATCATATAAGGCATGTAGGCTTAAGTAATGTATTGCAGATTAGGCCATCAGAGTATTTCAATTCCTTGAAAAAAAAATCATATTCTAAGTAAATGCTGCCACACATTCCGAAGGTTCAAAGGAAAAAAAATCAGGATTCCTCTCTTCACACTCCTACTATGACGTGAAATATAGTGGACAAAATCATCCCTGTTTTGGGTTTCTTATATACTGCAAACTTTACCTCCTTTCCTGCTCTGCGGATTATTGTGCCATCTGCAGGGTGAAGGATAAGGCTAAGGATATTCATAATAGGAGGGCAAATGCCCACAGAACTGAGAATGAGAAAAAATCCATCTACATTACCGTTTCCAACTCGATTAACACCGAAGACGTCGACAGGTTTTTCATAAAAGGTGGAATGAAAACAGCTAAAGTTTCATCCAACAAAATAGGGAAAATTGTTAAAAGACAAGAAAAAGGTCCCGATAACGAATTATGTGTCGTCTATCAAATCCCGTGTGAATGTTATTCAGATTCATATTTCGGAGATTCAAGTCGGAATATAAATAAACGCCTATGTGAACACAAAAATGACCTTAGAGCACAAAGGAGTTCAAACTCTCTTGTCCAGCACTTGGACAAACATGGTCATCTGCCCCACTGGAAGGAGGCTAAAATTCTTCAAAAGGGTTTGGAAAAGAAGGCAAGGAAAACAATCGAAGCTGCATACATAAATACTAATGAAAACACCAATGGAAGGGATGGATTTGTTTGCTTGTCAAAGGTGGCAAGTGTCCTCGTGCTGGGCGCGACAAAACGGGTCGAGCACGGGACAACTGATCGCCGCCCGGGCGCTGCAACCTGGGCGAGTGCTCTGTAGGAGTGATATCAATTGTAACCCATGTCAAAATTTGCTGTACATCTCTCTGAAGAAGAACAAGTTGGTCGAGATGTTAGAGTAAATAATTTCCTAGATCGTCTTCGTTTTACTCCCACCACCCAATCTCACACACACACACACACACACACACACACACACACACACACACACACACACACACACACACACACACACACACATATATATATATATATATATTGTGTGTGTGTGTTTGTGTATTCACTTTCACTTGATCTTTGGATCACGTGTTGGACTCGTGATCGACAGCTATTTCCCTCCTGGAAGAGAGCTCAGAGCTCGTAGGTCCGATCTATGGGTAATGCTATGACCTTGCACACACACACTCCCCCAACTCCCCGCCCACGAGAGTCAGAGTAACGACCCGAAGCGCAGTGGTACCGAAATAATTTCGGCCCTGGGCAGGATTCGAACCGAGAACTGCGGGCCACTATTGTGGCAGTTCAGCGCTCTACCAACTGCGCCACCGAGAGAGAGAAAGTGTGTGTGTGTGTGTGTGTGTGTGTGTGTGTGTGTGTAGAAAATTCATCCGTAACTCACGTCTTGTTTCCCCGGTGAGCGTGAAATCATGATTTATGGCCTGCCCCCAAGCGACGGCCATGATGGTGATTGCGTGGTCGTGGAAGCCCTCGTCACGGTGCAGGTGATCCGACACGACGCGAGGTGACGGAAACTCGTAGCCGTCTCTTCCGTGCCTGGGCGCTTCGATACCTGCACGCATTCGAGTGGAGAAAAAGGAAAACAGGTGAAAGAATTAAAGAATTGAGATGCAATTGAACTTTACGTATGTAAGTTACCTTCTCTATGTACCATCTATATATTTCATATTAATGAGACCGGTTTCCATATATGTATATACATTAAGACATCTAAGAAATGGTATGCAAATACTTTTACATATGGTTATCGATCCATGAAGGGGTATTAAGGCTGCTGTGAATGGCATCAGTCTGCGGTTATTTGCTGCCTTCGTGATGCGTATGATCATTTGCAAATTTGGTTACATCGTCGTGCACTTACTTATGCAGATACAGTATCATTTTTGTATGTACAGACTTGAATTTTACATAAACAGAAATATCATAATATTGTATTTAAAAAAAATAGTTTAATATTGAGTTTCAACAAAAACCCACTGTGTTGGATAAGAAGAAATGAAATAAATAGATTCCATATATTTCGATCACGGACTGTGATCCTCTTGAGTGGAATACAGAGTAGAGGAGCAAAAGGCAATTCTTCTAAACAGTAAAAGAAGGAACATGGATAGGACTCAGGTAGCGTCTAATGCTTTGCGGGGCAGGTCACCCGCCTTCACCAGAGATGGTAGTAATTTGTTGACTGCCCAGGTGGTAATGCAGTCAGGTGACCATTGTCCATGAGATATATTGAAATTTGGAAATTTGTTAATCAAGGATGATTCTATCATTTTCCTTTGAAAACTGCACTTTGAATTGAATATAATTTTTGCTTCATTCCAATCTATACGGTGGCCTTCCTTGTCTACGTTTGAAGACAGCGGAATTTTGGTGTGCATATTTGACTGAATTTCGGTGTTCTTGCATCCTGGTATGCAAATATCTACCTGTTTGTCCCCAATATACATCATTACAATCCGAGCATGGAAGTTTATACACACCTTGATGTATTTCTTCTCTAGGTCTTTGGTGTACATTAACTGCTTTCCTATACAAATTATATGGAAAACTGAAAACAATATTAATGTCTTTCTGTGGTAAAAATTGCGAAATGTCATTTAAGGACCTATTATAAGGCACTGAGAGCATTTAGTATATGTCCACACTATCTGGAAATGGAGATCTCATCAGGAATAACTTAAAGAGGATTGGGTATTCTGATTGATTCTTACACAAACCTTTATAGAAAGTTAAAACTAGTCACTTATGATCCACTTCACTTTCCTGTAATGAGTTCGGTTAGGTAATAAATTGCGTCGCATTATTTTGTAATGGGTTTTTAAAAAGATATTTCACAATTACTCAATGTTCATTTGCGAATCTGGTTACATCGTCGTCCACACCCATGGGCGGATGTTTATGAACTTACTTATGCAAATACAGTTCCATTTCTGTATGTACAGACTTGAATTTTACACAAAGTTTTTATAATATTGTCATTTAAATAAATTTTAATATTGATTATTTAGAGGATGAGGATCAAATACATTTTTACAATACAGAGAGTGTATGAGATTCAAAGATTACAAAGAGAACGCAACTCCAGCTTCGCGGGAAAACAGTATGTATGAATTAGAGTAAACTGAACACATAAAATAGATAACGCATCTGAGTAAAAAACCATATTTCGTACAGGAGCGAGAGGCAATCAGTGAAGTGTGGTTGGAGAGGACGCGAAGATAACGATATATTCGCTGACCCATAATCTAACATTACATTGCCGAAAGTGTATACGAATGTATTTAACTTACATTAAATTATAGAGTAGAGGAGATTAACGAACTGTACAACACATTGTCATTTGCGAACTGGTTACATCGTCGTGCACACCCATGGGTGTATGTTTATGAACTTACTTATGCAAATACAGTTCCATTTCTGTATGTACAGACTTGAATTTTACACAAACAAAAATATTATAATATTGTCACTTAAATAAATATTTCAATATTGATTATTTAGAGGATGAGGATCAAATATATTTTTACAATACAGGCTGCGTATGAGATTCAAAGATTACAAAGAGAACGCAACTCAACTTCGCGGGGAAACGGTATGCATGAATTTGAAACAACTGAACACAAATTAGAGAACGCAACTACAGCTTCGATACTTGAGTAAGAAAACATATTTAGTACAGGAAAGGAAGACAGTCAGTGAAGTGTAGTTGGTTAGGACGAGAACGCAACAATATATTCGCTATCCTGCAAGCTTGAGAATTACGCTCGTTACACACTTGTTTTTTATTTTATTATTATTATTTTTTTTTACCGCTGCCGCCGTACCAGTAGTGGCGCGTAGGAAGCTATTGCAAGGGACACACTGAGCGGCAAAATGGACGAGCGTTTTTTTTTTGTTTTTTTTTTTTACCGCCGACGGTAGCAATGCAGCCGCTCACTACCACTATATTCGACGTTTTGCACGGTGGTCAGTGATCTGATGTGTGGCGTGGGTGAGAAAAAAAGAACGCTAAGAGTTTTTCCCGCTACATTATGTTGGAGCGGTAGGGTTATAGGAACGCTAGGTAGCATATCGCCAAGTGGGCAACAAGTTTCATCAATTAATACGATCATTACAGACTTGCGTCTTCACAAATATGTAGACAGAAATTCTACAAACAATACATTATTACACAAACATTTGCGAACCTGGTTACATCGTCGTGCACACCCATGGGTGGATGTTTACGAACTTACTTATGCAAATACAGTTCCATTTCTGTATGTACAGACTTGAATTTTACACAAACAAAAATATTATAATATTGTCATTTAAATAAATATTTTAATATTGATTATTTAAGGGTGAGGATCAAATATATTTTTACAATACAGGCAGTGCATATGAGATTCAAAGATTACCAAGGTTGGATGCGAAGAAAAACATAATAATAAATTAATAAATAAAAACTGTAATAATGTAAATAACAAATAAAACACATAAATAAATGCATATGTATAGTTGGATAATAAACAAACTGGTGAATATTAAATAATAATGAATTGACATATAACTAATGATAAAAGAAAATCAAAACAGACAAATTATAACAAAACAAAAAGGATATGAAATAAATTATAATCATTACAGCATCTTGCTTAGGTGTTTATCTAAATGATTCTTGAAGCTTCGAACTGAACTACATTGCACTACCTGTGCAGGAAGTTTATTCCATTCATTAACTACACGGTTGGCAAAGTTGTTTCTACCCACTTCCAAATTGAATCTATTTCCGGACAGTTTGAGACAATTGTTTCTTGTCTGATTCTCATTCAATGTGAAAATTTTGTCACTTTTGATGTTGTCAATTCCCTTTAGAATTTTAAAGACCTGTATCAAGTCACCTCTGAGTCTGCGCTTTTTTAGGGAAAACAGATTCATATATTTTAGTCGTTTGTCGTATGACTTATTTTTGATATTTGGAATCAGTTTTGTGGCTCGTCGTTGTACTTTTTCCAATCTGTCAATGTCTTTAATGGGATTCGGTGACCATACGGAAACAGCATGTTCTAAATGTGGACGAACTAACGATTTATATAGCTTGTTTGAGTGATGGACTTTTGAAATCAAAAGATAGCGCAATCAGTCCTAGAATCTTAGTTGCTTTCTCAAAGGCTGAAATGCACTGCTTGGATGATTTGAGATCGTTACTGATAATTACGCCGAGATCTTTTTCACTATTTACTTTTGTTAACGAATTTCCAAATAACTTGTAATCGTACTTGCTGTTATTTTTACCTATGTGCATTACCTTGCATTTACTTGTGTTATATTTCATTAGCCACTTTTCAGACCATTGCTGTAATTTATCTAAATTTTCTTGAATATCTAATTGATTTAAGTGATCATTTGCCATTCCGCTCAGTTTTGTATCATCAGCAAATTTGGAAACAGTAGATTTTAGTCCATGGTCTATATCATATATATATACTATAAATAGAAGTGGCCCAAGAACGGAACCCTGAGGAACTCCACTTGTAACATTTTTCCATCTAGAAGTTTTTTTCATTTAAAACAACTCTCTGTTTTCGATCATTCAACCAATTACTAGTCCGACCTAATAGGCTACCACTTATCCCGTGTAAAGCTAATTTAGTAAGAAGTCTTTCGTGTGGGACGGTATCAAAAGCTTTTGCAAAGTCTAGATATATTAAATCTATATTGTTTCTTTTGTCATAACTCGAGATAACTGTGTTGTAGAATTCGAGTAAGTTAGTCACGCAAGAACGTTTCCGTCTGAAACCATGCTGGCTATCATTTATCAAACGGTTACTTTCTAAATGATGTTCGATAGCATCTCTGATTACACAATGTGACACATGTTTTGTTTATTCGTATTTTTACATGTTTATATATGTATTTCGTGTCACTGAATCCAAATATCACATTAGTTTTGACGTAACATCGATATTTCTTTATTTATTCTTGATTTTATATTTCACTGTTATATACGCAACCTCTCTCTACAGTAGTTAATTGATTCAATCTACTTTAGCATTCTAAGGATAATTATACAACATCTAGTATTTTTTCATAATATGAAGTGTATTTAAGAGCTACAATATTAGTAAGAACAAAATAAACAACACAACTTTGCACTGCAAGTGTTTTGATGACTCGTCTCATGATTAGAAGTGCTTTGACGATCGAGATTTTCTAGAATGCATGCTTTCGTCTTTTCTGACTAGTGACCATATGTAATCTCCCATCATAGCAGTATTCCATCGTCCTTGATATCTTCTTTCCATAGTTGCGATATCCTGATGAAATCTCTCGCCATGCTCCTCACTGACAGCCCCCAAGTTTTCGGGGAAGAAATCTAGGTGAGAATGCAAGGAATGTATCTTCAAGGACATACGACAACCAAGTTTCCTGAAGTTCTCAATAAGCTTTGCCACTATTTGTTTATAATTAGGGTCCTTGTGATTTCCTAGGAATCCACGAACTACATCACGAAATGAACACCAAGCTTCTCTTTCAACTTTCGTCATCGCTCTTTCCAGTTTCCGTTTTCGTTTCCGGTACACAGATGTCCTGCAGTCTTCTCCTAGTAGATTCCATTCTTTCATCCTTGATGTAAGAAGCTCAGCTCCTGACTTAGTAAGACCTAAGTCTCTGATTAAGTCATCTAGCTCACTCTGACTTGGAAAGTGAGGCTCCGAAGTCGTTCTTGGTGCAAAATCTTCGTCTCCCATTTCATGGCTGCTGCTACCTGCTGACCCTTCAGATGAAATTTCCATTGCATCTTCCATCTGGAAAGAAAGAAATAACTAAATATAGCAACTTCAACAAAGACGAATAGCATTAGTATTCCATATATCTTTAGGAAAGTGAATGTATATCAAGTACTTAATATTGAAGTTAATTAAAAGTAAAGAGAGTATGATAAAAATAAACTTGTATTTTCTGGTGGTTGTGGTACTGGTAAGCTATCATCATGTGGGGCAGGTGCTCTAGATTATGGTATGTCTGGATACTACAGAGCTTGTCTTCCTTTCACTTTCCTGTACTTCGTCACATCAATCATACAAAAGTAGCAGTCGTCGTGATGGTTCTTCGGCTCTCTCCATATTCTAAGAATGGCAAAAGGCATTGCCCTTCCCGTACCTCTCAGCCATCCTTCTAGAGTAGATCGGCAGCTTCCACATATCACATGAGGTGCCCATGGCTTGTCCTGGTCACCCATGGGCATTCCGAAATAGAGTCTGTACGCTATCCACACTTTAGCACCTCTCACGATCTTATGTAGTACTTGTTTTTTCCCAATATAATAACCACACACATAGCAAAATGTATCAGGAGAATTTTCACATCCTCTAGTAGCCATCTTAACAGGTAAATAGTTCAGTCATTGATCTGAAAGAGAAAATTAGATCAACATTTAGTAGCAGACCACATAACAATTCCAAAATATACATGGTAACATTGAAATTATATGTATTTCTATAACGGTCGATGATACAGAAAAAATAATTGCATATTTGAAATCAGCAGGAAAAATGAATTGATAAACTCTAAAAAAATACAATAAACAAAACTTTTGAAAAAAATGTTACGTTGTGTTATAGTTTCCATTATTTTTCCTACGATTGAAGTCAAACTTATAGGCCTATAGTTATTTGGCTTCTTTTTGTCACCTTTTTTGAATATGGGAATAACGTTAGCTAGCTTCCATTCTCTTGGGACATCTCCGAATATGATGGATTTCTTGAAAATAATTTCTAATGGAACAACAATCTCATGTTTTATTTACGCGGGAAAACGGTATGCATGAATTAGAGAAAACTGAATAAAGAACGAAATTACAGCTTCGATACCTGAACGTATTTGAGTGAGAAAACATTATAAGTAAAGGAAAGAAAGAAAGGAATTGAAGTGCAGTGGCATGAAAAGAAATAGAATGAAAAAAAAAACATGTAAACAAACCTGTACGCATTCGAGTGAGAGAAAAAACAAACAAAGAAAATGAAATGAATTGAATGCAATGGCACTACATGGGATAAAATTGAAAACATGTAAACAAACCAGCACGCATTCAAGTGAGAAAGAAACATATAAATAAAAGAGAAAAAGAAAATGCATGAGATTAAATGACACTTATAATGTATTATTGATGTATTGTAATAATAATTTACAAAATTGTTTAACTCTCTATTGCTATATCAATTTGGAGTGCACTTCTTTAGATTTACCTATTTAAGGAATATATTACAAGTGATACAACAAGTGGAAATTGTAAATACTCGTCCAACTACTGGCAGTGTAACGTGTGAACCAAGATCGAATGTTGGGTTTCATGTCTTCAAATTTGCTGCTCCTGACCTAGAGAGTACAGTACACAATAGCGTTCTATTGCACATTTTAAAGAATATCAAAAGCTTTAAGTAAAAGTTGAAATTTTCATTACTCTCCAAGTGTTATGATGTCGATAATGTAACTGTTAACGAAGCATATATTATTATCTAAACGGAATGAAACTAAATGAATAGTATAAAGAAAACAAATGATAGTCAATGGAAAATGTAAAGGAAAATGAGTTAAAGTAGGAAAAATAGTATCTTACACTACACTAAGTAAAATAAGGTGAAGTTGTATAAAACATTTTACTTTATTCTTTGTACAATATAATAATTCAAAATGGATGGGGGTTGATATTCCTTCAAATCATATTGCATACAGTGGAATACGCCATAGAACAGGGATGGGTGACCCTTGCTTGATACGGGCGCAAAACCTGGCATACTAACGACATTTATCCGACATGTGAAACCCAGAAGTCACTTAAGAAATAATAATATTCAGCTTCTTTTGTATATTTCATATGACCATTGGTAACAGCATGCTTGCGTTCAGCGGCCGATTGTGGCCCTTATAGGCCCTCGTATGCACACCCATCATTTCATTCCGATGGCACGCGAAAAAAAATTGTATTAAAGATTTGGCTGGTTTTGGCACCCACACTTACAAAGGTTGCCCACCCCTGATATAGACCTTGTCATCCTTAGGAACGTGGAGAGCAGGAGAAGGAGGGGGAGTGAAGAGGAGGAGGTAGATCAGTAACAAGTTTAGAGTCACAAAGACTTCCTGCATCAGTCCATTGCCTCAGTGTCGCTCTCAACCCTTTAGCTTCGTCGAAGGGCTTATGTCAAAGCATTGGATTCTATCTACTCCGGGGGGGTCCTTGACTTACGTCGTTCTCGACCTATTTCGGAAAGGTAGTGAGGTCCCCCCCATGTATAAATACCCACAGCTCATTTGTACACAATTCATTTGAATAAGCATACCTGCGAAACTAGTTAGGAATTACCTCAGACTAAAATTCCTGTGTATCCTAATCCACTTACGTCATATACACACACCTACAGCCCCCATATATATATATATATATATATATATATATATATATAAATATATATATGTGTGTGTGTGTGTGTGTGTGTGTGTGTGTGTATGCAAAGTAGACCAATTGGAAAAAAGAAACTAACAAAGCAGAGCGCTTTCGTATATTACATATTTTTACACTGAAGATGTATTATACGAAAACGCTCTACTTCGTTACTTTCCTTCTTCTAAGTGGTCTACTTTGCATAAGTGATCACACAAACCCGTGTTCTTATTAGCATATATATATATATATATATATATATATATATATATATATATATATATACGTATATATATATATATACGTATATATATGTATATATATATATATATACATATATATATATACACACACACACACATAAACACACGACATGAAGCCTCCTCTACAGAAACTGCTGGACCAAACGGAAATTCTTCATAAAGACTCTGCCTTCATTAAGCTGCAGATTGCAGAAGCAGTTTCTATTACTTGACAGCGCCCTACCATCAACATACAGCAAGCTGCCGATTTTATTCTCCCTTCCTCTAGGAACAACAAGCCCTTAGACATCAGCAGCCCCACGAACAAGTGAGACATGTCCAGCTAGTTAATCAGCGCCTAGGACCAATAACCAGAGCAGCAGCAACTCAGGACAGAGCTTCCAGACATAATCCCACCACCTTGGCTCCCGAACAAAATCCCACCCCCTTAGCCCCCAGACACAATCCCACCCTCTTGGTTCCCAGACATAATCCCACCCTCTTGGCACCCAGACAAAATCCCACCCTCTTGGCTCCCAGACAAAATCCCACCCTCTTGGCTCCCAGACAAAATCCCACCCTCTTGGCTCCCAGACAAAATCCCACCCCCTTGCCTCCCGGACAAAATCTCATGCTGCCCCTCTCGGCCAATGAGGGGCCAGTATTCCGTCTGAGCTAGGCAGGCCGAGCCTTATAAGCCAGCCCATCCAACCAGCATCTGCGGCACAGAAGTGCCCCCCTCACCCTCAGTCAGATACCTGGGCGTCATCTTTCAAAAAGATGGTCGCTGGACTAGTCAGATCCAACAAGCCATAAATAATGCAAGACGTGCCCTCAACCTCATTAGGGCCGTCCGACACGAATCATGGGGGCAGCGGAGAGAAACACTCATCCACCTCACCCAGAGTCTAGTCCGCTCCCGGCTTCTGTTTGGCGCACAAGCTTTGCACGACCTGCCCATGTCGGCCATCCGTCGCATGGCTACAGTCGAGTGCCAAGCACTTAGGCTAGGACTCGGACTCCCGCAGTCTGTCCCTCAGGAGCAAGTATACTGTGAAGCCGGAATCCTCCCACTTTGGCATCACCTGAAGAGAGATACCTGCAGGTACCTCTTCAGCTCAGCGAGGGTACCTAACTCCACGGACACTGAACTAGGCGAAGGCTGGAACCCAGCCCCACCTACTGTGTCAGGACATGGTCTGGTCTCCTCTGTCTCCGGTCTATGTTCAAGAGCGGGAATAGAGCCAGCCGACCGCCTCCGTGTCCCCCAAGCCCAAATCGATCCATACCCACCCTGGATCATGAAGCCGCCGGAGGTACGAACCAATGTCCCTGGAGTAGCAAAAGAAGATCCCCCCCATCAAATCGCCACCTGTACTCGAGAACTGCTGGCTAAGGAATACGCAGACGACTTCAAGATCTTCATAGACGGATCGGTACTCAGTGACGGCAGAACAGGAGCAGGACTGTTCTTCGAGACCACGCGAGAGCACTTCGAAGTGAAGCTCCCGCCCACCACCATCCTAACTGCCGAACTCGTCGCCATCAGAGAAGCTTGGAATAAAGTCAAAACTCTCCCCATTCCCCAACGCAAATAGTCATCCTATCGGACTCCCAGTCCAGCCTATATGTAATACAGAGTGAGTACTGCAAAACAAGACCGGAAATCCTCAAGGAAATACTAATCCTATCAGAAGAAATCGCACGATGCGGACTCCGTCTTCGTTTCCAGTGGGTGCCCTCCCATGTAGGCATCCATGGAAATGAGATAGCCGACCGAGCCGCCAAACGAGGGGCCCTAACCTCTGAAGAGGATTGCATCTCGCTCTGCTTTTCAACAAGTGATGCCAACAAAAAAATTGACCAAGCAACATGGGAGCTCTGGTCAGAGGAATATGCCGGGACTGCCGCTACCCGAGGCTGGCCCATCAAGACATGCAATAAGGGAACCCTCTGGACCCACCCTCATCCACTTCCAGCCCACATTCTTCACCTCATCTCAAGAATCCGTGTCAACCACTGGAAAACCCGCTATCTGAAGACCGTCTGTGCCTGCGAGACGGAGCTGGTCTCTTTCCTCCACTGCTTATTCCTATGCCCCATCCTTTGCAACCACTTCCAACCGCTGCTGAACCTCCTTGGGAAGAGCCCCCCAAGAATGTTATATTCAGTCACCGACCACCACAGCATCATGGCAGCCCACCTAATCTCCACCTCACCAGTTGGACACTTATTATAGCGCCGCTGGCGCTTGACATCTTCCCGTAGACGAATTAGATATACTAGATGTAGACACACAGCCAATAAGAAACTAAAAGACAGTCCCTAAATCGGATCCCTCCGCTGGGACTAATAAAAAACAAAAAAAAAAAAAAACAGCGGTCAGTATTCGTTTGAAGACCTTTCAACACAAGAGCATCCACAAAGCAGTCCTCACCCTGAAGACGCCTCACGACGAGGCGAAAAACTATAGTTTCGGTGGAGTCAATAGTTGTTCAATACTATTACTATGCAAAAATATACCAGTTGGCATACACTGCGTATATTCTTTTGAGAGTCATGAATGACTACTTCCAGTCCCTCTCAGTTGCTAATAGGAAAGTATTCTCCAAAATAAAGAATACAGTCTTGAAGATTGTCAAAGCAACTAGTGCAGTTGATTTCAACCAGAATTGACTTAGAGAAAACCTGTGCCCCAGAAATATATATACAAAACTGTGCGGAGTGGCAAATGATCACTCAAACCAATTAGATATTCAAGAAGATTTAGATAAATTACAGCAATGGTCTGAAAAGTGACTAATGAAATTTAACACATGTAAATGCAAGGTAATGCACATAGGTAAAAATAACAGTAAGTACGATTACAAGTTATTTGGAAATTCGTTAACATAAGTGGATAGTGAAAAAGATCTCGGCGTAATTATCAGTAACGACCTCAAATCATCCAAGCAGTGTATTTCAGCCTCTGAGAAAGCGAATAAGATTCTAGGACTGATTGCGCGATCTTTTGATTTCAAAAGTCCATCACTCATTAACAAGCTATATAAATCGTTAGTTCGTCCACATTTGGAATATGCTGTTTCCGTATGGTCACCGAATCTCATTAAAGACATTGACAGATTACAACGGCGAGCCACAAAACTGATTCCAAATATCAAAATAAATCATACGAAAATCGACTAAAACATATGAATCTGTTTTCCCTAAAAAAGCGTAGACTCAGAGGTAACTTGATACAGGTCTTTAAAATTCTAAAGGGAATTGACAACATCAAAAGTGACCAAATTTTCACATTGAATGAGAATCAGACAAGAAACAATGGTCTCAAACTGTCCGGAAATAGATTCAATTTGGAAGTGGGTAGAAACAACTTTGCCAACCGTGTAGTTAATGAATGGAATAAACTTCCTGCACAGGTAGTGCAATGTAGTTCAGTTCAAAGCTTTAAGAATCATTTAGATAAATACCTAAGTAAGATGCTGTAATGATTATAATTTATCTTATATTTTTTGTTTTTGTTTTGTTATCATTTGTCTGTCTGATTTTTATCTATTATTGGTTATATGTCAATTTATTATTATTTACTATTTACCTGTTTGTTTATTATTTAACTATACCTATGCATTTATTTATGTATTTTATTTGTTATTTACATTATCGCAGTTTTTATTTATTATTTTATTATTAATATGATTTTTTTCGCATCCGACCTAGATATGGATCAAAAGGTCTCCTGTCGGCATGCTCCGCCTTTGTAATCTTTGTAATATATATATATATATATATATATATATATATATATAATATATATATATATATATGTATATATATATATCAAAAAGTGGTTGCGGACAATATAACACCCAAGAGGTATATTAACTTTACTCTCTAAATACATCCAAATTAAAGCAGGAAGAGTATTGCCATTACTTTTTACTTTTTAATGTGTCTGAGTCCAGGAAAGATAAGGGATAACTACCTCCAATATTAGCTTTATTAGTTTGTTTATTTATTTTAGTGTAAGAGTATGATTCCACACACTCGATGAACATATGTAGTAATGAAAAAATGGGGTTACCTCTTTCATGGGAGTATTGCTGTCCTTTGATGCAAATACGGTAACTCTCCTTTAGCCAAACAATTTGTTAGCAGTAATTGGACATTGGGTACAAAGTGTCTGTCCACTTAAATATAATTTGTGTAACAGACATCTTTGTGGTCAACATAATGTAAGTGTGGTTTAATTATATTACATCAAAGCTAAGTCATTCGGTAACAATAAACTGGACACAGACAAGATATCCATGCAGGCAGATGTACAAAAGAATATAAGAACGAAGGAGACCTCAAGGGACCACAAGCCCTTCACTAGACAGTTCCATGTCCATAACATCCTATCATCCCCATCCACAAAATAATATAATATTTTCTTAAAGCAACCAATAGTTTCAGCGCTCACTATGTGGGTACTACTCGTAAGTCTATTACATTCATTAACCAGTCTATTTCCTGATACATTTGTAGTCCATACACTCTATTTATAATTCCACCACAGGTACCGATCACTCGACGGACGCTGCAACAACCTCGAGAACCCGACGTGGGGCGCGCCCTTCAAGCGTAGACTCCCGCCCGCTGATGGTGAGTGCTTCTTTGGTTTCTGTAACCAGAGGTCCCCGAACGTTAGTGAGCTGCATGACACATCCATCGTTGTAAATATAATGGTGGGCGCAAAAGCATAAGTAAGTAAATAGATAAATAAGTAAATAAATAGATAAATAAATAAATAAATAAATAAATAAATAAATAAATAAATAAATAAATAAATAAATAAATAAATAAATAAATAAATAAATAAATAAATAAATAAATAAATAAATAAATAAATAAATAAATAAATAAATAAATAAATAAATAAATAAATAAATAAATAAATAGATAGATAAATAAATAAATAAATAAATAAATAAATAAATAAATAAATAAGTAAATAAGTAAATATGTAAATATGTAAATATGTAAATATGTAAAAATAATAATAATAATAATAATAATAATAAATAAATAAATAAATAAATAAATAAATAAATAAATAACGCCCACAGCTTTTTACAGATAAACAAAAGTTGATATCATAAACTGCTGGCCACGCCCATCATTATAAAAACAAAGGTGGGAGTACAAACATAAATAAAGACATTAATCAATAAGCAAATTAATAGATAACCGAATAAATTAACCAATGATCAATAATGTCCATAAGTTTTCCAGATGAACACAAATTTATACATTAAAAATCTCTTGTTTTATTCTACATAAAATAAAATAAATTATTTGATACAGTTTTTCCATATTTTACTTAGTATGATGTAAAATAATCATTATATTATCCTACTTAAAACTCATTTTCCTTTACATTATCCATTTACTATAATTTGTTTATATTATTTATCTAGTTTCATTCCGTGTTTCCCATTGCCTCTTTTCTTTCTTTAAATATTTTTCTCTCTCACTTGAATGCGCGCAGGTTTGTTTATGTAATGTTTTTAATTTCTTTCCATGTATTGGCATTGCATCTAATTTCTTTTCTCTCTCTCCTTTGTTTATTTTTTCTCTTTCACCTGAATGCGTGCAGGTTTGTTTACTTTGTTTACATATTTTTTCATTCTATTCCTTGTCGAGCCACTGGACTTCATTTCTTTTCTTTTTCTCCTTTATTCATTTATGTTTTCTCTCTCACTCACATGCATGAAGGTATCGGAGCTGTAGTGACGTTACTAGTTCCGTTCTCTAGTTTATGTATTCATTTTTCTCTAATTCGTGTATACCGTTTTCCCGCGTAAACTGTTCCTGTAAGTCATGCATGTCTCATTCACTGCCAATGTATCGTAAAATATATATTTGATCCTCATCCTCTAAATATTCCAAATTAAACTATTTATTTAAGTAACATCATTATGATCTTTTTGTTTATGTAAAATTTCAGTCTATATGTAAAGAAATGCAACTGTATTTGCATAAATAAATTCATATGCACCCACCCGAGAGTGTGCACGGCGATGTAAACAGTTTTGCAAACTCAACATTTATGTTGATCGTATAGCAATAAAACTTCAAATCTTAATTTTACATTGTTATAATCTGGATTCTGTGATACTAAACCCATGTGCTATGAAGACATACAATATGTACCATATGCTTAAGAGTAATGACTCTATATCACACTTTTCACTTAACAGTAAGTCACGATATACTCGTTACAGCTAGGGTAAAGCTGTGGGATGAAGATATATCTCAATGTCAACTGTTAAGCCTAAGAAATTATCATAAACAATTGTTGACCTAATTAATCTTATACTAAAATATTGGATACTTACAGGAATGAGGGGATTATATACGTCATTGTGGCAGTGCCAAGGCCCATATTTTGGAGCAGCATTGCAACAGTTTGGTTTCAGTTAAAATAGCAGTCGATTACAACTCAAATACAAAATTAACTTAGACAATGAAATATAGTATTTTACATAAACCTATCTTAAGAAGAGATTAATATTAATCAAAAGTCAATTCTCTGTATTCCGGTTTACATTAGTTTTGTACTTTTGGAATATGCTGCAATATCTAATTATAGCTTCTGTTTTATTATTGGGTGCAGAAAGCCACACTGGGCAGTACATAACAGATCTCCTGAAGAAAGTAGTGGATGACATTGGGCCATTGAAAGCGTTGGGGGTCTGCACAGATAATGCCTCTAATGTGAAAAAGGCTTGGGAACTGCTTCAGTTGGAGTATCCCCACATAAAACCATATGGTTGCATGGCTCACACTCTGCAGTTAATATTCACAGACCTAAAGAAGATAAGCAAATCAGTCAAACAGTCCCAAAAGCTCACTGCTCTATTCAAACAACATCAACAGCAGTCACCACAGGGGCAACAACAAACATTAAATCTTCCTGTTAAAACAAGGTAAGAATTATTAGTATATTACTTATTGCTAAAGACTACAACTTGCAAAATAGTATTTGAAATTTCATTCTTATGCCAGTAAACCTGCTGTGAATTCTTTATTTAATTTAATGTTTCTCATGGCTAAGCTGTTTTGAATTGAGAATTCATACTGGTACTAATATTGTTGTCCTTTGTTTCAGATGGGAATCCATTATCCAATGTCTGAAGAGTGTATGCATTAAAAAAATGCACTTCAGGCTCTTGCAATCAGTGATGATGCCAAGCCATCTTTGGACATGTCCATTAGGAAGCTCCTACTACCAGAAATATTTTGGGATCGGACTGAGGGTATTCTCAAGCTCCTGAAGCCAGTGGCAGATGCCATCACTGCCATAGAAGGAGGCAATAAAAACCTCTCTCTGGTAATGAAAGTGTTCAGTGATTTAAAGCTGTCCTTTGAAGAGAATCTCTCCTCATCCCAAATCCTCAAGAGTGAAGAAGATGCCTCCAAGGGAATAATTCGTGAAAAGAAGCAATTTCTGGTGAAAAGTATTCACCTTGCAGCTAAATTGGTGGATCCTTGTTACAATGGATGTCACCTTTCCGGTGAAGAAGTGGTAAGTATTTTCTATTTCTATTTTGTAATAATATGTTCTTATTACCCCCAAAATCCAGTCTTACTCGTATGCCACTGCATATGCCTCCAAGTCCAGGACTTCCTCTGAGGAAGTCTTTTAAGGACGAAACATTAGTAATAAAACTCCTACGGGTTTTTGGCGTTTACCTCACCACAGTTTCCGCTCATTTTGTCATACATATTTCATATGTATATATGTACACACACACACACACACACACACACACACACACACACACACACACACACACACACACACACACACACACACACACACACACACACACACACACACACACACACACACACACACACGCATACACACACACACACAAGGAGAAGGGGAGTGATTAATGAGGAAAATATAAGGAAATGAGGAAGGGGAAGATTGGGCCCAGGATGTCAGACGGCATGTCAACAAGAGAGGGACAGACGACAGTGATGAAGTCGAAGAGATTAGTAAAAATGTAAGAATTAGAAATATAGATAAAAGCAGCGCAATGGAAGGTGGGGATAAATATTTCCATGGATTTAATGAGGGGGGAAATGACAACCTCCCCCAACTAGTAAATCTAGAGGAGAAACTAAAATAGATTAATGAAACTTAGGAAGTTAGGTTTAACCAATTAACGCTAGTTAGCCAAAGAGTTGATAAACTGGAAGAACTAAAGAAAGAGAATCAAAATCTAACTAAAGAAATAGAATAATTAAAAAGATAGTTAACAGAAGTAAAGGATGGGAATGGGGAATTAAAGAGGAATAATAAAGAGAATAAAGAGTCCATAGCAAAAGAGGTAAGTGGTTGGAAAAAAGTACAATAGAACAATAAAACTGAATTTAGAGGTATAGTGGAACAGCAGATGAGGGAACAAACTAAGGGCACAGTTAGTAAAGTGATGAGGGAAAAGGAAAATATAGTAAGAGACTTAGCGGATAAAAAGAAATGTATAATTATATTAGGGATGGAAGAGAAGTATAACCTAAATAGAACTACAAGAATAAAGGAAGAAAAGGAAAAAGTAAATAAGATATTAAAAGTAGTTCAAGAAGATAAACCAGCAACAGGGAAAGAAATAGAAGGAATATATAGACTAGGGAAATACAATACAGATAAGACCAGACCAAATAAGGTTATATTCAGGTCACAAACAACAGCAGAGAATATCTTAGCAAAAACAGGGAAACTAGCGGACAGTGATTAATATAAACAGATATGGATAAAAAGAGAAATGAATAAAGAGGAAAGAGAGGATGAGAAAACAAAAAGACGAGAGAAGAACAGAGTCAGAGAGAGAAATTCTATTGGAGAGTAGTGAATATGAAAGTGATGAAAAGGTTCATAGCAGAGAAAAGCAGAAGGGAAACAGAAAACACAATGGAAGTAGCAGAAAATTAAAAGTGTCTTACACAAATATAGAACCGGACATAATGGGAATTGTAGACAAAATTGAAAGGTCCACTACCACCCAACAGTGTAGGGCATGGTGCATATAATTATTGGATTAGAAACAGAGAGGTAAAACAAGGAGGCGGAGTTATGTTCCTGACTAAGAAGGATATAAATGTGAGGAATGTCACATATGGAAAGAATAGAGTAGAGATGATTATGGTGGAAGTGGAGGACAAGGATGGGAAGAGCAGGAAGTTTGTAGTAAATTATGTGCCTCCTAAAATGGCTTCGTAGGAAGAGAGAGAACACAAAAATATGTTAGAAGACAAAAGGATAACACTAAATAAGATAATGGAAGATGGAGGAAGAATAATTATAATGGGTGACTTTAATTGTAAAGAAATCAGCTGGGAACAGATGACAGTGAAGGGTGGAGACGATCTATGGGGAAATGTACTACTTGATATGATTATAGAATATACAACGACGCAATATATACAAGAGAATACTAGGTATAGAAATGAGGAAGAACCATCGAGACTGGGCCTAATAACCACATCAGAACCCGAAATAGTGGACAAGATTGAATATAAAACACCAATAAGTAAAAGTGACCACATATTGGTTGAACTGAAACTAAATGAAGAAAAATACATGACAAACGAACAATATAGAAAGGGAAGATTGGTGTATAAAAATAATAAAATAAGAGAATTCTTTCAAAAAGCAGATTGGGAAAGAATACACAAGGAGGAAACAACAGTAGAAGAGAAATGGAATATTTTGACAAAAAATATAAAGAAGGAGTGGAAAAGTATGTTCCAAGACAAAAAAAAAAAATGTAAAGTGTTGGTACAACAAAAGATGTAGGGAGTTAAAAAACAAAAGGGATAAAAAGCTTGGATAAAATGGAAAAAAGACAAAATACCCGAAAAATGGAAAATATATACTAGTTATAGAAATGAATATGTACAAGTATGCAGAGAAGAAATGAGGAAGTACGAAAAAGATGTCATAGAAAAATGTAAAGGTCAACCAAAACAATTTTACAAATTTGTAAACAACAAAGTGAAAACAAACAAGAATTAGAGAAACTACGACAAGGAGGAGTCGAATACACAGAAAAAATAGAAATGGCAGAAATTATGAACAAGCATTTTAAATCGGTGTTTACGAGGGAGAACATACAACTTAGAGATACCGAGTGGGAGGAGAAAGTCCCCCCTATGAAAGAGATAGAAATATCAAGGAATGAAATAATGAATCACTTGAGTAATCTCGATGTCAGAAAATCGCATGGACCAGATGAAATGGCAAACTGAATTTTTAGAGAATGCAGGGATGAATTAACAGACAAAATACATAGTCTAATAAACAGTTCATTGAAAGAAGGAAAAGTTCCAGAAGATTGGAAAAGAGCAAATATAGTACCAATATGAGTGGAAGGGTGGTGAGATAAACACCGAGTAATGTTGGAGTGTAAATTTACTGACGTTTCGTCCTTAACACCCTTCCACTCATTCTGTCGTCCTTCTGTCCAACATAGTACCAATATATAAAGGGGGAAACAAGGAAGACCCTACCAACTAAAGACCGGTCTCTCTTAACAAGTACGATAGCTAAAATCTGTGAAAGAATCATCAAAACTAGATGTGTAAGGCATCTGGAAAAAACAACGTACTAAATCCAAGGTGATTTGGATTTAGACAAAGACGATCATGCGTCACAAACTTAATGTGTTTCTATTCAAGGCTGATAGATGTATTACAAGAAAGGAATGGATGGGCTGACTGTGCATTTCTAGACCTGAAAAAAGCTTTTGATAAGGTGCCACATAAGAAGTTGCTTAAGAAATTAGAAACTGCAGGAGGAATACAAGACAAACTGCTGAAGTAGATGGAAGACTTCTTGTATGAAAGAAAAATGAAAGTGGTGATAAGAGACAAACACTAATTGGGATGAAGTGATTAGTGGTGTTCCACAAGGAACAGTTCTGGCCCTAATAATGTTTACT
>NC_134796.1:35197234-35277234 GCF_046742065.1 Oratosquilla oratoria
CATCGGAATCGGACTTGTGAAAAATGAATCATTTAATGTCATTTGCATTGTATGAGTGCTTGTACTTGTTGCATTTGTATCATGCAAGAGCAAATGCAGTTCCATGTCTAAGTCACTGTCTATACCTTGCAATCTTCCCTCGGTAGTTTCAGCATCAGTAAGAACTGTTTTTCGGCCTTTACCACATGGCAAAAACTTCTTGATTTTTTCACCATATTTCTTGCACTGAACTCTATTGTTTACCATCCGACTTCCGTTTTTTGACAGCACGGTCGAGCAAAATAAACATTTCCCTTTTGCCACTTTCCCATGACTTGGGACATCTTTGAATAATTTGGCAACTGGAGTCCTCTTCCTGCCTGGCATTGTTGGTTTTACTCACACTACCCACGCAACAACAGAGTACAGGACTGATAACAAACACAAACAACTTACAATGGTGCCAAATATCAGTCACAATGGTGCCAAACCTCTTGTGAAACAAAATTCCAGAAGCTACACCAAATTGGCAGAAAACGTTTATATTTCACCACCATCAAAGACGAGAGCCAAGCACGTACATTTCATACATGACCTGCATACGACCTGCCTTAGACTGTTCCTCCCCTGACCAGTTATACACCAGCCTTATCTCCGCCACCCACGACTTTTACAGGCTTTACGTATCACGACCCCACCTCCAACGTCGCCCTTCTCCTCACTCGTGGTACCTAGACACCCGACTTCAAGACGCACAGAAAGAAGCGGAGCGCATTGGACTTATGTTCCAAGCTAACCCATCTCCTGAACTACTTCACCGTTATCAGCAATCCAGAGACGACTTAGCAACCCTCCTAGAATGTGTAAGTACCGACTCCTGGAAGAGATTCACGGACAGAATTAATCACCAAACTAGTATAACCTCCACATGGCACCTTATTCACAGAGTAATTAAGAAGACTCTTGCTACAGCCCGTCATCATTCCCCCGCCGTATTTGCCGAACAACTCATCGACACGTGGTCAAATTAGTCCAACCCTGCCAACCTCCTTGCCCCCGTCCAAGATGCTCTCTCCTCCGGTGCTTTTGCTCGTGGACTCCACCTTTTACATGCTCTGCTGCAAGAGGGTGATGAGACTATACCGATCACTGAAGATGAACTACGACGTGCTCTCTTGAAAGGTAAATCCACGTCCCCTGGGGATGATGGCTTTACCTACAGTGTACTACGTTTACTGCACCGTGTACCCGGTAACCCCCTCCTTCGCCTCTACAACATGTGTCTACGAGATGGATATATCCCACATGCCTGGACCACGAGTACAATAATCCCCATACCCAAGCCCGGCACAGCAAATTTCAGGCCCATCTCCCTTACATCCTGCTTTTGCAAAGTGATGGAAAGGATCTTACTCACCCGACTGATGTACCAACTACAAGATCGCCTTTCACCACGTCTCCTCGGCTTTTTACCCCAACGCAGCACCCATCACTGCCTCGTCGACTTATATTCTCACCTCTCCCGTGACAGTGTTGTAGCATTTATAGATCTAACAAAATGCATTTGATGTAGCTAACAGAGACATTATTTTAGATCAATTAATTGATTTTGGAATTAAGGGTAGATTATTACAATGGATTAAGAGCTACCTCAGTAACCGGACCTCCCGTGTATTCTTCAGCGGTGCCTACAGCTCCTCACGGGATTTTCATCTCGGCACTCCACAAGGAGGGATACTAAGTCCATTTCTCTTTATGCACCGTCTTCTCACGTCTCTGCCCACTATTCCTGAGGTCACAATTACTTGCTATGCAGATGATTTATGTATTCACTCAACACACCTACAACTCTTTCTTACTTCTCTCTCCCAGGCTACTACTAACTGTGGCCTTATTGCTTCCCCACAGAAGAGCAGAATTTTCTCCTACCGCCCTCCTACCACGCTCCCAGAGTTCATGGTTGGAGACTGCATCATCCCACTAAGCTCCCAATACTGCTACCTTGGTGCACCAGTACGAATCTCAGAAACTCTTCCTGCCCGGCGTCAATCCCATCCCGTAATTCGTGAACTGCTAGATCGTCTCCAGCGTCGGCTCCGGCTTCTCCAGTGGCTCACTAACAACTCTTCCGGTATCTCCATCCCCGTGGCCAGAACTGTCTACATTACTTTCATTCGCTCTGTTGTTGATTACCTCTCCCCTGCCTTAATTCAACTTCCTCGATCTGCTTTAGAACCACTAGAGATTTTTCAGAACAAAGTAATGAGAATAATTCTTGGTTGCCCAGTGACTACCAGAATTGTCAACATGCAACGAGAATTACGGCTTCCATCCCTGGTTGAGAGGATTTACTCTAACGTTACCTTCCTCACAGTTAAGTGTATACACTTCCCCCACCTCTCACCGCACTTCACAACACTGGTCAGAGCTTCTCTCAGCCCCTCTCTGCCCGCCCTTTCACCCCCTCATGCCCACCGGTCGCCGCCTTATAAGGTCTATTTCATCCTTCATTCGCAACCTAGATTTGCAAATACTTGTATATGACGCACCCCCAGGCCCTCCCCCATGGGAGCTACCATCGCCTGTGATCAGCTTCACTTCTACAACAAAGTGCGACCCGCCTCCACTACAATTACAACTAGCCTTAAAACATATTGCAAAAATAACATCCCCCATCACAGCCCCACATCGCCTCTACACCGACGGATCATTACAATAAGATGGTGCAGCTGGAGGGGCAGTCTACTCACCTGACCTACCGCCGCCTCCTGAGGGCTGGGTCGGCGAACTGTACGCCATCCTAGATGCTGTCAGTCTCGTTTGTCAAAGAGGAGTTAATGCTGTCATTATATGTGACTCTAAGCCTGCACTGCAATCCCTCTCCGCTATTCGTCCCACTCACACTTCTGTTGTACAACAAATCCTTTCCTTTCTATCCCTACTGACTATCCGCAATATCTGCATCAAATCTATTTGGATTCCCTCTCATGTAGGTTTACACCATAATACCAAAGTGGACCGCCTAGCAAAGGAAGCCTGCCGACTCCCCCGTCGTAGTGATGGACGACCTCTCTCCCTGCCATATTACCTCACCAAGGTCGGCTCCGCTGCACTTCTACCCGAGCAGCGTCGTCGGAACACCGAGAGACCCTTCAGTGTCACCATCACCCACTACGAATCCGTATGCCGCCGCAAATACATGTGCCGTCGCAGAGGACTTATGGTTCGTCGCCACAATGTTGTCCTGGCCCGACTGCGGCTAGGCTACCGTCCACCGTGGCAGGTCGCCGGCGTGGAAGGCGAGCCTGTATACACAGAATGTCGCCTATGCCACGCTCCACTATCCAACACTATCGAGCACTACTGCCTAGCGTGCCCCACTGTAAGACATCTACTACCCCCAGGGACTACCATTAGATGCCATCTGTCGTTATCTCCTAACACAAAATATATTAGATGAAATACTTGTCCGTTACCCCCGCTTTGGTGGGTTTTCATAATACCTGATGCCCTGCGTGACATCTCTAACTTACTTCCCCTTTGAATGGATGTACAATACCCAGTGTCCTATCTTATGTTACCTGCAACTCATGTAGAATATGTATGTGTATTAGTGTGTATATATATGTGTATGTGTACGTGTGTAAGCATGTGTATCCCAATTGCCTTCCTACGTTCATTATGAAAACCTCTCCCCACTGTATAACGCTATTGCGTAATGAACTAAAAAGAACACACACACACAAAGGTCTGAGCAAAAACAAAAATAAAGACATTAATAAATAAACAAATTGTAAAATCAACGAATAGATTAATTATGAATTAATAATGTCCATAAGTTTTTCCAGATAAACACAAGTTGATATAATGAAAATCTCTTATTTTATTCTACATAAAATAAAATAGAATAATTGATACAATTTTCCCTTATTTTACTTAGTGTAATGTAAAATATTCCTTATCTTATCCTACTTTAACTCATTTTCCTTTACATTATCCATTCATTATCATTTATATTATTCGTCTAGTTTCATTCCGTGTAGTGCCTTTGCCTCTCGTTCCTTTTCTTTCTTTATATATTTTTCTCTCTTGAAAGAGTGCAGGTTTGTTTATATAATGATTCTAATTTTATTCCATGTAGTGTCATTGCATCCGATTTCTTTTCTTTTTCTCCTTTGTTTATTTTTTCTCTTTTAATTGAATGCGTGCAGGTTTGTTTACTTTGTTTATATATTTTTTCATTCTATTCCTTGTCATGCCATTGCGCTTCATTTCTTTTATCTTCCTCCTTTATTTATTTATGTTTTCTCTCTCACTCACTTACGTAAAGGTATCGAAGCTGTAGCGACATTACTAGTTCCATTCTCCCATTTATATATTCAGTTGTTCTAACTTGTGTATACCATTTTCCCGCGTAAACTTTCCGAAGTCATACATGTCTCATACACACTGCCAATGTATCGTAAAAATACATATTTGATCCTCATCCTCTAAATACTCCACATTAAACTATTCATTTAAATAATATTATTATGATCTTTTTGTTTATATAAAATTTTAGTCTGTATATACAGAAATGGGACTGTATTTGCATAGATAAATTCATAAACATTCAGCCGAGGGTGTGCATGGCAATGTAACTAGATTTGCAGATGACCGATGACGTAATTATGTGGGTACTAAATATACACATTTTATTTTTAGGAAGGCATTTCAGCCTGACTCGCAACAATCACTAACGTTGTCGTGAAGAATGTAAATGTAGGTTGTTGGCGCAATCTATCATGAGAAGGAAGATATTCAAATTATAATGTGACGCCATGGGAAGGCAATGCATAGCCGCACTGTTGAATTGTAACTTATTTCATATCACTCCTTCCCTTTGTTTTCATTTTCTCCGCTTGAATGGGTGCAAGTATCGAACCGCTCAGGCATGGAAGAGAAGGTTACGAGCTCCCGTTACATCGTGTCAGGTCGGGACTAGCGATGCGACTAAAGTGACAAAAAAAAAAAAAGTACTTTTTTCTTTTTAATATTGTCTTAAATATCTTGGCAAGAAAAAAACACATTACAATAAGACAGTATACCCTCAAGCATATATATATATATATATATATATATATATATATATATATGTATATATATATATATATATATATATAATCATTTTAGGGAATTTCCCATTTTCTGTGTGTCATGTTTTGATGTATCTTATTGATTTTACAATAAACCTGTAGAATCTTTAACTCTCAACAAGTGTGCTAATAATATGCCTTTGATGGTGGTGATATATAAACGTTTTCTGCCAATTTGGTGTAGTTTCTGGAATTTTGTCTCATAAAAGGTTTGGCACCACGATGACTGAGATTTGGTAACATTGTAAGTTGTTCGTGTTTGTTATCAGTCCTGTAGTTTGTTGTTGTGTGGGTAGTGTGAGTAAAACCTACAATGCCAGGCAGGAAGAGGACTCCAGTTGCCAAATTATTCAAAGATGTCCCAAGTCATGGGAAAGTGGCAAAATTGAAATGCTCATTTTGCTCAACAGCATTGTCAAAAAACGGAAGTCGGATGGTAAACCATAGAGTTCGGTGCAAGAAATGTGGAAAAAAAAAGTATTTGCCATGTGGTAAAGGCCGAAAAACAGTTTTTACTGATGCTGAAACTACTGAGGGAAGATCACAAGGCATAGACAGTGACTCAGACATGGAACTGCAGTTGCTCTTGCATGATACAAATGCAACAAATACAAGCACTCATACAATGCAAATGACATTAGATGATTCATTTTTCACAAGTCCGATTCCGATGGCTCTGCCCAGACCCGACACAGCCACAGGCACAACATCTGTCTCTGTCAGTTCTGGAATCACTCCAGTGACTTCCACTCCTGCCAAAGCCAAAAAGTTAACACAACAGAAGATTGCTTCATACACATATGTTGACAAAATGACAGAAACACACACAGTAAGTATATACTATGTTATAGTTATATATTGTATATACTAATGTGTCTTCTATGTCAACATTCAGTAATCTGTCCATCAATATCATGATTAATGGAAATCAAATGCATTACAGGAAGAAGCTCAGATGCAGTTAGCCCGGGCTATCTATGCAAGTGGCTGCCCACTAAACATAGGTAATAAGTTGTGGGCAGAGTTCTTCAAGACTCTGAGGCCATTTTTCAAGATTCCGAGCCGGGACTCAATCTCAAACAATCTTCTTGAGAGTGTCTACCAGGAGTGTTCTGTAACTGTTAAGGAACTAGTAGCATCTGCTTCTAGTGTTGCAGGAATGTGTGGTAGTTGGACTAATGTAGGAATATGTAACATCATTATGTCACTTATTATTCCTAATAAATTGTTATAAATAATTATTGCCCCACTTAATCCTAGAATACTGGATAATTACAGGAATGAGGGGATCATAAATTTCATTGTGACAGTGCCAAGACCCATATTTTGGAGCAGCATTGCAATAGTTTAGTTTCAGTTAAAATAACAGTTAATCACAACTCAATTACAAAATTAACTTAGACAATAAGATAAATTATTTCACATAAACCTCCTGTCTTAAGAAGAGATTGATATTAATCAATAATCAATTCTCTGTATTCCTGTTTTCATTAGTTTTGTACTTTTGGAATATGCTGCAATATCTAATTATAGCTTCTGTTTTATTATTGGGTGCAGAAAGCCACACTGGGCAGTACATAGCAGATCTCCTGAAGAAAGTAGTGGATGACATTGGGCCATTGAAAGCGTTGGGGATCTGCACAGATATTGCCTCTAATTGGAGTATCCCCACATAAAACCATATGGTTGCATGGCTCACACTCTGCAGTTAATATTCACAGACCTAAAAAAAGATCAAGTCTGCAGAAAATATCCAGTCTGACTGCCTAAAAGTTTGCAAAGCAGTCAAACAGTCCCAAAAGCTCACTGCTCTACTCAAACAACATCAAAAGCAGTCACCACAAGGGCAACAGCAGACACTAAAACTGCCTTTTAAAACAAGATAAGAATTGTTAGTATATTACTCATTGCTAAAGGTCACAACTTGCAAAATAATATTTTAAATTTCATTCTTATGCCAATAAACTTGCTGTGAATTCTTTAATTAATTTGATGTTTCTCATGGCTAAGCTGTTTTGAATTGAGAATTCATACTGGTACTAATATTGTTGTCCTCCTTTGTTTCAGATGGGGATCTATTATCCATTGTGTGAAGAGTGTATGCATTTCAGGCTCTTGCAATCGGTGATGAAGCCAAGCCATCTTTGGACATGTCCATTAGGAAACTCCTACTTTCAGAAGTATTTTGGGATCGGATTGAGGGTATTCTCAAGCGCCTGAAGCCAGTGGTAGATGCCATCACTGCTATAGAAGGAGACAATAAAAATCTCTCTGGTAATGAAAGTGTTCAGTGGTTTAAAGCTGTCATTTGAAGATAATCTCTCCTCATCCCAAATCCTCAAGAGTGAAGAAGATGCCTTCAAGGGAATAATTCGTAAAAGGAAGAAATTCCTGGTGAAAAGTATTCACCTTGCAGCCAAATTAGTGGATCCTTGTTACTGTGGATGTCACCTTTCCGGTGAAGAAGCGGTAATTATTTTTTATTTTTATTTTGTAATAATATGTTCCTATTACCCCTAAAATCCAGTCTTATCCGTATGCCACTGCATATGCCTCGAAGTCCAGGACTTCCTCTGAGGAAGTCTTTTAAGGACGAAACGTTAGTAATAAAATTCCTACGATTTTTTGGCGTTTACCTCACCACAGTTTCCGCTCATTTTGTCATTCATATTTCATATGTACACACACACACACACACACACACACACACACACACACACACACACACACACACACACACACACACACACACACACACACACACACACACACACACACACACACACACACACACACACACACACACACACATAGTAGTGGTGGTGGTAGTGGCAGTGGTGGTGGTATTGGTGCTAGTAGTGGTGGTGGCAGTGGTGGTGGTGGTAGTGGTGGTGGTAGTGGTAGTGGTGGTGGTAATGGTGGACGTGGAATTGGTAGTGGTATAGTAGTAGTGGTAGTAATAGTGGTGGTAGTGGTGGTGGTAGTGGTGGTAGCGGTAGTGGTGGTGGTAGTGGTAATTGTAGTGATGGTGGCAGTGGTGGTGGTAGTAGTGGTGGTTGTTGTGGTAGTGGTGATTTTGTCTTTTGTTGTGATGGCCTTGGTGACTTGATGGTGGTTGTGGTATTGATTGTAGTGGCGATGGTATTTGTAGGGACCATTGGCTGAAAGGATAATATCAACGTCATGGTATATCGATAGTAATGATACCAATAGTGGTGGTATTGATAGCAGTGGTATATGGTACTGTTGGAGACGATGGTATGGTATTTATTGTAGATTAGTGAAGATGGTGGTGGTAGTAATGATGACGATAATGACATGAAACATGTCAGTGGACATAGAGAACATCGCGATAGGAAATATACAGAAGTTAACTAACCCCGCAAACCTTGTTCATTCTTAACTTAAATCGTTCTTCATTAATCATCTAACAAAAGAGAAGTCCATCCCCATAGTGGTTTAACTCCTGTGACCTAACTTTTAAGACTGGCTCTAAACATCAGCAGAGTTCTCATCTCAGTTAACTTTAAACCACATCTTGCTAAACCACTTCTGCCCTTCTTTTTTCTTTTTCTTTTTCTTGAACGAGATCGTTTTTAACTTAATTGCTCGATTTCTTGTCTTCCTTCATTAGCTCTTCAACTTCGTTCTTTACTCCTTCTCCTCCTTCTCTTCCTCCTCCTCGTTTTCATTCTTATTCTTCGTCCATCACCTCTTTCTTCTCCTCTTCTTCCTCCATCTTGTACTTCTCGTCCCCCTCGTCTTCCTCCTCCTCACACACACACACACACACACACACACACACACACACACACACACACACACACACACACACACACACACACACACACACACACACACACACACACACACACACACACACACACACACACACACACACACACACACACACACACACACACACACACACACACACACACACATCTTCGGAGTGCAGGGAAGAATGTTAGGGGACGATATACCTACAGAAATAAATGAGAGGGTTCCATCATCAACATCTCTGTACTTTGTGCATGACAGCCACCCAAGTACATGGATGTTGATAGATGTGCCCTTCTCCATTATCTTGTTTAGTTTCTGTATCTATGTTGTCTTCTATTGATCTTCCTTGTGCTCTGAAGACGCCTTCATGATGGACGAAAGCGTTTGGCGGTCCGATCTTTTGATTTCCCTGTGATTTCTGAAAAGAAGAAAAAAAATACGTCTGTGTATGTGCGTGTGTGTGTGTGTGTGTGTGTGTGTGTGTGTGTGTGTGTGTGTGTGTGTGTGTGCGTGCCAAATTGAGAGTACTGTTGCCACACTTGTAGTGTTGGGGAGGTTTGTGGTGGTGATAGGGAGCTTGTAGCGGTGATAGGGAACTTGAGTGGTGATTTTTATTTAGCGACTCTAGAGGCAGTCGCTCGAAGCAAAACAGGCCCATGAGAAAAAACGAAAAAAAAAAACAAAAAAAAAAAACAAGGGTTTCTCACTTCCCATGGCGTGGGAGTGGGATGGTGAATGAGTTAATCCTCTGGGATTGTCGTCGCCAAGCGCTTTTAATCAGCTGAGGGGAACCTCGTGGTTCCAAGGACGATTTTAGTCCTATTTTTGGGCTAAAAATTTAAAAGCAGTTTGGGCTTTGCAATTAGTCCATGTTGGGCTTAAAAGAAAAGTATTGATCTGGTTTTTATATTTCTAGTCAGGTCTATGGTTTGTCTTTCCATGTTTCCTTGATTGGAAAGTTAGTTTCCTAAGGGCTATTCATATTCTATTAGTTTTTTCTGAAATGTTGTTTTCATTTTGTGTGAGCTTATATTTCTTTTCCTTGGGCTTCTTTAATATCTTCTCTTTTCTAACTTTTTCTTTTTAATTTTATTTTATTTTCCATTCTGGGCTTCATGGATTTTTTTTTTTTTTTCTTGGGCTCTGTTCATTGCCTCCAGGAATTGATATCACTTCTTGTACGATACCAACCTGGAGGTGTCCTCCACTGAGGAGCGACTGGGCAGGACATCAACTCCTCCGGCTTTGGGATGAGCCTTAAATGCACCCTCGTGGGCTGCTGCGTCTTTGCAGAAGGGGCTTCTTTGGGCTCCTCTTCATCGGGCTCTGGGGCTTTCATCGTCCTTGAATGAGCCCTTGGGCTTGGGCTTCGTCTTCTTTCTGGAGTAGGCCGGGGGGGAAGTCTTCTCCAAAGTGGAACCCCCGGCCGCTCCATGGTCCTTTTATCCTCCTGTGGGCAGGAGCTCTTGGGCGAGAGTCTCCGCCAATCCTGGTCCTGGGGCCTTGTCCAGGTTCTCCTCCAGCTAGTAAGGGCGCCAAGGAAAGTCATTCCTCTCCCAAGTCTGGCCTTCCCCGGTGTCGAGGCTCAGCAGGTGTGACACCGCTTGTCGCATCTCCTTTTGCTGCAGATGCTGATGGTCAGTCGGTCGGGTGAGTGGTAAACCAAAGGCGAAATTTCTTGAAGAGGGGAAGCATAAAACTCGGTAGTTGGCAGCTGACACGCACACGCACACACACACACACACACACACACACACACACATTCATACACACAGGCACACACACGCATTCATACACATAGGCACACACACACACACACACGTATACGCAAACATATTCATATACAAAAGCACACGTACATACACTCACACTGATGCACGCACACACACACACACACACACACACACACACACACACACACACACACACACACACACACACACACACACACACACACACACACACACACACACACACACACACACACACACACACTTCAACGAACGGACGGCATAGAAGACGTTCTGAAGAAAATTGAAGTTTCGTGGATCCCAAAGCAAAGAGAAGTGCCTATTGTATTTGCAGGGTGGGGGGAAAATTGCTCGTGGGGTAGTGGGAAAGTAGGGAAAGAGGAGAAGGGGAGGGATTGCTGGGGAAATGGAAGGAAATGAGGAAGGAGTAGACTTGGCCCAGGCAGACAGGCGAAAGGTAAACAAACGACCCCCCGATCAGCTGAGCGACGATGAAATGTCTAATAAAAATGTAAAGATTAGAAGTATAGATAAGAGCAATACAGTAGAAAGTGATGAGAATATTTTCCAGGGATTTAAAGAGGGTGGGGGGGACACCCCCCACCCCCAGCCCCACCCCCCCCGTCTGACAAGACTAGAAGAGAAGGTCGATAAGATGATCGAGGACTTGGAGCGTAGGTTCGGTCATGTTAACAACATTCTACAAAGAGTTGAAAAATTGGAAGAACTAGAGAAGGCGAACAAAAACTTAACTGATGAAATAGAAAACCTGAGAAGACAGTTAAAAGAAGTAAAGGTGGAGAATGAGGAATTGAGGGAGGAATAGTAAAGAAAACAGAGAGGGATGGAAGTCGATAAAAGAAAACAGTAAAGTTGCATTTACTGATATAATTAAACAGCAAATGAGAGAACAAACTGAAGACTCAGTTATTAAAGTGATGAGACAGAAGGAGAATATAGTAAGAGACTTAGCTGACAAAAAGAAATGTATAATTATATTAGGAATGGAAGAGAAACATAACCCAGATAGAAACTCAAGAACCAATAAGGAAAATGAAAAAGTAAGCAGTTTACTAAAATTAGTTCAGGAAGATGAACCAGAAATTATGAAGGAAATTGAGGAAAAATTCAGGCTCGGAAAGTATAGTACAGATAAGACCAGACCAATTAAGATTAAATTTAGGTCACAAACGACGGCAGAAAATATCTTATCCAAAACAGGGAAGCTAGCAACAAGTGAACAATATAAAAAGGTATGGATAAAAAGGGAAATGAATAAAGAGGAAAGAGAGGAAGAAAAGCAGAAAAGACTTGAAGCTAAGAAAAAAAAACGAGAACAGAACGGAGTCAGAGAAAGAGAGATTCTATTGGAGAGTAGTGAATATGAAACTAAGGCAGTTCGACATACAAGAGAAAAGCAAAAGGGAAACAGAGAACACAATGGAAGTGGCAGAAAACTAAGAGTGTCTTACACAAATATAGATGGATTAATAACAGGATTGAATGAGCTGAATGATTATTTGAAAGAAAAAGAACCGGACATAATGGGAATTGTAGAAACAAAATTAAAAGGCCCACTACCACCCAACAGTGTAGGACATGATGCATATAATTATTGGATTAAAAACAGAGAGAAAAAGCAAGGGGGTGGAGTTATGTTCCTGACTAAGAAGGATATAAACGTGAAGGGTGTCATATATGGAAAGAATACAGTAGAGATGATTATGATAGAAGTGGAAGACAGAGATAAGAAGAGCAGAAAATTTGTGATAAATTATGTGCCTCCGAAAACAGCCTCATGGGAGGAGAGTGAACATAAAAGTATGTTAGAGGACACAAAGATAACATTAAAAAAAATAATGGAAGATGGAGGAAGAATAGTTATAATGGGCGACTTTAATTGCAAAGAAATCTGCTGGGAAGAAATGACAGTAAAGGGTGAAGACGGCTCATGGGGAAACGCTCTACTTGAGATAATTACTGACCATACAATGACACAATGGATAGAGGAGAACACCAGGTATAGAAATGAAGAAGAACCATCGAGACTAGACTTAATAATTACATCTGAACCTAGAATAGTGGACAAGATTGAATATAAAACACCAATAAGTAAAAGTGACCATATATTGATTGAACTGGAACTTAATGAAGAAAAATATATGAAAAGAAATGAACAATATAGAAAAGGAAGAATGATGTATGAAAAAACAAACTTTGATAAAATAAGAGAATTCTTCCAACAAGAAAACTGGAAGAAATATACAAAGAAGAAACAACAGTGGAAGAGAAATGGAATATTTTGACAAAAATTTACAAAAAAGGAGTGGAAAAGTATGTCCCAAGACAAAAACAAGAAAAAGAATATGTAAAATGCTGGTACAACAAAAGTTGTAGGGAGTTAAAAGACAAAAGAGACAAAGCCTGGACCAGATGGAAAAAAGACAGAAGACCTGAAAAATGGAAAATATATACTTGTTATAGAAATGAATATGTACAAACGTGCAGAGAGGAAAAGAGAAAATATGAAAAAGATGTCATAGAAAAGTGTAAAGATCAACCAAAACTATTCTACAGATTTGTAAACAATAAACTGAAAAACAAACAAGACTTGGAGAAATTAAGACAAGAGGGAGTTGAATACACTGAGGAAATGGAAATGGCGGAAATTATGAACAAACATTTTAAATCAGTGTTTACAAGGGAGAACATACAACCTGAGGAGATTGAATGGAAAGAGAAAGTCCCCCTATGGAAGAAATAGAAGTAACAAAGTATGAAATATTAACACACTTGAGTAATCTTGATGTCAGAAAATCGCATGGAACAGATGAAATAGAAAACTGGATTCTGATAGAATGCAGGAATGAAATTGCAGAAATAATACATAGCATAATAAACAGTTTATACAATTTTCCCTTATTTTACTTAGTGTAATGTAAAATATTCCTTATCTTATCCTACTTTAACTCATTTTCCTTTACATTATCCATTCATTATCATTTATATTATTCGTCTAGTTTCATTCCGTGTAGTGCCTTTGCCTATCGTTCCTTTTCTTTCTTTATATATTTTTCTCTCTTGAAAGAGTGCAGGTTTGTTTATATAATGATTCTAATTTTATTCCATGTAGTGTCATTGCATCCGATTTCTTTTCTTTTTCTCCTTTGTTTATTTTTTCTCTTTAATTGAATGCGTGCAGGTTTGTTTACTTTGTTTATATATTTTTTCATTCTATTCCTTGTCATGCCATTGCGCTTCATTTCTTTTATCTTCCTCCTTTATTTATTTATTTATGTTTTCTCTCTCACTCACATACGTAAAGGTATCGAAGCTGTAGCGACATTACTAGTTCCATTCTCCCATTTATATATTCAGTTGTTCTAACTTGTGTATACCATTTTCCCGCGTAAACTTTCCGAAGTCATACATGTCTCATACACACTGCCAATGTATCGTAAAAATACATATTTGATCCTCATCCTCTAAATACTCCACATTAAACTATTCATTTAAATAATATTATTATGATCTTTTTGTTTATATAAAATTTTAGTCTGTATATACAGAAATGGGACTGTATTTGCATAGATAAATTCATAAACATTCACCCGAGGGTGTGCATGGCGATGTAACTAGATTTGCAGATGACCAGCAACGTAAGTGCTTGGGTACTCAACATGCACACATTATTTGTAGGAAGGCAATTTAGCCTGACTCGCCATCATCACTAACGATATCGTGAAGAATGTAATAGTCGATTGTTGGAGCAATCTATCAATAGAAGGAAGATTTTCTAATCATAATGTGACGCCATGGGAAGGCAATGCATAGCCGCACTGTTGAATTGTAACTTATTTCATATCACTCCTTCCCTTTGTTTTCATTTTCTCCGCTTGAATGGGTGCAAGTATCGAACCGCTCAGGCATGGAAGAGAAGGTTACGAGCTCCCGTTACATCGTGTCAGGTCGGGACTAGCGATGCGACTAAAGTGACAAAAAAAAAGTACTTTTTTCTTTTTAATATTGTCTTAAATATCTTGGCAAGAAAAAACACATTACAATAAGACAGTATACCCTCAAGCATATATATATATATATATATTATCATTTTAGGGAATTTCCCATTTTCTGTGTGTCATGTTTTGATGTATCTTATTGATTTTACAATAAACCTGTAGAATCTTTAACTCTCAACAAGTGTGCTAATAATATGCCTTTGATGGTGGTGATATATAAACGTTTTCTGCCAATTTGGTGTAGTTTCTGGAATTTTGTCTCATAAAAGGTTTGGCACCACGATGACTGAGATTTGGTAACATTGTAAGTTGTTCGTGTTTGTTATCAGTCCTGTAGTTTGTTGCAGTGTGAGTAAAACCTACAATGCCAGGCAGGAAGAGGACTCCAGTTGCCAAATTATTCAAAGATGTCCCAAGTCATGGGAAAGTGGCAAAATTGAAATGCTCATTTTGCTCAACAGCATTGTCAAAAAACGGAAGTCGGATGGTAAACCATAGAGTTCGGTGCAAGAAATGTGGTAAAAAAAAAAGTATTTGCCATGTGGTAAAGGCCGAAAAACAGTTTTTACTGATGCTGAAACTACTGAGGGAAGATCACAAGGCATAGACAGTGACTCAGACATGGAACTGCAGTTGCTCTTGCATGATACAAATGCAACAAATACAAGCACTCATACAATGCAAATGACATTAGATGATTCATTTTTCACAAGTCCGATTCCGATGGCTCTGCCCAGACCCGACACAGCCACAGGCACAACATCTGTCTCTGTCAGTTCTGGAATCACTCCAGTGACTTCCACTCCTGCCAAAGCCAAAAAGTTAACACAACAGAAGATTGCTTCATACACATATGTTGACAAAATGACAGAAACACACACAGTAAGTATATACTATGTTATAGTTATATATTGTATATACTAATGTGTCTTCTATGTCAACATTCAGTAATCTGTCCATCAATATCATGATTAATGGAAATCAAATGCATTACAGGAAGAAGCTCAGATGCAGTTAGCCCGGGCTATCTATGCAAGTGGCTGCCCACTAAACATAGTAGGTAATAAGTTGTGGGCAGAGTTCTTCAAGACTCTGAGGCTATTTTTCAAGATTCCGAGCCGGGACTCAATCTCAAACAATCTTATTGAGAGTGTCTACCAGGAGTGTTTTGTAACTGTTAAGGAACTAGTAGCATCTGCTTCTGGTGTTGCAGCAATGTGTGGTAGTTGGACTAATGTAGGAATATGTAACATGATGTAGGAATATGTAACATCATTATGTCACTTATTATTCCTAATAAATTGTTATAAATAATTATTGCCCCACTTAATCCTAGAATACTGGATAATTACAGGAATGAGGGGATCATAAATTTCATTGTGACAGTGCCAAGACCCATATTTTGGAGCAGCATTGCAATAGTTTAGTTTCAGTTAAAATAACAGTTAATCACAACTCAATTACAAAATTAACTTAGACAATAAGATAAATTATTTCACATAAACCTCCTATCTTAAGAAGAGATTAATATTAATCAATAATCAATTCTCTGTATTCCGGTTTTCATTAGTTTTGTACTTTTGGAATATGCTGCAATATCTAATTATAGCTTCTGTTTTATTATTGGGTGCAGAAAGCCACACTGGGCAGTACATAGCAGATCTCCTGAAGAAAGTAGTGGATGACATTGGGCCACTGAAAGCGTTGGGGATCTGCACAGATATTGCCTCTAATTGGAGTATCCCCACATAAAACCATATGGTTGCATGGCTCACACTCTGCAGTTAATATTCACAGACCTAAAAAAAAGATCAAGTCTGCAGAAAATATCCAGTCTGACTGCCTAAAAGTTTGCAAAGCAGTCAAACAGTCCCAAAAGCTCACTGCTCTACTCAAACAACATCAAAAGCAGTCACCACAAGGGCAACAGCAGACACTAAAACTGCCTGTTAAAACAAGATAAGAATTGTTAGTATATTACTCATTGCTAAAGGTCACAACTTGCAAAATAATATTTTAAATTTCATTCTTATGCCAATAAACTTGCTGTGAATTCTTTAATTAATTTGATGTTTCTCATGGCTAAGCTGTTTTGAATTGAGAATTCATACTGGTACTAATATTGGTGTCCTCCTTTGTTTCAGATGGGGATCTATTATCCATTGTGTGAAGAGTGTATGCATTTCAGGCTCTTGCAATCGGTGATGAAGCCAAGCCATCTTTGGACATGTCCATTAGGAAACTCCTACTTTCAGAAGTATTTTGGGATCGGATTGAGGGTATTCCCAAGCGCCTGAAGCCAGTGGTAGATGCCATCACTGCTATAGATGGAGACAATAAAAATCTCTCTGGTAATGAAAGTGTTCAGTGGTTTAAAACTGTCATTTGAAGATAATCTCTCCTCATCCCAAATCTTCAAGAGTGAAGAAGATGCCTTCAAGTGAATAATTCGTAAAAGAAAGAAATTCCTGGTGAAAAGTATTCACCTTGCAGCCAAATTAGTGGATCCTTGTTACTGTGGATGTCACCTTTCCGGTGAGGAAGCGGTAAGTATTTTTTATTTTCTATTTTGTAATAATATGTTCCTATTACCCCTAAAATCCAGTCTTATCCGTATGCCACTGCATATGCCTCGAAGTCCAGGACTTCCTCTGAGGAAGTCTTTTAAAGACGAAACGTTAGTAATAAAACTCCTACGGTTTTTTGGTGTTTACCTCACCACAGTTTCCGCTCATTTTGTCATTCATATTTCATGTGTACAACACACACACACACACACACACACACACACACACACACACACACACACACACACACACACACACACACACACACACACACACACACACACACACACACACACACACACACACACACACACATAGTAGTGGTGGTGGTAGTGGCAGTGGTGGTGGTATTGGTGCTAGTAGTGGTGGTGGCAGTGGTGGTGGTGGTAGTGGTGGTGGTAGTGGTAGTGGTGGTGGTAATGGTGGACGTGGAATTGGTAGTGGTATAGTAGTAGTGGTAGTAATAGTGGTGGTAGTGGTGGTGGTAGTGGTGGTAGCGGTAGTGGTGGTGGTAGTGGTAATTGTAGTGATGGTGGCAGTGGTGGTGGTAGTAGTGGTGGTTGTTGTGGTAGTGGTGATTTTGTCTTTTGTTGTGATGGCCTTGGTGACTTGATGGTGGTTGTGGTATTGATTGTAGTGGCGATGGTATTTGTAGGGACCATTGGCTGAAAGGATAATATCAACGTCATGGTATATCGATAGTAATGATACCAATAGTGGTGGTATTGGTAGCAGTGGTATATGGTACTGTTGGAGACGATGGTATGGTATTTATTGTAGATTAGTGAAGATGGTGGTGGTAGTAATGATGACGATAATGACATGAAACATGTCAATGGACATAGAGAACATCGCGATGGGAAATATACAGAAGTTAACTAACCCCGCAAACCTTGTTCATTCTTAACTTAAATCGTTCTCCATTAATCATCTAACAAAAAAGAAGTCCATCTCCATAGTGGTTTAACTCCTGTGACCTAACTTTTAAGACTGGCTCTAAACATCAGCAGAGTTCTCATCTCAGTTAACTTTAAACCACATCTTGCTAAACCACTTCTGCCCTTCTTTTTCTTTTTCTTGAACGAGATCGTTTTTAACTTAATTGCTCGATTTCTTGTCTTCCTTCATTAGCTCTTCAACTTCGTTCTTTACTCCTTCTCCTCCTCCTTCTCTTGCTCCTCCTCGTTTTCATTCTTATTCTTCGTCCATCACCTCTTTCTTCTCCTCTTCTTCCTCCATCTTGTACTTCTCGTCCCCCTCATCTTCCTCCTCACACACACACACATACACACACACACACACACACACACACACACACACACACACACACACACACACACACACACACACACACACACACACACACACACACACACACACACGCACGTGCACACACACACTCACACACACATCTTCGGAGTGCAGGGAAGAATGTTAGGGGACGATATACCTACAGAAATAAATGAGAGGGTTCCATCATCAACATGTCTGTACTTTGTGCATGACAGCCACCGAAGTACATGGATGTTGATGTGCCCTATTCCATTATCTTGTTTAGTTTCTGTATCTATGTTGTCTTCTATTGATCTTCCTTGTGCTCTGAAGACGCCTTCATGATGGACGAAAGCGTTTGGCGGTCCGATCTTTTGATTTCCCTGTGATTTCTGAAAAGAAGAAAAAAAATACGTCTGTGTATGTGCGTGTGTGTGTGTGTGTGTGTGTGTGTGTGTGTGTGTGTGTGTGTGTGTGTGCGTGCCAAATTGAGAGTACTCTTGCCACACTTGTAGTGTTGGGGAGGTTTGTGGTGGTGATAGGGAGCTTGTAGCGGTGATAGGGAACTTGAGTGGTGATTTTTATTTAGCGACTCTAGAGGCAGTCGCTCGAAGCAAAACAGCCCCATGAGAAAAAAAGAAAGAAAAAACAAACAAACAAGGGTTTCTCACTTCCCATGGCGTGGGAGTGGGATGGTGAATGAGTTAATCCTCTGGGATTGTCGTCGCCAAGCGCTTTTAATCAGCTGAGGGGAACCTCGTGGTTCCAAGGACGATTTTAGTCCTATTTTTGGGCTAAAAAATTAAAAGCAGTTTGGGCTTTGCAATTAGTCCATGTTGGGCTTAAAAGAAAAGTATTGATCTGGTTTTTATATTTCTAGTCAGGTCTATGGTTTGTCTTTCCATGTTTCCTTGATTGGAAAGTTAGTTTCCTAAGGGCTATTCATATTCTATTAGTTTTTTCTGAAATGTTGTTTTCATTTTGTGTGAGCTTATATTTCTTTTCCTTGGGCTTCTTTAATATCTTCTCTTTTCTAACTTTTTCTTTTTAATTTTCTTTTATTTTCCATTCTGGGCTTCATGGATTTTTTTTTTTTTTTTCTTGGGCTCTGTTCATTGCCTCCAGGAATTGATATCACTTCTTGTACGATACCAACCTGGAGGTGTCCTCCACTGAGGATCGACTGGGCAGGACATCAACTCCTCCGGCTTTGGGATGAGCCTATACACCCTCGTGGGCTGGTGCGTCTTTGGAGAAGGGGCTTCTTTGGGCTCCTCTTCATCGGGCTCTGGGGCTTTCATCGTCCTTGAATGAGCCCTTGGGCTTGGGCTTCGTCTTCTTTCTGGAGTAGGCCGGGGGGGAAGTCTTCTCCAAAGTGGAACCCCCGGCCGCTCCATGGTCCTTTTATCCTCCTGTGGGCAGGAGCTCTTGGGCGAGAGTCTCCGCCAATCCTGGTCCTGGGGCCTTGTCCAGGTTCTCCTCCAGCTAGTAAGGGCGCCAAGGAAAGTCATTCCTCTCCCAAGTCTGGCCTTCCCCGGTGTCGAGGCTCAGCAGGTGTGACACCGCTTGTCGCATCTCCTTTTGCTGCAGATGCTGATGGTCAGTCGGTCGGGTGAGTGGTAAACCAAAGGCGAAATTTCTTGAAGAGGGGAAGCATAAAACTCGGTAGTTGGCAGCTGACACGCACACGCACACACACACACACACACACACACACACACACATTCATACACACAGGCACACACACGCATTCATACACATAGGCACACACACACACACACACGTATACGCAAACATATTCATATACAAAAGCACACGTACATACACTCACACTGATGCACGCACACACACACACACACACACACACACACACACACACACACACACACACACACACACACACACACACACACACACACACTAACACACACACTAACACACACACACTTCAACGAACGGACGGCATAGAAGACGTTCTGAAGAAAATTGAAGTTTCGTGAATCCCAAAGCAAAGAGAAGTGCCTATTGTATTTGCAGGGTGGGGGGAAAATTGCTCGTGGGGTAGTGGGAAAGTAGGGAAAGAGGAGAAGGGGAGGGATTGCTGGGGAAATGGAAGGAAATGAGGAAGGAGTAGACTTGGCCCAGGCAGACAGGCGAAAGGTAAACAAACGACCCCCCGATCAGCTGAGCGACGATGAAATGTCTAATCAAAATGTAAAGATTAGAAGTATAGATAAGAGCAATACAGTAGAAAGTGATGAGAATATTTTCCAGGGATTTAAAGAGGGTGGGGGGGACACAACACCCCCCCCCCCCCCCCCCCCCGACTGACAAGACTAGAAGAGAAGGTCGATAAGATGATCGAGGACTTGGAGCGTAGGTTCGGTCATGTTAACAGCATTCTACAAAGAGTTGAAAAATTGGAAGAACTAGAGAAGGCGAACAAAAACTTAACTGATGAAATAGAAAACCTGAGAAGACAGTTAAAAGAAGTAAAGGTGGAGAATGAGGAATTGAGGAGGAATAGTAAAGAAAACAGAGAGGGATGGAAGTCGATAAAAGAAAACAGTAAAGTTGCATTTACTGATATAATTAAACAGCAAATGAGAGAACAAACTGAAGACTCAGTTATTAAAGTGATGAGACAGAAGGAGAATATAGTAAGAGACTTAGCTGACAAAAAGAAATGTATAATTATATTAGGAATGGAAGAGAAACATAACCCAGATAGAAACTCAAGAACCAATGAGGAAAATGAAAAAGTAAGCAGTTTACTAAAATTAGTTCAGGAAGATGAACCAGAAATTATGAAGGAAATTGAGGAAAAATTCAGGCTCGGAAAGTATAGTACAGATAAGACCAGACCAATTAAGATTAAATTCAGGTCACAAACGACGGCAGAAAATATCTTATCCAAAACAGGGAAGCTAGCAACAAGTGAACAATATAAAAAGGTATGGATAAAAAGGGAAATGAATAAAGAGGAAAGAGAGGAAGAAAAGCAGAAAAGACTTGAAGCTAAGAAAAAAAACGAGAACAGAACGGAGTCAGAGAAAGAGAGATTCTATTGGAGAGTAGTGAATATGAAACTAAGGCAGTTCGACATACAAGAGAAAAGCAAAAGGGAAACAGAGAACACAATGGAAGTGGCAGAAAACTAAGAGTGTCTTACACAAATATAGATGGATTAATAACAGGATTGAATGAGCTGAATGATTATTTGAAAGAAAAAGAACCGGACATAATGGGAATTGTAGAAACAAAATTAAAAGGCCCACTACCACCCAACAGTGTAGGACATGATGCATATAATTATTGGATTAAAAACAGAGAGAAAAAGCAAGGGGGTGGAGTTATGTTCCTGACTAAGAAGGATATAAACGTGAAGGGTGTCATATATGGAAAGAATACAGTAGAGATGATTATGATAGAAGTGGAAGACAGAGATAAGAAGAGCAGAAAATTTGTGATAAATTATGTGCCTCCGAAAACAGCCTCATGGGAGGAGAGTGAACATAAAAGTATGTTAGAGGACACAAAGATAACATTAAAAAAATAATGGAAGATGGAGGAAGAATAGTTATAATGGGCGACTTTAATTGCAAAGAAATCTGCTGGGAAGAAATGACAGTAAAGGGTGGAGACGGCTCATGGGGAAACGCTCTACTTGAGATAATTACTGACCATACAATGACACAATGGATAGAGGAGAACACCAGGTATAGAAATGAAGAAGAACCATCGAGACTAGACTTAATAATTACATCTGAACCTAGAATAGTGGACAAGATTGAATATAAAACACCAATAAGTAAAAGTGACCATATATTGATTGAACTGGAACTTAATGAAGAAAAATATATGAAAAGAAATGAACAATATAGAAAAGGAAGAATGATGTATGAAAAAACAAACTTTGATAAAATAAGAGAATTCTTTAAACAAGAAAACTGGGAAGAAATATACAAAGAAGAAACAACAGTGGAAGAGAAATGGAATATTTTGACAAAAATTTACAAAAAAGGAGTGGAAAAGTATGTCCCAAGACAAAAACAAGAAAAAGAATATGTAAAATGCTGGTACAACAAAAGTTGTAGGGAGTTAAAAGACAAAAGAGACAAAGCCTGGACCAGATGGAAAAAAGACAGAAGACCTGAAAAATGGAAAATATATACTTGTTATAGAAATGAATATGTACAAACGTGCAGAGAGGAAAAGAGAAAATATGAAGAAGATGTTATAGAAAAGTGTAAAGATCAACCAAAACTATTCTACAGATTTGTAAACAATAAACTGAAAAACAAACAAGACTTGGAGAAATTAAGACAAGAGGGAGTTGAATACACTGAGGAAATGGAAATGGCGGAAATTATGAACAAACATTTTAAATCAGTGTTTACAAGGGAGAACATACAACCTGAAGAGATTGAATGGAAAGAGAAAGTCCCCCCTATGGAAGAAATAGAAGTAACAAAGAATGAAATATTAACACACTTGAGTAATCTTGATGTCAGAAAATCGCATGGACCAGATGATATAGCAAACTGGATTCTGAAAGAATGCAGGAATGAACTGGCAGATATAATACATAGCATAATAAACAGTTCCTTGAAAGAAGGAAAAGTTCCAGAAGATTGGAAAAAAGCAAATATAGTACCTATATATAAAGGAGGAAATAAAGAAGAACCTACAAACTATAGACCAGTCTCTCTAACAAGTACAATAGCAAAAATTTGTGAAAGAATTATCAAAAGTAGATGGGTAAAATATTTAGAAAAAAACAAAGTGTTAAATCCAAGGCAATTTGGATTCAGACAAGGACGATCATGCGTCACCAATTTAATATGTTTCTATACAAGGCTAATAGATATAATACAAGAAAGAAATGGATGGGCGGACTTGCATTTCTAGACCTAAAGAAAGCTTTTGACAAAGTACCACATAAGAAGTTGCTTAAGAAATTAGAAACTGAAGGAGGAATACAGGGAAAACTACTAAATTGGATGGAAGACTTTTTGCAAGAAAGAAAAATGAGAGTAGTGATAAGAAACCAGCACTCAAAATGGGATGAAGTAATAAGCGGTGTTCCGCAAGGAACAGTTCTGGCCCCAATAATGTTTGCTATATATATATTAATGATATGGATGAAGGAATTGAAAGCTATATGAGCTTCTTTGCAGATGATGCAAAACTACTGAAAAGAGTGAAAACTGAAGAAGATTGTGAATCACTACAGAGAGATCTAAATATAGTACAGGAATGGAGTAGAAAGTGGGAGATGGAGTTCAATACAAAAAAGTGTAGTATAATGGAATTTGGAAAAAGCAAAAAACAGAATAACAGGAGCATATAAATTGGGAGAAGAAGGAATAAAAAAAGTAGAAAATGAGAAGGACCTCGGAGTCATTGTTATGAATAATATGTCACCTGAGAAACATATAGATAAGATTTTTGGAGAAACTTCTAATTTAATAAGAACAATCAAAGTTGCATTTACATACCTGGATGAAGAAATGGTGAAGAAAATCCTAATCACCCTGATAAGACCAAGATTGGAATATGCAGCAACGATATGGTCACCAAGTACAAAAAAATGAAAAAAAAAAACTTGAAAGAATACAAAGAGCAATTACAAAACTGGCACCAACACTCTCAAAACTATCATATGAAGAGAGACTAGAAAAACTTGAACTACAGACACTAGAGCAAAGAAGAGAGAAAGGAGATTTGATAGCTATTTACAGAATCATGAAAGGCATAGAAATTACTGATAGAGAGAATCTGATAAAATGGGATGACAGAAATACAAGAGGACACGGAAAGAAAATAAAAAAAGACAACTATAGAAGAGACTTGAAAAAGAACAGCTTTCCTCACAGAGTAATAAACAGTTGGAACAAGTTAGATGAGAAAGTGGTGTGTGCAAAAACAATACATGAATTTAAAAATAGTTTAGATAAAATGAGATATGAAGACGGTACCCCACGAGCATAGCTCCCCTTCCCGTGAAATACAACTAGGTACAACTAGGTAAATACACACATACATACGCACTTATGAAATATGAAGAATGGATTAGGTCGAAAGGGGATGAGAACAGTTAGAATATTTATTCCAAAATGTTTTGTTGCAATCATAAAACGTTAGAAAAATATTTATGTGTATATAAAGGGGATAGTTTGTTTGATAATATTTAAAGTCACATGTACTGGGGAACGATCGAGTACTGGTGGATGGGTACTGGAGAGCGTGATTCAACATGGTCTTGGATCACGTGTTGGACTCTTGATCGACAGCTATTTCCCTCCCGGAAGAGAGGTCAGAGCTCATATAGGACCGATCTATGGGTAATTCTGTGAACTTACACACTTACACACACACACACACACACACACACACACACACACACACACACACACACACACACACACACACACACACACACACACACACACACACACACACACACACACACACACACACACACACACACACACACACAGAGAGAGAGACAGAGAGAGAGAGAGAGAGACAGAGAGAGAGAGAGAGAGAGAGAGAGAGAGAGAGAGAGAGAGAGAGAGAGAGAGAGAGAGAGAGAGAGAGAGAGAGAGAGAGAGAGAGAGAGAGAGAGAGAGAGAGAGAGAGAGAGAGAGAGAGAGAGAGAGAGAGAGAGGGGCTTGCTGGTGTAGTGGTACCGAGTTCGCTCGATTCCCGCCCATAGGAAAAAAAAAAAATAGCTTCACTGTAACCAAGCTGATAACCCAACTATGTTGATCAAGCAATCATGTGTGTGTGTGTGTGTGTGTGTGTGTGTGTGTGTGTGTGTGTGTGTGTGTGTGTGTGTGTGTGTGTGTGTGTGTGTGTGTGTGTGTGTTTGTGTGTGTGTGTGTGTGTTTGTGTGTGTGTATGTGTGTGTGTGTGTGTGTGTGTGTGTGTGTGTGTGTGTGTGTGTGTGTGTGTGTGTGTGTGTGTGTGTGTGTGTGTGTGTGTGTGTGTGTGTGTGTGTGTGTGTGTGTGTGTGTGTGTGCGTATGTGTATGTGGGTAATTACACAGCATCGCCTATATATCAAACCATAAATTACCTCTAACACTCAGAATAATAACAAAATTGTCGAACACGAGTCCTGAAAATAATACAAAACAATGAAGGTAAATCACACCCAAACATAAACACACGCACGCGCACGCACACACACACACACACACACACACACACACACACACACACACACACACACACACACACACACACACACACACACACACACACACACACACACACACACACACACACACACACACACACACACACACACACACACACACACACACACACACACACACACACACACACACACACGTGTTCATGGTCTTTGGATCTGTTCAACACTGATACAGTGGGAAGGCATTCGTGAAGCTTAACTGTGGCCGACACGAAATTTGTCCTTTCTTGGAGAGACTCTTGGAGAGACTCCTGGGCTCTTTGGCTCTTCAGTCTCCGGAGGTCGTCGAGATGTCTTCGGGTAGAAAGAGTCTGCACTTTTTTCTTTCTTTCTTTTCTCTTTTCTTCTAAATTTTCTCACTCTTCTACTTTTTCTTCGTCTTTCTCCTCTTTCTCCTCTCCATTTCCTTCTTATCCTTCTATTCATCTTTTTTCTGAAGTTTCTTCTCAGTCTTCATTTTCTCCTCCTCCTTCTTATTCTTCGTTTTCTGAAGTTACTACATCTTCTCTATCTTCATTTTCTCCTCCTCTTCTTCCTTTTCCAACTTCTTGGGTGTAGGTTCCTACTCGGTTGCCTCTAGTTTGCATCAACGTGATCCTTCACTGAACTGAGAACAAGAAATTCTCTTCTTCTTCTTCAGGGACGCGCACAGGTGCGACAGTCGTCTTTGGCAGCACCGAAAAGCGGATTTTCTTCCTCGTATGAATGACCATAGACCAGGGGTTCTCAACCATTTTCCTTATGTACCCTGTGCTTATGTCATGCTGTTATCTAACCTCCTATAAATCCCATTATTAGTTAAAAGAACCCGAATGCATCCAGAAACTATCGCTAGTTTTCGATTGATGGTCCTATTTGTGAACCACTACGGTCCACAAGAGGTCATTGAACCATAGGTTGAGAACCGCTGCTATAGAGAGAAATGTAGCGCTCGTCTCTCCATGTGAATACTTTGTGAATACCACTTGAATACCTTGACGTCATTTCAATGATCTCTTCTGTCTAGTTTCAAAAGGTTTTATTAGCGTATTCTTTCCGCGGGGGTCGTTTCCTCTGATGGAATAACATCGACTGGGATCAGCTGGAGTAAACGATTAGATTCGAAAAACGCACAGTAGAGGGTTCATTAATCGAACTAGACTCAAAATAGTCTTTAATCCCTTTCGTTTTTGGTTCCAGTTTTCCTAGGCCCAATTCGATCATCTGGCGTTAACTAGAAACAAACAAGTAAAGCTGCGACCACACGACAAAGAAGAGGAAGAAGGAGAAAAAGGAGGAGGAGGAGAACAAGAAGAAGAAGAAGAGGAAGAAGAAGAAGAAGAAGAAGAGGAAGAAGAAGAAGAAGAAGAAGAAGAAGAAGAAGAAGAAGAAGAAAAAGGAGAAGAAAAAGAAGAAAAAGAAGAAGAAAAGGAAGAGGAAAAGGAAGAAGAAGAAGAGGGAAAGGAAGAAGAAGGGGAGGAAGAAGAAAAAGAACAACAAGAGGAAGAAGAAGAATAAGGGGAAGAAAAAGAAGAGGAGGAGGAGGAGCAGGAAGAGGAGGAGGAGGAGGAGGAGGAGGAAGAGAAGAAGAAGAAGAAGAAGAGGAAGAAGAAGAAGAGGAAGAAGAAGAGGAAGAAGAAGAAGAAGAAGAAGAAGAAGAAGAAGAAGAAGAAGAAGAAGAAGAAGAAGAAGAAGAAGAAGAAGAAGAAGAAGAAGAAAATAAAAATTATAAAACTGATAAGCAAGAAGAAGATGAGGACAAAGAAGGAGAAGGTGGAGGAGGTAGTGGAGAAGATAAAAGGTGCAGGAGAAGAATGCACTGAGTAGAGAGAACTATCCAACCGATATAAAATACAAAACTTTTTTGATATGAAGAACCTCACGAGACTTTTTTTCTTTTCTTGAAGAGTGTTCGCATATTAAAAAACAAAAACAAAAAAATCATGATTACATTTGAGGACTGGCTACCGAGTGCCTTAGCTGGAGATCATGGAAAATGGAAAGTTGAAAAGAAAAGTTGAGAGAGGAGAGAGATAAAGAGAAGTCGATCCATCTCTCTCTCTCAACTTTTTTAACAAGGTGTCGTTCTTTTAAGGATGATTTAATTTTTCTAATGAGGCGGCTTCCACATCTTTCATCCACCCTATCTCCCAGCTCCCTTTCCACCCCTGTTCTCCTCCTCACCTCCTCATTTCTCACTCTATCAAGCCTAGTAACCCCCATCATAGTTCTCAGACACTTCATCTCAAACACATTCAAGTTCCTTCTCTCTTCCTCTCTTATGTTCCATGTTTCTGCTCCATACAGTGCTGTTGGCACAATCACTCCTTCATACAGTCTCCTCTTAGCATCCATTCCCAAATTTCTATTCCTCATTACACTTTTTAAACCACCAAGGCATTTACTCGCTTCTCTCAATCTACATAAATAAATAAATAAATAAATAAATAAATAAATAAATAAATAAATAAATAAATAAATAAATAAGTAAACAAATAAATAAATAAATACATAAATAAATAACGCCCATAGCTTTTTACAGATAAACAAAAATTGATATCATAAGCTGCTGGCCACGCCCATCATTATAAAAAACAAAGGTGGGAGCAAAAATAAAAATAGACACTAATCAATAAGCAAATTAATAGATAACCGAATAAATTAACCAATGATTAATAATGTCCCTAAGTTTTCCAGATGAACACAAATTGATACATTAAAAATCTCTTGTTTTGTTCTACATAAAATAAAATAAAATAATTGATACAATTTTCCCTTATTTTACTTAGTATAATGTAAAATAATCATTATTTTATCCTACTATATATTTGTTTATATTATTCATCTAGTTTCATTTCGTGTTATGCCATTGCCTCTTTTCTTTCTTTAACTATTTTTCTCTCTCACTTGAATGCGCGCAGGTTTGTTTATGTAATGTTTTTAATTTCATTTCATTGATTGGCATTGTATCTAATTTCTTTTCTTTCTCTCCTTTGTTTATTTTTTCTCTTTCACCTGAATGCCTGTAGGTTTGTTTACTTTGTATATATATTTTTTCATTCTATTCCTTGTCGAGCCACTGGACTTCATTTCTTTTCTTTTTCTCCTTTATTCGTTTATGTTTTCTCTCTCACTCACATGCATGAAGGTATCGGAGCTGTAGTGACGTTACTAGTTCCGTTCTCTAGTTTATGTATTCATTTTTCTCTAATTCGTGTATACCGTTTTCCCGCGTAAACTGTTCGTAAGTCATGCATGTCTCATTCACTGCCTATCGTAAAATATATATTTGATCCTCATCCTCTAGATATTCCAAATTAAACTATTTATTTAAGTAACATCATTATGGTCTTTTTGTTTATGTAAAATTTCAGTCTATATGTAAAGAAATGCCACTGTATTTGCATAAATAAATTCATATACACCCACCCGAGGGTGTGCACGGCGATGTATCCAGTTTTGCAAATAACTCCCAACAGTAGCAGATCCAAATATTAAACATGTTAAAAATTAATTTTAATGATGGAATTTAGTCACTTGACTATAAATCATGAAGTAGATAAATAATAATTGGAAATGTATGTCTCTTGCCTGATGGCTGATGCAGAAATAGTACTCATTCCACTAAGGCGCGATAAATGCACGACAGATAGGATAACATTGTGGGGATTTGTGATATTATTATGTCAATTTTTACTCCTAATAAATTATTAAAGATAATTATTGTCCCTAATTAATCTAATCTTAGAATATTGAATAATTACAGGAAGGAGGGAATCATATACGTCATTGTGGCAGTGCCAAGGTCCATATTTTGGAGCAGCATTGCAACTGTTTGGTTTCAGTTGAAATAGCAGTCAATTACAACTTAAATACAAAATTAACTTAGACAATGAAATATAGTATTTTACATAAACCTATCTTAAGAAGAGATTAATATTAATCAAAGGTCAATTCTCTGTATTCCGGTTTACTTTAGTTTTGTACTTTTGGAATATGCTGCAATATCTAATTATAGCTTCTGTTTTATTACTAGGTGCAGAAAGCCACACTGGGCAGTACATAACAGATCTGAAGAAAGTAGTGGATGACATTGGGCCATTGAAAGCGTTGGGGGTCTACACAGATAATGCTTCTAATGTGAAAAAGGCTTGGGAACTGCTTCAGTTGGAGTATCCACACATAAAACCATATGGTTGCATGGCTCACACTCTGCAGTCAATATTCACAGACCTAAAGAAGATCAAGTCTGCAGAAAATATCCAGTCTGACTGCATAACAGTTTGCAAAGCAGTCAAACAGTCCCAAAAGCTCACTGCTCTACTCAAACAACATCAACAGCAGTCACCACAGGGGCAACAACAAACATTAAATCTTCCTGTTAAAACAAGGAAAGAATTATTAATATATTACTTATTGCTAAAGACTGCAATTTGCAAAATAGTATTTGAAATTTCATTCTTATGCCAGTAAACCTGCTATGAAATCTTTATTTAATTTAATGTTTCTCATGGCTAAGCTGTTTTTAATTGAGAATTCATACTGGTACTAATATTGTTGTCCTCCTTTGTTTCAGATGGGAATCCATTATCCAATGTCTGAAGAGTGTATGCATTAAAAAAAAATGCACTTCAGGCTCTTGCAATCAGTGATGATGCCAAGCCATCTTTGGACGGACTTGTCCATTAGGAAGCTCCTACTACCAGAAATAATTTGGGAACGGACTGAGGGTATTCTCAAGCTCCTGAAGCCAGTGGCAGATGCCATCACTGCCATAGAAGGAGACAATAAAAATCTCCCTGGTAATGAAAGTGTTCAGTGGTTTAAAGCTGTCCTTTGAAGAGAATCTCTCCTCATCCCAAATCCTCAAGAGTGAAGAAGATGCCTCCAAGGGAATAATTCGTGAAAAGAAGCAATTCCTGGTGGAAAGTATTCACCTTGCAGCCAAATTGGTGGATCCTTGTTACAATGGATGTCACCTTTCCGGTGAAGAAGTGGTAAGTATTTTTTATTTCTATTTTGTAATAATATGTTCTTATTACCCCCAAAATCCAGTCTTACTCGCATGCCACTGCATATGACTCCAAGTCCAGGACTTCCTCTGAGGAAGTCTTTTAAGGACGAAACGTTAGTAATAAAACTCCTACGGTTTTTTGGCGTTTACCTCACCACAGTTTCCGCTCATTTTGTCATTCATATTTTGTATGTATAAATGCACGCACGCACGCACACACACACACACACACACACACACACACACACACACACACACACACACACACACACACACACACACACACACACACACACACACACACACACACACACACACACACACACATATATATATATATACATATATATATACACATATATATGTATGTATATATATACACATATATATGTATGTATATATATATATACATACATATATATATATATATATATATATATATATATATATATATATATATATATATATATATATATATATATATATATGAGTGGAAGGGTGGTGAGGTAAACACCAGGAACCGTTGGAGTTTTTATTTCTAACGTTTCGTCCTGAAAGGACTTCGTCAGAGTGTACACAAACAAATAATTGACAGCTTATATACCCACAACAAGTTGGCGAGAGTAACGGCCAGCTTGGTTATTCGTGATGCCGAACGGGAGTGCATGAGGAGCGAAGACGAACGGGGAGGAACGGGTTAAGCTGTGGGTATATAAGCTGTCAAGTATTTGTTTGTGTACACATGGGGGTCCCCCAGGGCTCCGTCGTCGCCCCCCTACTCTTCACCCTGCTACTAGCGGGGGTGGGAGAGGGGGTGAGACATGACACCATAGTCACTGCCTACGCGGACGACATAGCCCTCTGGAGGAAGTCCAGGTACCGACGGCCAAAGAAGAACTCTGCAAACCATCGGGCGGAGGTAAGGGTATTTCAAGAGCAAGTGGACGTGGTCGTAAACCATCTCATGGACCTTGGATTCACCCTCTCCGGGACCAAAACTGTATACATGCCGGTGCACAGCAAGGGTTATGACGCAGGTCAGTATCCGGACTGGAATCAAATCACGGTCTGCGGTACTGCTGTGAAACCCGCTGCCTCCGTCCGCTACCTGGGGGTCACCTTCCAGCGGGACGGCCTTTGGAACGAGCACCTGAGACTAGCCTGTCTCAGTGCCATACGGGCGCTCAATCTCGTCAGAGTCATCCGTCGGGAGAAATGGGGCCAACGCAGGGAAACTCTGATTCCCATCATTCAGAGCCTCGTGCGTTCCCGCCTTCTCTTCGGCGCCCCCGCTCTCCACGACCTCCCTCCGACGGCCGTGCAAAGAATGGCTCAGGTAGAGTGCCAAGCGCTCCGCCTAGGGCTAGGACTAGCAAAGTCTGTTCCCCAGGCCCAAATCTACAATGAAGCCGGCCTACTACCACTCTGGCATTGCCTGAAGAAGGATGCCTGTACATACATATTCAGCTCTGCAAGGGTACCTAACTCCACAGATGAAGAGATGGATGAGAGCTGGAACTCAGCCTCCACCCCCGTTCCCGTTCACGGCCTTCCCTTTACAGTAAGGGACATCTGCAAGAAGGCCAAAATCCAACCTGGCCAACGCCGGAGGATTGCCCAGTGCCAGGTGGACCCCTTCCCTCCGTGGGCCCTCACCCCTCCTGAGGTGGAGCTTAACCTTCCCGGAGTTAGCCGTCGAGACGACCCACACACGCTTGCAGCGCGAGCAAGGGAGCAGATTGCGCTCAAATACCGTGACGACCTGCTGATATATACAGACGGATCAGTGTTCGAAGATGGACGCTCAGGAGCAGGCATCTACCTGTACAACACAAAGGAAGCTCACCCAGTGAAACTACCCCCTACCACCATCCTCACGGCTGAGCTCGTCGCCATCAGAGAGGCAGTGCAAACTGTACTCGCCCTTTCCCACCCACCACCGCAGGTAACGGTGCTATCAGACTCGATATCAAGTCTAATAGCTATCCAGAACGGCAGCTGTGCGTCACGTCCCGCCATCCTTAACGACGTCCTGTGCCTTCTAACGGAGGCCGGCAGGGCAGGAGTCCACTTCCGATTCCAATGGGTCCCCTCGCACGTGGGCCTCCTTGGCAACGAGATGGCAGACAAAACTGCCAAAACAGGTGCCACACTGCCTAACAGCAAAGTCACCTCAATCCAACCCTCTGCACATGACTTCTTTTGCAAAATTGACCGCGCTGCCTGGGACATCTGGAAATTGGAGTACCACTCTACTACTGTTGAACGTGGATGGCTCCTTAAGACCTGCCCTGGACCGACCCCCCCCCCTACCTTCTCCTCTCTACCCCCGTACATTGCGGCAACAGTCAGCAGGATACGGGTGAATCACTGGCGGACCAAATATACCACTTCCCGCTGCACCTGTGGCGCGGAAGTATCTTTCAAGCACTGCCTCTTCTTGTGCCCCGAATTGGAAGCCCACTTCTGGCCCCTAAGGTCAAACTTCAATGACCCTGCCACAGCCCTCGAACGCCTCATTGCGGACTCCTCCTCCAAAGTCGACCTCCTCGTCCTTGCAGCCAACCTCGTCTGCTCCTCCCCAGTCGGGGGACTGCTGTAAACACCCCGACCACCCCCACATGCACCCGCATGCCCACAAGCGAAAATCAAAACTCTTACCCAATTACACAACTTCTCAAATCACCCCAACACTTCCCTAACATCTCCAAATACACTATTTGAAGCCACCCAGAAACTACAAGCCAGTCCCTAAATCGGCTAGCTCCGCTGGGACTAAAATCACAAAACTAGAACTAGTTTGTGTACACTCTGAGGAAGTCCTTTCAGGACGAAACGTTAGAAATAAAAACTCCAACGGTTCCTGGTGTTTACCTCACCACCCTTCCACTCATTCTGTCCTACGTACTTCAACATATATATATATATATATATATATATATATATATATATATATATATATATATATATATATATATGCACAAACACATGAATACACAGTGTTACCGTAGCATAGTGACCCCTTGTGTTTATTGTGTTTTCTACCGTGTGTATTGTGTCTTCCGTTTTCTATCTCGCGCAGACTCCGATAGTCACTAGACGAAACTAAGGTATTTTGAAAATGAACATATCTGCGTATATGTTATACATTTGAGACTATTGTGTTCTAGTTAGTATGTGAGAATTCAAAGAAGTATTTACTTTAAATTCTTGTGATGTATGAATAATGTATAATTTATGTTCACAACGCATATATGTGCACGAGTCCATCGTTGGAATTTGTTTATATCTGGGATGCAGGATTTCATGTTGGCATCTCAGGCAATGAAGCAGCAGACGCCGCCGCCAAGACCGGTACCCGGAAACCTGAACCAGACGTCATCAGAGTCAGCAGACGCCAGACCAAAGCCTAGTTCCGCCGCACAGCCCGCACCAGATGGCAGAGTCTAATCCAAGACACCCAGTCAGAGTCTCTCCAGTGGAAAATCAGCCTACCAAGCACCAGGGAAGCCAGGACCGCCCTCAACCGACTGCCAAGACGCACTCAATGTGCCATCAACGCCATCAGAGTCCGAGCCAAGATGCACAGACACTTGTGCCTACTTCGACCAGGTTATCAGAAGTCGGTACGTCCACGATATCACCGAATGTCCCCACACCTCCAGTCTCCGCCGGCGCCTTCTCGACCATCTCTCGATGGAGGACCACGTTGGAGACACCACCCAACTCCTGGCCAATTACATCGTGACATTCCAGACCCTCCGGTGCTACAGTGAGCTACAGGATTACCACCCCTTCAACCCAGCGCGGCGATAGTAATTAATGGCTGTATTGTTTACAGCCCATCCTGGGGACAAGTCTGCGACAATGTCCCGTTCCCTCCCCGGTGAGGGATAAACCTACAATAACAACAACATCAAGTGATTCTCTCTCTCTCTCTCTCTCTCTCTCTCTCTCTCTCTCTCTCTCTCTCTCTCTCTCTCTCTCTCTCTCTCTCTCTCTCTCTCTCTCTCTCTCTCTCTCTCTCTCTCTCTCTCTCTCTCTCTCGCAGTCGTACAAATAACACGTATACTGTGTTATCTTATATTGTATTCATACCCATGTGCATAGATTGAGCACGTTTGTAAGTAAAGTAAAATGGGGGGTTTACTGTGAATAGAGAGCAAATCATATAAGGCATGTAAGCTTGTGTAATGTATTGCAGATTAGGCCATCAGAGTATTTCAATTCTTTGACAGATTTTTAATTTCATATTCTAAGTAAATGCTGCTACACATTCCGAAGGTTCAAAGGGGAAAAAATCAGGACTCCTCTCTTCACACTCCTACTGTGACCTGAAATATAGTGGACAAAATCATCCCTGTTTGTGGGTTTCTTATATACTGCAAACTGTACCTCCTTTCCTGCTCTGCGGATTATTGTGTCATCTGCGGGATGAAGGATAAGGCTAAGAAAAGTCATAATAGGAGGACAAATGCCCACAGAACTGAGAATGAGAAAAAATCCATCTACATTACCGTTTCCAAATCGATTAACACCGAAGACGTCGGCAGGTTTCTCATAGAAGGTGGAATGAAAACAGCTAAAGTTTCATCCAACAAAATAGGGAAAATTGCTAAAAGACAAGGAAAAGGTCCTGATAACGAATTAAGTTTCGTCTATCAAATCCCGTGTAAAGGTTGTTCAGCTTCATATTTCGGATATTCAAGTCGGGGTATAAATAAACGCCTATGTGAACACAAAAATGACCTTAGAGCACACAGGAGTTCAAACTGTCTTGTCCAGCACTTGGACAAACATGGTCACCTACCCCACTGGAGGGAGGCTAAGATTCTTCAAAGGGGTTTGGAGAAGAAGGCAAGGAAAACAATCGAAGCTGCATACATAAATACTAATGAAAACACCAACGGAATAGATGGATTTGTTTGCTTGTCAAAGGTGGCAAGTGTCCTCGTGCGACAAAACGGGTCGTGCACGGGACAACTGATCGCTGCCCGGGCGCTGTAACCTGAGCGAGTGCTCTATAGTTTTGATATCAATTGTAACCCATGTAAAAACTTGCTGTACTTGCTGAAGAAGAACAAGTTGGTCGAAACGCTGGAGTAAATAAATTCCTAGATCGTGTTCGTTTACTCCCACCACCCAATCTCATATATATATATATATATATATACATATATATATATATACATATATATATGTATATATGTATACATATATATATATATATATATATATAATACACACACACACACACACACACACTCACACGCACACACACACACACACACACACACACACACACGCACACACGCTCTCACGCACAAACACACGCACACACACACACACACACACACACACACACACACACACACACACACACACACATATATATATATATATATATATATATATTGTCTGTGTGTGTATTCATTTATTTGTGCATATATATGTGTGTGTGAATAAATTGATCCGTAACTCACGTCTTGTTTCCCCGGTGAGCGTGAAATCGTGATCTATGGTCTGCCCCCAAGCGACGGCCATGATGGTGGTTGCGTGGTCGTGGAAACCCTCGTCACGGTGCAGGCGATCCGACATGACGCGAGGTGACGGAAACTCGTAGCCGTCTCTTCCGTGCCTGGGCGCTTCGATACCTGCACGCATTCGAGTGGAGAAAAAGGAAAACAAGTGAAAGAATTAAAAGAATTGAGATGCAATTGAACATTACGGATGTAAGTTACCTTCTCTGTGCTTAAAACTTTGTAGGTTAGAGTACCATCTATATATATCATATTGATGAGACCGGTTTCCATAAATATATATACATTAAGACATCTAAGAAATAGTATGTACATACATATATAGTATGTACATACATATGGTTATCGATCTATGAAGGGGTATTAAGGCTGCTGTGAATGCTATCAGTCTCTGAGGTGTTTTTGCTGCCTTCGTGATGTGTATGATCATTTGCAATTTTGATTACATCGTCGTGCACTTACTTATGCAGATACAGTATCATTTCTGTATGTACAGACTTGAATTTTACATAAACAGAAATATCATAATATTGTCATTTAAATAAATAGTTTAATATTGAGTATTTACAGGATGAGGATCAAATATATTGTTACAATACATTGGTAGTGTGTATGAGATATATGACTTACTGGAACAGTTTACGCGGGAACACGGTATGCATGAATTTGAGAAAACTGAATACATAGAGAATGCAACTCCAGCTTCGCGGGAAAACGGTATGCAGGACTGAGAAAACTGAACACATAAATTAGAGAACGCTACTACAGCTTCGATACTTGAACACATCTAAGTGGGTAAATGATAGTAGTATATGACTGGGAGATAATCAGTGAAGCTCAGTTGGACAGGACGAGGCCGCGACTTTAAAATTGCAAGTGTGTGCGCAACAGTGAAAGTACGCGAAGCACAGACATATATTGATGTGCATTAAGTAGTATATTTGCCAAAACACAGATGCAAAGTAATTGTAACCTTCACAACATCATCAGTTAGTTAGTTAATAATGGTTTATTGTATAAATATGTACAGCTATACATACATTGTTATACAATGCGGGCAACAGCCCGCCAGTGGGGGAGTTGGTATGCCCTAGTGGGTGGAAGGCGAGGGCTTAGGGAGGTCAGCGAGGGGAGGGGGGGCGCTATCATCAACACTATCAACTCATTTGTGAACCTGCTTACATCGTCGTGCACAGCTTTGGTTGAATGTTTATGAACTTACTTATGCAAATACAGTTCTATTTCTGTATGTACAGACTTGAATTTTACACAAACAAAAATATTATAATATTGTCATTTAAATAAATTGTTTAATATTGATGATTTAGAGGATGAGGATCAAATATATTTTTACAATACAGAAACAGTTTACGCGGGAAAACGGTATGCATGAATTAGAGAAAACTAAATAGATAGATTAGAGAACGGAATTACAGCTTCGATACCTGAACGCATCTGAGTGAGAAAACATAATAAATAAAGGAAAGAAAGGAAAGAACTGAAGTGCAGTGGCATGAAAAGGAATAGAATAAAAAAAATGTAAACAAACCTGCACGCATTCGAGTGAGAGAAAAAATAAACAAAGAAAATAAACTGAATACAATGACACTACATGGGATAGAATTGAAAACATGTAAACAAACCAGCACGCATTCAAGTGATAAAAGAAATATAAATAAAGGAGAAAAAGAAATTGCAATCAGGTGAAATTACACTATTGTAATGTATTATTGATGTATTGTAATAATAATTTACAACATTATTGAAATCTATTGCTATTCAATTTGGAGTGCACTTCTTTAGATTTACCTATTTAAGGGATATGTTACAAGTGATACAACCAGTGGAAATTGTAAATAATCGTCCAACTGCTGGCAGTGTAACGTTGTCTGAACCATGATCGAATGTTGGGTTTCGTGTCTTCAAATTTGCTGCTCCTGACCTAGAGAGACACAATAGCTTTAACCCTTTTAAGCCGAAAAAAAATGAAAGTAAGAATTTGTTGTTGCCTCTGATATATGCATAATGTGAACCTAAACTGCAAACATATGATGAAAATTACTCCATATGTACAATGGTTCTCATTTTATTGACGAAAATGTGTTGTTGCGCAAACGCAACGAGCGGCGTTTCGACCGCAATACATGTTGCGTAAGAGGAATTTTAAAAATGATGTATAAAATTCACTTTTGATACATACGTAGAATTTCCTGACTAAAAATGAAACCTTGAATTTCTTTATTATAAACTAAAGGAAACCAAAGAATACAGCCCTTAGAGATAATACAGCTCTCGAAGTGGAGAAATGAGGTGCATGTGATAATAAAAAAGAAAAATCATAATAAAGAAATAGTACAACCTATCTTAGATATATTTTCTCAGGATTCTCCTGGCCTACATGGTATGGTACTGCACTGAACACTTTTGATGCAGGTATACTTTACATTTCTGGCATATGAATACAGTCTGACTGTTACACAACCTGCAACGACAGCGTTTTGGAGAATCCGATGTCGCGATGTGATGCCCAACATTATCATAGCGCATTTGTGCCGATACACCTGCAACACTGAGAACTGATCGTGATCTTCCTGGATTATTTGGCTTTTTGCCGTGATTCTGTAGCCATTCAGTAGCAGCAGCACGTACGAATGACAACATGTCCTCCTTGTAACCTCCTTCTCTTGCAAAAATCCAGGCATTGTTTACACATACTGTCAACAAGTATGTGACAATTAGAAAGTACCACTTTTTCCCACGAATTGAAGGCCTGTACTGAGCAATATTTTGATCTACCCTATCAACACCACCCACTTTCCGATTATACTGATGGATGGCATTTGGCATCAAAACATTCATACGTTTCTTCTGAGAAGCAACATAGCGTTCAGCCTTCACTTGTGGTGATACTCCATACTCAGATGATGCAATTGTTACAATGCCATTATCTTGCCAGCGTGCTGCAATTATCCCTGATTCAGCATCACAAAAATGTTTTTCAGTTCCCCTAGGTAATTTCATAAACTTTGCAGGATTTGTAAATGGGCATTTTTCGATTCGGTTTTTTCTTAGTGTGCCAGTAGCATCATGACCCATGCTCTTGATTTTTTCTACAAGTTTGAGGGATGTAAAGAAGTTATCAAAGTAAAGGGATAACTTCTTTGTTGGATAACGTTTTCCTATCACATCCAAAACATCAAGTACAACTTTTCCACCAAGTCCATAAGATGCATTAGCCTTATCCTTTGCACCATCTTTGCTTTGGTAAACAGATATATTAAAAACATAGTCATTTGGATCAGCTGCAACCCACGCTTTATATATAACCCCATCGTACAGGTTTTCCCCTGATGAACTGTTTTGTGGGATACCGACCAAAATAAGGTATCATTGACTCATCAATGGATATATTTATTGGCCCAAATACTTCCCCGTACTTGAGAAAGTTGCCATTCAGGATTTCCATGAGGGGAGAAACTTTGCCATACTTGTCATTTTTGGGAAGCTTTGTGTTGTCTGCAGCATGAAAATATTTCATGATCTCATCAAAGCGATCGCGGCGCATGGAGTCGGCAATAAGCTCATTACACACGTCTGGTTGTCTCTGCCAATACAGTCTGCGACGTGGAACGCAACAGTAGCCTGACACTAACAAAATTCCTATGAAGGTTTTCATTTCCTCACTTGTCAGCGTAAATGAATGTTTACCATTCTGTACTGCATAGTTTACAGTTTGTTTCACAAGGTGATCAATAGCTAATACATCCAAGAAAAGCTCAAGGGTCTCACTAGGCTTACGTGGAATATCAGCAATTGATGGTTTATATGGGTAACATGGAACATTTGTCTTTTCTGGGAGATCCTGTGCTTTCCATTTTCTGAGTTTTATGATTTTATTTTTCTGGTATGCTTGTCTTTCAGCATTTTCATCTATATCATCTTGCGACACTGTGGAATCTAACACTGCAAAAGCAGTTAGCTGTGTTCCGGGAAGATTAGAGATATCCACGCTTTCTTCTTCGCCAGAATCTTCATCCGTCACAGCACCATCATTTGCAGGCATGATGTAAACGTCATGTGTTTCAGTTTGTTTTACCATTCCACTGGATTCATCTTCATCACTAATTTCACTCTCGTCAGACATAGTAGGTCTCTCTAGCTCGTCTAAGATCTCGTTCAAATTCATTTTTCTGAAGAAAAAAAAATAATAATGATAATGGAATTTATATATCGTAAAATGTTTGTAGACGATATGTATGCTTTCAACAAACAAGTTAGGCTACACAGATGTATTCATTCACTGCAATTATATGCGCAAAAAAATATGCGTTACAAAATAACTATTTCAATGAAGAGGCCGGTGCCGATGGTTGCGTTAGCGCAACTTTTTCTTTATAATTTTTTTACACAACTGCCATCAGCATACTATCAAAGAAAATATGGTTCAAAAGCGTTCTGTCATGAAAAGAAACATAGAAGACTCTTATGAAATAGATATGAACAAATCCCCGATGATAGTTTTCCTTACCTCCTTTTTGATGAAGACATTGTATTTCAGAAAATGGAGCTTCTTTCACTTGCTTTTCCCCTCAAATGATGAGACGTGTGACATCATATGAACCTTCCACTGGGAGTTCTGGGTGTCTACTGGTATCGGAAGCAGCTACAGGATACAAGATGCCGTTCTATCGGTGTAGCTCGACATCATGTTGTAGCTTGTTTCACGTTGCGTTGACGCAACGAGCGGCGTAAATGGGTTGAAATTTTCATTATTCGCCAACTGCTATGATGTCGATAATGTAACTGTTAGCGAAGCATACATTATCATCTATACGGAATGAAACTAGATGAATAATATAAAGAAAACAAATGATAGTCAATGGAAAATGTAAAGGTAACCGCGTGCTTGCGTTCAGCGGCCAATAGGAAACCTTGTAGGCACTCGTATGCACGCCTATCATTTCATTCCGATGGCACGAAGAAAATTTTGTATTGAATATTTGGCTGATTTTGGCACACACACTTATCTCAAACCTTTACCTTCGTCAAAGGGCTTATGACAAAGCATTAGATTCTATCTACTCCGGGGAGTCCTCGTCTTACGTCGTTCTCGATCCTCAGTTCACGACCTATTTCGTTCCCGACCTACGTCGTTTTCAAACTACGTCGTCCTCGACTTTACGGCGGTACAGAATGTTTAGTTTCATTTGTCATTTTGAAGATTGTGGCCAGCAGCTTATGATATAAAATTTTGTTTATTTGGAAAAACCGATGGGCATTATTTATCTATTCATTTATCTACACATTATTTTATTTGTGTTTTTTGTGCGCCCACCATTGTATTTACACCGATAGATGTGGGGAGCTCTGAGGCAGGCCGACCTTTTGGTTACAAAAACAGAAGAAACACTCACCGTCAGCGTATACAGGTGTGTGCGCTTCAAGGCCGTGCTTCACGTCGGGTTCCCGAGGTTGTTGCAGCGTCCGTCGAATTTTCGGTACCTGTGGTGAAATTGTAAATAGTTTTAAGAGAATATTAGATTATTTTCTGGATGGGGATGATAGAATGTCATGGACATTGAACTGTATAGTGAAGGGCTTATGGTCCCTTGCAGTCACCTCCGTTCTTATATTCTTCTGTATATCTACGTGCATGGACACCTTGCCTGTGCCCAGTGCCCGGTTATCGTTATCGAATGACTTAGCTGTGGTGTAATATAATTAAACCACACTTATAGTGTGTTGACCACAAAATTGTCAGATACACAAAATATATTTCTCTGCACAGACACTTTGCCAGTACCCAATGTCCAATTACAGGAGAGGTATATGTATCAAAGGACACCAATACTCCCATAAAAGCAGCAGCCCCTTTTTTCACTGATACATATATTCATCGCGTGTGTGCAATCAGTTAATGATATGTTTGAAAGATGAAAATGGGGAGATCAGAATGGTAAAAAGGGTAGAAGAATTTGACCAAGAGCTTTACTCGTCGAAGACCGTAGTTGAGTCAGTAAATTTATCTGTAGACGTTAGTTGTGTACCAGAGGTTACAAAGGAAACCAACCAAATGGAAACCAACCGAGAGAACAGGAAAGCTTTAGAAGCGGATATTTGACTCTAGATCATTTGCAGGTGATAAACTAACCAATCGAGAAGACGACAGAATAAAATATACCTCTTTGTTTAGCTTTTGTAAATTACGAGAAGGCCTTTGACTCGGTAGAACAAATAGTAATACTAGATTTGCTACGCAAGCAAGGTACAAACGAATAGATCGTAAGGGCTCTAGAAAATATTTATGCCAAAGGTACCGCTGAAATTCGACCACATAAAAACACAGAAAAGATCGTGATCGAGAAAGGAGTATGGCAAGGCAATACATTTTCACAAAAATTAAGTACAGCTTGCTTGGAAGAGATTTTCAGAAGGTTGAGTTGGGAGGAGGAATGTTTGAAGCTTAATGGTGAACATTTGAACAAAGATTTGCGAGGGATATAAATCTTAATTTCGTATGAGGAATGGATTTACAATACATACTGACTGATGTTAACAATGAGAAACTGTGGCGTTTCAAGAGACGTGTGTTTCAAAGATAGAAATGCCAGCACCTCTCCTGGGTTGCACGCAAGACAGTCTCTTAGTCTACATTTAAGTATGCAGATTTGGTGGAAACCGATTAATCATATAGAGCTATATATTAAACTACGTTTAGTATTATGGTCCTGCATTAATTAACTGATCATTTGCAAAACTGGTTACATCGCCGTGCACACCCTCAGGTGAATGTTTATGAGATTACTTATGCAAATACAGTCGCATTTCTGTATATACAGACTGAAATTTTACATAAACAAAAAGATCATAATAATGTTACTTAAATAAATAGATTAATGTGGAGTATTTAGATAATGAGGATCAAATATATTTTTACGATACATTGGCAGAGACATATATGACTTACGGGAACAGTTTACGCGGGAAAACGGTATACAGGAGTTAGAGAAAACTGAATACATAAATTAGAGAACGTAACTATTAACGTCACTACAGCTTCGATACCTTCACGTATGTGAGTGAGAGAGAAAACATAAATGAATAAAGGAGAAAAATGTAAGAAATGAAGTGCAGTGACACGACAAGGAATAGAATAAAAAAAATGTAAACAAAGTAAACAAACCTGCACGCATTCAAGTGAAAGAGAACAAATAAACAAAGGAGAGAGAGAAAAGAAACTGGATGCAATGGCGCTACATGAAATAAAAACAAAAGCATGATTATATGAACAAACCTGCTCGCGTTCAAGTGAGACAATGAATATTTTACATCACACTGTAATTACACTGTATATATAGAAATGTGACTGTATTTGCATAAGTAAATTCATAAACATCCACCTGAGGGTATGCAGGGCGATGTAACCAAGTTTGCAAACCAAGTGCACAAGCTGACGAAACATTACTTTACAACAATTATTGTGTATCGGATGGTAGGTCAAACCATCTAGAGCACATGGAAGGCTTCATATGCCGCCGTAGCTGCCTCCCGGGGATGGTCAACATAGACTTATCTCTAGGACAACGACTCTAGTCTCCCCTCGTCGCCCCCCCACATCGCGGCTTCGAACACATAGGCGGACCCAGTTCACACAGACTATCTGTTCGTGTGGCACAGAACTGGTATCCTTTGACCCCTGCGTCTTCCGCTGCCCCGATCTAGAACAACATCTTGGCCTCATACGAAACCTCCTTGGTGTCCATGCCACAGCTCTTGAACGCCTGCTGGAAAACAGCCCCAAAGACGCCGGACGAAGACAGCTGGTCTTCACGGCCCACCTCATCTGCTCCTCCCCAGTAGTATCTCTACTGTAAAACTGATAAATCCCCAAATCCTAAACCCCTCCACCCTACCCGCCAATCCTCCACTTACATATATACAGTACATGTACATACATAGTATGTATATATGTGTGTGTGTATGTATATATATATACATATATATATATGTGTGTGTGTGTATAAGATAATAATGACAATTAAAAAAAATAAGACAACACACATTACATGATAAACTCATATTACACATATTACATGACAAACACACATTACATGGTAAATCAAAAGCCAGTCCCAAAATCAGCAAGGGCCGCTGGAAAAAAAAAAAAGAGCATCGCGGCGAATGAAATCGCCTACCACCATCCAGTTGTTAGGAAGTACTCCCATTCACTTTAAGTGACAAGACATATCAGGGTAATAATAGTTCAGGACGTGCACGCTCCACCCCTCCTCCACTGTGAAGGAAGTGACCACCTCGTAACCCTCGTCCAGGGAGAAGCCAGGCAGCGACCCGGACTTAAAAGCCTATCCTTGCGAAACATAAGTGGCGACGCCCACCATTCCTGAATCATCAGTCCCTACAAACGGAGGGTAGTGGTATCCTGGCAGAGCCGGTAGAAGGTGGGGACGTTTCAGTAAGGACTGTAGTGCAATTATTTCGTATGAGTTGTTTTCGAGATGTTGCACTAAAAGGTCCCAGGCGGTGTTGATCGCTCGGCAGTTCCACTGCATGATCCTAAGCTCAGCCATTATTTGCAATTTTCAAAATGGTACGCAGGATCACGAAGATACCATCTAATATCTTGGCCGCTTGTGGGTTAGAATGGGCCATATTATCTTGCAGGGACTTGACGGTGGACTTGATGGTGCTGGAGAGAGATGTATCTTTTGGTGTGGGAGGGAGTGTTGAGTCGCCAACTCTCTGCGTAGAAACTGCTCCCATCTCAGCAAGGGGGACAGCGTCCTCAGGTGAGGTGGATTCAGTGGTGGCCGCTGGGGTGGTGGGTTTGACGCGCTTGGCCTTCCTTTTGCGGTTCTTCTTCCCCTCTGCTACGACAGCACCGGGTGTGGCTGAGGAATCTTCTTTTGGTGGAGAGCGTACGTTGGCGCTATAGCTCTTGCTGACTTCGGTGGGAGATGCAACGTCCAAGGAGACGGTGGTTGGGGTGGGAAGGCTTAGATTTGCCTCCTTTTTCGGGGGTTTTGGGTTCTTGGGGGGAGCAGCGATGTCTCTCTCTTTCGTCCATTCATCCTTTAAGTAGGATTCCCAACGTTCCCTGGCGATGACCAGAGCCTCTGCGAAGGGGGTATAGCGCTGGTTTTTCACTTCATACGCTATTTTCCGGATGGCTACCTCCGGACAGTTGGGGTACGCTGCGGAGTGTTTGCCACAGCAGTTGACGTCCTAACTTGAACCAAACCCTCCCACAACTCCACAATAAGTAGGATCCGGGTAGATGACTGGCGTACCCAGTATACCGGTATCTATTGCGCCTGCCCTGCACTGGAAGACCACTTCCGGCAACTAAGGACCCTCCTCGGCGATCCAGATTTGGCCCGCGATAACTTAAGAGCCGACAGTACCCCCGACGTCCGTTACTTAGGAGTGACAGTGAAACTCGTTTGCTCCCCACCCTCGGAAACATTACTGTAGATGTATGAACATTACTCTAACATACATACACACTGTAAAACATTCATTTGCAAATATGGTTACATCGCCGTGCACACCCTCAGGTGGATGTTTATGAATTTACTTATGCAAATACAGTCACATTTCTATATATACAGTGTAATTACAGTGTAATTTAAAATATTCATTGACTTATCCTACTTTAACTCATTTTCCTTTACGTTATCCATTCACTATCATTTTTTTTATATTATTCATCTAGTTTCATTCCGTGTAGTGCCATTGACTCGCGTTCGTTTTCTTTATCTATTTTTCTCTCACTTGAATGCGTGCAGGTTTGTTCATATAATCATGCTTTTGTTCTTATTTCATGTAGTGCCATTGCATCCAGTTTCTTTTCTTTCTCTCCTTTGTTTATTTTTTCTCTCTTACCTTAATGCGTGCAGGTTTGTTTACTTTGTTTACATTTTTTCATTCTATTCCTTGTCGTGCCACTGCACTTCATTTCTTACATTTTTCTCCTTTATTCATTTATGTTTTCTCTCTCACTCACATACGTGAAGGTATCGAAGCTTTAGTGACGTTAATAGTTCCGTTCTCTAATTTATGTATTCAGTTTTCTCTAATTCGTGTATACCGTTTTCCCGCGTAAACTATTCCCGTAAGTCATACATGTCTGCCAATGTATCGTAAAAATATATTTGAACCTCATTCTCTAAATACTCCACATTAATCTATTTATTTAAGTAACATTATTATGATCTTTTTGTTTATGTAAAATTTCAGCCTGTATATACAGAAATGTGACTGTATTTGCATAAGTAAATTCATAAACCTTCACCTGAGGGTGTGCACGGCGATGTAACCAGTTTTGCAAACTATTTGGTATTCAGATTCCTTGGCCGCTGTCAAAAGTAATATTAGTTTTACAAGGGAAATCTCATTGATATCTATGATAAATGTTAACGAGTGAACAAAAGAGGTCCTGCAGATGAGTTAACCTCTGTCCACAAGGAGCATCACGCATCAGCGACTTGATGCAATAGTCGTGATGAAAACTTGACACTAGCGCCCGGACGGGCTGCATTACTGCGATTAGCTTGCGCGAGCAACCAGATCTCAATCCATTTGGGTTTCACGTAAAGAAGATGTTTGCCGACGCTCCCCTTATTAAATCATTAAACCACCATAGCTTTGGAGTGTATATATTTTTCGTGCCAGCACCAGACTTCTTTGATGCATTGATGGCAGTCATTTCGAAACTGTGTTTTCAGTGTATGAAGTCTTTTAGTAATGTCTTCATTCCGCACATTACATTTTGTTAAAGAATATAAGTCAGCTTTCGATGCTTGTACTTTTTATATTTCTCATCTTATATTCTTTGCACTTGATATTCCAAATGGCTGGGTACTGCTTTAGTAGCTTAATGAAATGTAATATAATAGTCTTCGTCCACTCGAATAGCTTTGCAGAAGTTGCTTGTGCCATTGTATGAAACTAGAAGAGCGAAGCAGAGCGCGTACATCCTTTTTCTCCAACTGTCATTGACACACTGCGCAGCGATTCGAAATCGGTACGGCCCATGATGCTGCGACGAATTGAAAGTCACGTTTTTCAACTCATCGCTTCAATACATCGCGCATCAAAATGCTCCGTGTGGACGGGGCCTTACGTGCAAAGTGTCTAGCAGATAGGAAGAGGTTTCTACCCGTAATGTTCATAAGTATCTTGATTTACCACAGTTTTTCCTTGTTGATATCACTCAGTATATCTTGCAAATCCTTTGCTCTTACTAAAATAAGAATTAAGTCACTCGCAAATCTTAGTTGGTTCAAATATTCACCATTAATCTTCAAACATTCCTCTTCCCAACTCAATCTTCTGAAAATCTCTTCCAAGCAAGCTGTAATTTTTTTTTTTTGTGAAATTGTATTGCCTTGCCGTACTCCTTTCTCGATCTTGATCTTTTCTGTGTTATTATGTAGTCGAATTTCAGCGGTACCTTTCGCATAAATCTTTTCTAGAGCCCTTACGATCTATTCGTTTATACCTTGCTTGCGTAGTAAATTTAGTATTGCTATTTGTTCTACCGAGTTTAAAGGTTTTCTCGTAATCTACAAAAGCTAAACAAAGAGGTACATTTTATTCTGTCGTTTTCTCGATTGGTTAGTTTATCACCTGCAAATGATCTAGAGTCAAATATCCGCCTTTAAAGCTTTCTGTTCTCTCGGTTGGTTTCCATCTAAAACTTGATCTAGTTTATTTGTAAAGATCTTGGAAATACTTTATATACATTTGATAGCAAACTAATTGGTCGGTAGTTACTAAGGTCCCTCTAGTCTCATTTTTTTTTAACAAAATCATTATGGCATTACACCAGGATTCATTAACGCTTTCTTGACGTAAGCACTGGTTGTACAGCTGAGCTAACTTGATATGAAATTCTTTCCCTGCGTCTTTCAAAAAATCTATCGATATACCATGTTTCCCATGTGGTTTTCCCTGTTTCATATTTCTAGAGCAAATTCTACTTCTTCCTTTGTGATCTCTGGTACACAACTAACGTCTACAGATGAATTTACTGACTCAACTACGGTCTTCGACGAGTAAAGCTCTTGGTAAAATTCTTCTACCCTTTTTACCATTCTGTCTCTGCATTTAATGCTCTCTCGATTCTTATCTTTCAAAAATATCATTTACTGATTGCACACACGCGATGAATATATGTATCAGTGAAAAAAGGGGCTACCGTTTTTATGGGAGTATTGGTGTCCTTTGATATGATCAGCTTCACTCCTACAGCAAAGTGCGACCCACCTCCACTACAATTACAACTAGCCTTAAAACATATTGCAAAAATAACATCCTCCATCACAGCCCCGCATCGTCTCTACACCGACGAATCATTACAATCAGATGGTGCAGCTGGAGGGGCAGTCTACTCACCTGACCTACCGCCACCTCCTGAGGGCTTGGTCGGCCGTCGGCTCCGTGATCACTCCAGCTCCACGTGTACGAACTATACGCCATCCTAGATGCTGCCAGTCTCGTTTGTCAAAGAGGAGTTAATGCTGTCATTATATGCGACTCTAAGCCTGCACTGCAATCCCTCCCCGCTATTCATCCCACTCACACTTCTACTGTACAACAAATCCTTTCCTTTTTATCCCTACTGACTATCCGCAATATCTGCATCAAATTCATTTGGATTCCCTCTCATGTAGGTTTACACCATAGTACCAAAGTGCGCTTAGCAAAGGAAGCCTGCCGACTCCCCCGTCGTAGTGATGGACGACCTCTCTCCCTGCCATATTACCTCAACAGGGTCCGCTCCGCTGCACTTCTACCCGAGCAGCGTCTGTCGGAACACCGAGAGACCCTTCAGTGTCACCATCACCCACTACGAATCCGTATGCCGCCGCAAATACATGTACCGTCGCAGAGGACTTATGGTTCGTCGCCACAATGTTGTCTCGGCCCGACTGCGGCTAGGCTACCGTCCACCGTGGCAGGTCGCCGGCGTGGAAGGCGAGCCTGTATACACAGAATGTCGCCTATGCCACGCTCCACTAGCCAACACCATCGAGCACTACTGCCTAGCGTGCCCCACTGTAAGACATCTACTACCCCCAGGGACTACCATTAGATGCCATCTGTCGTTATCTCCTAACACAAAATATATTAGATGAAATACTTGTCCGTTACCCCCGCTTTGGTGGGTTTTCATAATACCTGATGCCCTGCGTGACATCTCTAACTTACTTCCCCTTTGAATGGATGTACAATACCCAGTGTCCTATCTTATGTTACCTGCAACTCATGTAGAGTATGTATGTGTATTAGTGTGTATATATATATGTGTACGTGTGTAAGCATGTGTATCCTAATTGCCTTCCTTTATGAAAACCTCCCCCCACTGTATAACGCTATTGCGTAATAATAATAATAATAAAAACACACACACACACAGACAAAGGTCAGAGCAAAAACAAAAATAAAGACGTTAATAAATAAACAAATTGCAAAATCAACGAATAGATTAATTATGAATTAATAATGTCCATAAGTTTTTCCAGATAAACACAAGTTGATATAATGAAAATCTCTTATTTTATTCTACATATAATGAAATAGAATAATTGATACAATTTTCCCTTATTTTACTTAGTGTAATGTAAAATATTCCTTATCTTATCCTACTTTAACTCATTTTCCTTTACATTATCCATTCATTATCATTTATATTATTCGTCTAGTTTCATTCCGTGTAGTGCCTTTTGCCTGTCGTTCCTTTTCTTTCTTTATATATTTTTCTCTCTTGAAAGAGTGCAGGTTTGTTTATATAATGTTTTTAACTTTATTCCATGAAGTGTCATTGCATCCGATTTCTTTTCTTTCTCTCCTCTGTTTATTTTTTCTCTTTTAATTGAATGCGTGCAGGTTTGTTTACTTTATTAATATATTTTTTCATTCTATTCCTTGTCATGCCATTGTGCTTCATTTCTTTTATCTTCCTACTTTATTTATGTTTTCTCTCTCACTCACTTACGTAAAGGTATCGAAGCTGTAGCGACATTATTCCATTCTCCAATTTATATATTCAGTTATTCTAACTTGTGTATACCGTTTTCCCGCGTAAACTTTCCGAAGTCATACATGTCTCATACACACTGCCAATGTATCGTAAAAATACATATTTGATCCTCATCCTCTAAATACTCCACATTAAAAAATTTATTGAAATAATATGATTATGATCTTTTTGTTTATATACATTTTTAGTCTGTATATACAGAAATGGAACTGTATTTGCATAAATAAATTCATAAACATTCACCCGAGGGTGTGCATAGCGATGTAACTAGATTTGCAGATGACCCTCATCTGTCCGTGGAACAGTAATACGGCGTTCTCTCAAGCAGTTCGGTTACAACGGTGATGGCAGCGGCGCCCGTCCTCATACTCTCGGGGTCGACTGAGCCGTCGGTGTAGTATATGGCACCGCCCGGTTCAGACACTTGCGCCACCGCCATGAGGGTGTGATGCCGCAGCTCGTCGGTGGTGCAGAGCGCCCTGCTAGCCGGTAGCCGGGTGGTGGAGAACTCTACTGCGGGGGGGTCCCACGGGGGTGGGGCTCGATAGGTGGATGCCGGGAGGTTGGCGTGTGGCCAGCGCCAGCTGTTAATGTGGGCGGGGCTGCCGGTGACCAGGGTGGACTGGAGTAGCCACGGGTTGCGGTGGAGGACATCGTTCCCTTGCGTCATTGCAAGCCGTAGTCTTCTCTGTGCTACTCCTTCGGAGTCGCGCTGCAGGACCCTGGCCACGCGGCAGGCCACGATCTGTTGTACTCTGGTGGTAAGTGGCACCAGGGGGGTCTCGTTCTGCATGACGCACGCACTGGTCCATCTCGGAGCTCCCAGCATCGTCCTCATGGCGGTGTTTTGCAGCACCTCGAGCCGCTCCTGTTGGCTACGGGAGAGCGATATGAGGACTGGGGCGCTGTAGTCCACCAGGGAGCGCACTGCAAATATGAAGTACAGTCGGAGGACGGAGAAAGTGGTCCCCGCTGTGGGTCGTGTCATGGCTCGCATTACGTTCAGCCTAGCCTGGGCCCCTTCCCTCAGGTAGGTGGCGTGGGCTGTAAAGGACAGCCACTTGTCCACCCATACACCGAGGTACTGGTATGAGTTGGCCCAAGCCAGTCTGACGCCCTGGACGCAGAGCTGACCTGCCGGGTCGGCAGCCCTCACCATCATGGCGCGGGACTTCTCTGCAGAGATTTTGAGTCCCAGCTCCTCGCATTTCCCGCTGATAATGTCGAGCGCCTGCTGCGCCTTCCTGAGCTTGTTGCCCCTCCCGGTGACCACGAGGGCGAGGTCATCGGCGTAGCTGAGGAGGATGGTACCATTGTGGAAGGGCAGGGCCACCAGCTGCTCCATCAGCAGGTTGAAGAGGAAGGGGCTGAGGATACCACCCTGGGGCGTCCCGTTCTCCAACCTCTAGAAGCTGGACTTTAGGCCCTGGAATTTTACCCTGGCGCGGCGATGCTGGAGATAGTTGCGGAGCCAGGCCAGCATCCTTCCCATCACGCCCTTCCTTACGAGGGCGGCGAGGATGGCATGAGGGCTGGCCAGCTCGAATGCCTTTTCCAAGTCGAGGAAGACAACGATGGCGGGGCGATGGTTAACTTGATTCAGCAGTGTCAGGATGCTGTCCGCCGTGCTCCTGCCGCGGGTGTAGCCGAAAATGTGAGGGTGTAGTGGCTCCACACGCCACTGAAGGCGAGCAAGCACCATTCTCTCAGCCGTTTTGGCCGTGCAGCTGAGGAGGGAGATAGGCCTTAGCTTAGTGGGCTCCCTCGGTTTGGGGATTGGTTGGATGTCAGCCTCCTTCCACGAAGGAGGCAGGCATCCCGCCATCCACGACTCGTTGACTGTGGCCAGCAGGGCGGCGTCCCCAGCTGGTCCGGCGTGAGCGATCATGGAGTACGTCACGCCGTCGGCCCCTGCTGCTGTGTCACGACCCCGTTTCTTGGCCTGCTCCAGCTCCTGAGGAGTGAAGGGACGGTCTGTTGCATCAGCTTCTCTAGTCGCCTCCTCGATGGCCGTGTCGCGGAGCGTCCGAAGCTGCTGCTGGAGCCGGCGCGTGCTACCAGGGAGCTGGTCATTGGAGCCGCGGGTGGTGAATTCGGCTACGAGTCTCACAGCCTCCTGGCGTGGGTACGGGTGGGCGGCGGGGCGAGGCGGGGCGGCGCCGGAGGCGGTCTTCACGCTTTTCCACAGCTGGCTTAGAGACGTGTGTTGGCTGAAGGAGGAGCACCACTCCAACCACTTGGCCTCCCTGGCCTTCAGGGACACCTCCCGTGCGCGGGCCACCACGTCCTGAAGTAGCCTCAAGTTGGTTGGGTTGGGGCGTCTCTTGTAGAGCTTCCTGTGAATGTTCACTCTGTGGTTATGCTCCCGCACCTCCTCGTTGTAGAACCACCAATTTGGCCGGTGACGACGGCTCGGGGCTTTCCTGGGGATGGCTGCGTTAGCAGCCCTCTCAATAGCAGCAGTCAGGTCCCTCTCCCGCTGGTGAAGGTCCACGGGTGGCTGGTAGGCGGCCCACCATTCGTCGAGGGAGGCCTGGAAGCTGGCCCAGTCTGCTCTCCCGATGTTCCAACGTGGAGGGGGGAGGGAGGGCGCTGGGGGTGCCACTGGGAGGGTGGTGAGAGTGGCAAAGTGGTCGCTGGTGAGGGTAGGATGTACTTGCCATGTAGCACCGGCGGCCAGGTCGCTCGAGGCGAGTGTGAGGTCAAGCCTCCCCCCCCCCGGGTGTGGGTAGCCTCCCCTGTGTTGAGGAGGCGGATATGGGGAATGTCCTCGAGTAACACGGCCAGGTGGCGGCCCGTTTCGTTGGTTGGAGATGGTGACTGCAGCATGGGGTGGTGGGCGTTCAGGTCGCCCGCCACGAGGAGGCTGGTGTGGGCGGCGAGGGAGAACAGCTCGCCTGCTTCCAGATGGTATCGTTGGCTCCTGTATATGTTGTACACCAGAAGCGGGATGCCCCCGACCTGCAGCTCTAGTCCCAGGACCTCCACGCCCTCCCCGCAGTGGACTGGGGCGGATACTCTGCGGTGAGGGATGGTGCTCCTCACCAGCGCCGCACAGCCGCGGGTGTTGTCTGTGGCAGGGAGCGAGTGAAGGGAATAACCCGCCAGACAGAGCTTGTGGCCATCCACCTGGCCCTGGAGCACGCCCAGAACCGCCAGGAGGCTACTGTGGTCCTACTTACAGACTCCAGAACGGCGTGGCAGGTCCTACAGCAGCCGTGCCCCAGCGACAACGTGGGACTCGTCACCGCCATCCTGGGCAGCCTGCAGAGCCTCGCCGCACAGGGACGTCGGGTAAGGCTGCACTGGATGCCCAGCCACGTGGGCGTGCGAGGCAATGAGTCCGCCGACGTTGCTGCAAAAAGAGCCGCTGGCGCTCCCCACGTGACCAGGCACGTGCCACCTAGTCTGTCGTACGTGAAGGCACGAGCCAGGCGTGCCGCAGCCCGCCGCGCCCACCAGACTCACCGGCAGTTAGAAGGAGCAAAAAGACTAGCTGCTTGGTACGCCGCCACCACCGACTATCAGACGTTGAGCGCCTTCCATCAACAGCCCAGGGCGGACGGCGTACTGTTGCAAAGAGTTAGGCTGGGCTACTACACCAGGGAGGAGCTGTATGACGGCTTCCAAGGGCAACAGTGCGACCACTGCGGTAGGCACAGCCGCCACCCGCTGCTGCACTACCTACTGTCCTGCCCGGCCACGGAGGCCCTCCGACCAGCGCCGCAGACCCCCACCCACCCTGCAGAAGGCAGCCTCCTCAGCAGTCGGGCAACGAGAGCTGCCCTCCTTGTCCGCCACACGCCCATGGACGTAATGCTTGGGGTGCTCAGGGCGGCGCCCCCCCCTCGCTGACCTCCCTAAACCCTCACCTTCCACCCACTAGAGCACAACAACTCCCCCACTGGCGGGCTGTTGCCCGCATTGTATGTCAATGTATGTAAAGCTGTACATATTTATACAATAAACCTTTATTAACTTAACTTCATCTGTCCGTTGTTGTCTCGTTGAACGGACACTAATATATTTGGAGGAAGATCTATCTTCTAACTTATGAAACGATATAGCAATTCCGTAAACTAAAGTATTATATCAATATGTTGCGAAGGCCGGTATGAGAAGGAAGAATTCCAAATTATAATTTGACGCAATAGGAAGGCGATGTATATCCGCAATGTTCGATAGTAACTTATTTAATTCACTCCTTCGCTCTGTTTCCTTTTCTACACCTGAATGGGTGCAGGTATCGAACCGCTCAGGCATGGAAGGGACGGCTACGAGCTCCCGTTACATCGTGTCAGGTCGGGACTAGCGATGCGACTAAAGTGACAAAAAAATATAAAAAAAATCATTTTCTTTTTAATATTGTCTTAAATATCTTGGCAAGAAAAAACACATTACAATAAGACAGTATACCCTCAAGCACATGTATATATATATATATATATATATATATATATATATATATATATATATATATATATATATATATATATATATATATATATATATATATATATATATATATATATATATATATTTATTTATTTATCATTTTAGGGAATTTCCCATTTTCTGTGTGTCATGTTTTGATGTATTTTATTGATTTTACAATAAACCTGTAGCATCTTTAACTCTCAACACGTGTGCTAATAATATGCCTTTGATGGTGTAGATATATCAACGTTTTCTGCCAATATGGTGTAGTTTCTGGAATTTTGTCTCATAAAAGGTTTGGCACCACGATGACTGAGATTTGGTAACATTGTAAGTTGTTCGTGTTTGTTATCAGTCCTGTAGTTTGTTGTTGTGTGGGTAGTGTGAGTAAAACCTACAATGCCAGGCAGGGAGAGGACTCCAGTTGCCAACCTATTCAAAGATGTCCCAAGTCATGGGAAAGTGGCAAAATTTAAATGCTCATTTTGCTCAACAGCATTGTCAAAAAACGGAAGTAGGATGGTAAACCATAGAGTTCGGTGCAAGAAATGTGGTAAAAAAAGTATTTGCCATGTGGTAAAGGCCGAAAAACAGTTTTTACTGATGCTGAAACTACTGAGGGAAGATCACAAGGCATAGACAGTGACTCAGACATGGAACTGCAGTTGCTCTTGCATGATACAAATGCAACAAATACAAGCACTCATACAATGCCAATGACATTAGATGATTAATTTTTTTACAAGTCCGATTCCGATGGCTCTGCCCAGACCCGACACAGCCACAGGCACAACATCTGTCTCTGTCAGTTCTGGAATCACTCCAGTGACTTCCACTCCTGCCAAAGCCAAAACGTTAACACAACAGAAGATTGCTTCATACACATATGTTGACAAAATGACAGAAACACACACAGTAAGTATATACTATGTTATAGTTATATATTGTATATACTAATGTGTCTTCTATGTCAACATTCAGTAATCTGTCCATCAATATCATGATTAATGGAAATCAAATGCATTACAGGAAGAAGCTCAGATGCAGTTAGCCCGGGCTATCTATGCAAGTGGCTGTCCACTAAACATAGTAGGTAATAAGTTGTGGGCAGAGTTCTTCAAGACTCTGAGGCCATTTTTCAAGATTCCGAGCCGGGACTCAATCTCAAACAATCTTCTTGAGAGTGTCTACCAGGAGTGTTCTGTAACTGTTAAGGAACTAGTAGCATCTGCTTCTAGTGTTGCAGCAATGTGTGGTAGTTGGACTAATGTAGGAATATGTAACATGATGTAGGAATATGTAACATCATTATGTCACTTATTATTCCTAATAAATTGTTATAAATAATTATTGCCCCACTTAATCCTAGAATACTGGATAATTACAGGAATGAGGGGATCATAAATTTCATTGTGACAGTGCCAAGACCCATATTTTGGAGCAGCATTGCAACAGTTTAGTTTCAGTTAAAATAACAGTTAATCACAACTCAATTACAAAATTAACTTAGACAATAAGATAAATTATTTCACATAAACCTCCTATCTTAAGAAGAGATTAATATTAATCAATAGTAAATTCTCTGTATTCCGGTTTTCATTAGTTTTGTACTTTTGGAATATGCTGCAATATCTAATTATAGCTTCTGTTTTATTATTGGGTGCAGAAAGCCACACTGGGCAGTACATAGCAGATCTCCTGAAGAAAGTAGTGGATGACATTGGGCCATTGAAAGCGTTGGGGATCTGCACAGATATTGCCTCTAATTGGAGTATCCCCACATAAAACCATATGGTTGCATGGCTCACACTCTGCAGTTAATATTCACAGACCTAAAAAAAGATCAAGTCTGCAGAAAATATCCAGTCTGACTGCCTAAAAGTTTGCAAAGCAGTCAAACAGTCCCAAAAGCTCACTGCTCTACTCAAACAACATCAAAAGCAGTCACCACAAGGGCAACAGCAGACACTAAAACTGCCTGTTAAAACAAGGTAAGAATTATTAGTATATTACTCATTGCTAAAGGTCACAACTTGCAAAATAGTATTTTAAATTTCATTCTTATGCCAATAAACTTGCTGTGAATTCTTTAATTAATTTGATGTTTCTCATGGCTAAGCTGTTTTGAATTGAGAATTCATACTGGTACTAATATTGTTGTCCTCCTTTGTTTCAGATGGGGATCTATTATCCATTGTGTGAAGAGTGTATGCATTTCAGGCTCTTGCAATCGGTGATGATGCCAAGCCATCTTTGGACATGTCCATTAGGAAACTCCTACTTTCAGAAGTATTTTGGGATCGGACTGAGGGTATTCTCAAGCGCCTGAAGCCAGTGGCAGATGCCATCACTGCCATAGAAGGAGACAATAAAAATCTCTCTGGTAATGAAAGTGTTCAGTGGTTTAAAGCTGTCATTTGAAGATAATCTCTCCTCATCCCAAATCCTCAAGAGTGAAGAAGATGCCTTCAAGGGAATAATTCGTAAAAGGAAGAAATTCCTGGTGAAAAGTATTCACCTTGCAGCCAAATTAGTGGATCCTTGTTACTGTGGATGTCACCTTTCCGGTGAGGAAGCGGTAAGTATTTTTCATTTTCATTTTGTAATAATATGTTCCTATTACCCCTAAAATCCAGTCTTATCCGTATGCCACTGGATATGCCTCGAAGTCCAGGACTTCCTCTGAGGAAGTCTTTTAAAGACAAAAAGTTAGTAATAAAACTCCTAAGGTTTTTTGGTGTTTACTTTACCACAGTTTCCGCTCATTTTGTCATTCATATTTCATGTGTACAACACACACACACACACACACACACACACACACACACACACACACACACACACACACACACACACACACACACACACACACACACACACACACACACACACACACACACACACACATAGTAGTGGTGGTGGTAGTGGCAGTGGTGGTGGTATTGGTGCTAGTAGTGGTGGTGGCAGTGGTGGTAGTGGTGGTGGTAATGGTGGTCGTGGAATTGGTAGTGGTATAGTAGTAGTGGTAGTAATAGTGGTGGTAGTGGTGGTGGTAGTGGTGGTAGTGGTAGTGGTGGTGGTGGTGGTAGTGGTAATTGTAGTGATGGTGGCAGTGGTGGTGGTAGTAGTGGTGGTTGTTGTGGTGGTGGTGATTTTGTCTTTTGTTGTGATGGCCTTGGTGACTTGATGGTGGTTGTGGTATTGATTGTAGTGGCGATGGTATTTGTAGGGACCATTGGCAGAAAGGATAATATCAACGTCATGGTATATCGATAGTAATGATACCAATAGTGGTGGTATTGGTAGCAGTGGTATATGGTACTGTTGGAGACGATGGTATGGTATTTATTGTAGATTAGTGAAGATGGTGGTGGTAGTAATGATGACGATAATGACATGAAACATGTCAATGGACATAGAGAACATCGCGATGGGAAATATACAGAAGTTAACTAACCCCGCAAACCTTGTTCATTCTTAACTTAAATCGTTCTCCATTAATCATCTAACAAAAAAGAAGTCCATCTCCATAGTGGTTTAACTCCTGTGACCTAACTTTTAAGACTGGCTCTAAACATCAGCAGAGTTCTCATCTCAGTTAACTTTAAACCACATCTTGCTAAACCACTTCTGCCCTTCTTTTTCTTTTTCTTGAACGAGATCGTTTTTAACTTAATTGCTTTTCATTCTTATTCTTCGTCCATCACCTCTTTCTTCTCCTCTTCTTCCTCCATCTTGTACTTCTCGTCCCCCTCGTCTTCCTCCTCTCTCTCTCTCTCTCTCTCTCTCTCACACACACGCGCGCGCACACACACACACACACACACACACACACACACACACACACACACACACACACACACACACACACACACACACACACACACACACACACACACACACACACACACACACACACACACACACACACACACACACACACACACACACACACACACACACACACACACACACACACACACACGCACACACACACACACACACACACACACACACACACACACACGTGTTCATGGTCTTTGGATCTGTTCAACACTGATACAGTGGGAAGGCATTCGTGAAGCTTAACTGTGGCCGACACTAAATTTGTCCTTTCTTGGAGAGACTCTTGGAGAGACTCCAGGGCTCTTTGGCTCTTCAGTCTCCGGAGGTCGTCGAGATGTCTTCGGGTAGAAAGAGTCTGCACTTTTTTCTTTCTTTCTTTTCTCTTTTCTTCTAAATTTTCTCACTCTTCTACTTTTTCTTCGCCTTTCTCCTCTTTCTCCTCTCCATTTCCTTCTTATCCTTCTATTCATCTTTTTTCTGAAGTTTCTTCTCAGTCTTCATTTTCTCCTCCTCCTTCTTATTCTTCGTTTTCTGAAGTTACTACATCTTCTCTATCTTCATTTTCTCCTCCTCTTCTTCCTTTTCCAACTTCTTAGGTGTAGTTCCTACTCGGTTGCCTCTAGTTTGCATCAACGTGATCCTTCACTGAACTGAGAACAAGAAATTCTCTTCTTCTTCAGGGACGCGCACAGGTGCGACAGTCGTCTTTGGCAGCACCGAAAAGCGGATTTTCTTCCTCGTATGAATGACCATAGACCAGGGGTTCTCAACCATTTTCCTTATGTACCCTGTGCTTATGTCATGCTGTTATCTAACCTCCTATAAATCCCATTATTAGTTAAAAGAACCCGAATGCATCCAGAAACTATCGCTAGTTTTCGATTGATGGTCCTATTTGTGAACCACTACGGTCCACAAGAGGTCATTGAACCATAGGTTGAGAACCGCTGCTATAGAGAGAAATGTAGCGCTCGTCTCTCCATGTGAATACTTTGTGAATACTTTGTGAATACCACTTGAATACCTTGACGTCATTTCAATGATTTTTTCTGTCTAATTTCAAAAGGTTTTATTAGCGTATTCTTTCCGCGGGGTCGTTTCCTCTGATGGAATAACATCGACTGGGATCAGCTGGAGTAAACGATTAGATTCGAAAAACGCACAGTAGAGGGTTCATTAATCGAACTAGACTCAAAATAGTCTTTAATCCCTTTCGTTTTTGGTTCCAGTTTTCCTAGGCCCAATTAAATCATCTGACGTTAACTAGAAACAAACAAGTAAAGCTGCGAAACACGACAAAGAAGAGGAAGAAGGAGAAAAAGGAGGAGGATGAGAAGAAGAAGAAGAAGAGGAAGAAGAAGAAGAAGAAGAAGAAAAAGGAGAAGAAAAAGAAGAAAAAGAAGAAGAAAAGGAAGAGGAAAAGGAAGAAGAAGAAGAAGGAAAGGAAGAAGAAGGGGAGGAAGAAGAAAAAGAACAACAAGAGGAAGAAGAAGAATAAGGGGAAGAAAAAGAAGAGGAGGAGGAGCAGGAAGAGGAGGAGGAGGAGGAGAAGAAGAAGAAGAAGAGGAAGAAGAAGAAGAGGAAGAAGAAGAAGAAGAAGAAGAAGAAGAAGAAGAAGAAGAAGAAGAAGAAGAAGAAGAAGAAGAAGAAGAAGAAGAAGAAGAAGAAGAAGAAGAAGAAGAAGAAGAAGAAGAAAATAAAAATTATAAAACTGATAAGCAAGAAGATGAGGACAAAGAAGAAGGTGGAGGAGGTAGTGGAGAAGATAAAAGGTGCAGGAGGAGAAGAATGCACTGAGTAGAGAGAACTATCCAACCGATATAAAATACAAAACTTTTTTGATATGAAGAACCTCACGAGACTTTTTTCTTTTCTTGAAGAGTGTTCGCATAAAAAAAAAAAAAAATCATGATTACATTTGAGGGCTGGCTACCGAGTGCCTTAGCTGGAGATCATGGAAAATGGTAAGTTGAAAAGAAAAGTTGAGAGAGAAGAGAGATAAAGAGAAGTCGATCCATCTCTCTCAACTTTTTTAACAAGGTGTCGTTCTTTTAAGGATGATTTAATTTTTCTAATGAGGCGGCTTCCACATCTTTCATCCACCCTATCTCCCAGCTCCCTTTCCACCCCTGTTCTCCTCCTCACCTCCTCATTTCTCACTCTATCAAGCCTAGTAACCCCTATCATAGTTCTCAGACACTTCATCTCAAACACATTCAAGTTCCTTCTCTCTTCCTCTCTTATGTTCCATGTTTCTGCTCCATACAATGCTGTTGGCACAATCACTCCTTCATACAGTCTCCTCTTAGCATCCATTCCCAAATTTCTATTCCTCATTACACTTTTTAAACCACCAAGGCATTTACTCGCTTCTCTCAATCTACATAAATAAATAAATAAATAAATAAATAACGCCCATAGCTTTTTACAGATAAACAAAAATTGATATCATAAGCTGCTGGCCACGCCCATCATTATAAAAAACAAAGGTGGGAGCAAAAATAAAAATAGACACTAATCAATAAGCAAATTAATAGATAACCGAATAAATTAACCAATGATTAATAATGTCCCTAAGTTTTCCAGATGAACACAAATTGATACATTAAAAATCTCTTGTTTTATTCTACATAGAATAAAATAAAATATTTGATACAATTTTCCCTTATTTTACTTAGTATAATGTAAAACAATCATTATTTTATCCTACTCTAAACTCATTTTCCTTTACATTATCCATTTACTATCATTTGTTTATATTATTCATCTAGATTCATTCCGTGTTATGACATTGCCTCTTTTCTTTCTTTAACTATTTTTCTCTCTCACTTGAATGCGCGCAGGTTTGTTTATGTAATGTTTTTAATTTTATTTCATTGATTGGCATTGTATCTAATTTCTTTTCTTTCTCTCCTTTGTTTATTTTTTCTCTTTCACCTGAATACCTGTAGGTTTATTTACTTTGTATACATATTTTTTTCATTCTATTCCTTGTCGAGCCACTGGACTTCATTTCTTTTCTTTTTCTCCTTTATTCATTTATGTTTTCTCTCTCACTCACATGCATGAAGGTATCGGAGCTGTAGTGACGTTACTAGTTCCGTTCTCTAGTTTATGTATTCATTTTTCTCTAATTCGTGTATACCGTTTTCCCGCGTAAACTGTTCGTAAGTCATGCATGTCTCATTCACTGCCTATCGTAAAATATATATTTGATCCTCATCCTCTAAATATTCCAAATTAAACTATTTACTTAAGTAACATCATTATGGTCTTTTTGTTTATGTAAAATTTCAGTCTATATGTAAAGAAATGCCACTGTATTTGCATAAATAAATTCATATACACCCACCCGAGGGTGTGCACGGCGATGTATCCAGTTTTGCAAATAATTGCAAACATGTACAGACTTTACAATTTCATATGTTTAATATTATTTTAATGACTGAATTCAGTCACATTGTTACTAAATCTAGAAGAGATTACATTGAAGTCAGTAGTGTACAATCAGTTTATGGTAACTTACAAAGTAAATATAATCAGTACACTAAAGCGCGTGGAATGCACTATGGACAGGGTCACATTGTGGGAACATGTGATATTACTATGTCACTTTTCAATCCTAATAAATTATTAAAGACAATTCTTGTCCTTAATTAATCTAATCTTAGAATATTGGATAATTACAGGAAGGAGGGAATCATATACGTCATTGTGGCAGTGCCAAGGTCCATATTTTGGAGCAGCATTGCAACAGTTTGGTTTCAGTTAAAATAGCAGTCAATTACAACTTAAATACAAAATTAACTTAGACAATGAAATATAGTATTTTACATAAACCTATCTTAAGAAGAGATTAATATTAATCAAAGGTCAATTCTCTGTATTCCGGTTTACTTTAGTTTTGTACTTTTGGAATATGCTGCAATATCTAATTATAGCTTCTGTTTTATTACTAGGTGCAGAAAGCCACACTGGGCAGTACATAACAGATCTCCTGAAGAAAGTAGTGGATGACATTGGGCCATTGAAAGCGTTGGGGGTCTACACAGATAATGCTTCTAATGTGAAAAAGGCTTGGGAACTGCTTCAGTTGGAGTATCCACACATAAAACCATATGGTTGCATGGCTCACACTCTGCAGTCAATATTCACAGACCTAAAGAAGATCAAGTCTGCAGAAAATATCCAGTCTGACTGCATAACAGTTTGCAAATCAGTCAAACAGTCCCAAAAGCTCACTGCTCTATTCAAACAACATCAACAGCAGTCACCACAGGGGCAACAACAAACATTAAATCTTCCTGTTAAAACAAGGTAAGAATTATTAGTATATTACTCATTGCTAAAGACTACAACTTGCAAAATAGTATTTGAAATTTTATTCTTATGCCAGTAAACCTGCTATGAAATCTTTATTTAATTTAATGTTTCTCATGGCTAAGCTGTTTTGAATTGAGAATTCATACTGGTACTAATATTGTTGTCCTCCTTTGTTTCAGATGGGAATCCATTATCCAATGTCTGAAGAGTGTATGCATTAAAAAAAATGCACTTCAGGCTCTTGCAATCAGTGATGATGCCAAGCCATCTTTGGACTTGTCCATTAGGAAGCTCCTACTACCAGAAATAATTTGGGAACGGACTGAGGGTATTCTCAAGCTCCTGAAGCCAGTGGCAGATGCCATCACTGCCATAGAAGGAGACAATAAAAATCTCCCTGGTAATGAAAGTGTTCAGTGGTTTAAAGCTGTCCTTTGAAGAGAATCTCTCCTCATCCCAAATCCTCAAGAGTGAAGAAGATGCCTCCAAGGGAATAATTCGTGAAAAGAAGCAATTCCTGGTGGAAAGTATTCACCTTGCAGCCAAATTGGTGGATCCTTGTTACAATGGATGTCACCTTTCCGGTGAAGAAGTGGTAAGTATTTTTTATTTCTATTTTGTAATAATATGTTCTTATTACCCCCAAAATCCAGTCTTACTCGCATGCCACTGCATATGACTCCAAGTCCAGGACTTCCTCTGAGGAAGTCTTTTAAGGACGAAATCATTAGTAATAAAACTCCTACGGTTTTTTGGCGTTTACCTCACCACAGTTTCCGCTCATTTTGTCATTCATATTTTGTATGTATAAATGCACGCACGCACACACACACACACACACACACACACACACACACACACACACATATATATATATATATATACACATATATATGTATGTATATATACACATATATATGTATATATATATACATATATATTATACATATATATATATGTATATATATATATATATATATATATATATATATATATGAGTGGAAGGGTGGTGAGGTAAACACCAGGAACCGTTGGAGTTTTTATTTCTAACGTTTCGTCCTGAAAGGACTTCGTCAGAGTGTACACAAACAAATAATTGACAGCTTATATACCCACAGCAAGTTGGCGAGAGTAACGGCCAGCTTGGTTATTCGTGATGCCGAACGGGGGTGCATGAGGAGCGAAGACGAACGGGGAGGAACGGGTTAAGCTGTGGGTATATAAGCTGTCAAGTATTTGTTTGTGTACACATGGGGGTCCCCCAGGGCTCCGTCGTCGCCCCCCTACTCTTCACCCTGCTACTAGCGGGGGTGGGAGAGGGGGTGAGACATGACACCATAGTCACTGCCTACGCGGACGACATAGCCCTCTGGAGGAAGTCCAGGTACCGACGGCCAAAGAAGAACTCTGCAAACCATCGGGCGGAGGTAAGGGTATTTCAAGAGCAAGTGGACGTGGTCGTAAACCATCTCATGGACCTTGGATTCACCCTCTCCGGGACCAAAACTGTATACATGCCGGTGCACAGCAAGGGTTATAACGCAGGTCAGTATCCGGACTGGAATCAAATCACGGTCTGCGGTACTGCTGTGAAACCCGCTGCCTCCGTCCGCTACCTGGGGGTCACCTTCCAGCGGGACGGCCTTTGGAACGAACACCTGAGACTAGCCTGTCTCAGTGCCAGACGGGCGCTCAATCTCGTCAGAGTCATCCGTCGGGAGAAATGGGGCCAACGCAGGGAAACTCTGATTCCCATCATTCAGAGCCTCGTGCGTTCCCGCCTTCTCTTCGGCGCCCCCGCTCTCCACGACCTCCCTCCGACGGCCGTGCAAAGAATGGCTCGGGTAGAGTGCCAAGCGCTCCGCCTAGGGCTAGGACTAGCAAAGTCTGTTCCCCAGGCCCAAATCTACAATGAAGCCGGCCTACTACCACTCTGGCATTGCCTGAAGAAGGATGCCTGTACATACCTATTCAGCTCTGCAAGGGTACCTAACTCCACAGATGAAGAGATGGATGAGAGCTGGAACTCAGCCTCCACCCCCGTTCCCGTTCACGGCCTTCCCTTTACAGTAAGGGACATATGCAAGAAGGCCAAAATCCAACCTGGCCAACGCCGGAGGATTGCCCAGTGCCAGGTGGACCCCTTCCCTCCGTGGGCCCTCACCCCTCCTGAGGTGGAGCTTAACCTTCCCGGAGTTAGCCGTCGAGACGACCCACACACGCTTGCAGCGCGAGCAAGGGAGCAGATTGCGCTCAAATACCGTGACGACCTGCTGATATATACAGACGGATCAGTGTTCGAAGATGGACGCTCAGGAGCAGGCATCTACCTGTACAACACAAAGGAAGCTCACCCAGTGAAACTACCTCCTACCACCATCCTCACGGCTGAGCTCGTCGCCATCAGAGAGGCAGTGCAAACTGTACTCGCCCTTCCCCACCCACCACCGCAGGTAACGGTGCTATCAGACTCGAAATCAAGTCTAATAGCTATCCAGAACGGCAGCTGTGCGTCACGTGCAGAGGGTTGGATTGAGGTGACTTTGCTGTTAGGCAATGTGGCACCTGTTTTGGCAGTTTTGTCTGCCATCTCGTTGCCAAGGAGGCCCACGTGCGAGGGGACCCATTGGAATCGGAAGTGGACTCCTGCCCTGCCGGCCTCCGTTAGAAGGCACAGGACGTTACAATACATTGGTAGTGTGTATGAGATATATGGCTTACGGGAACAGTTTACACGGGAAAACGGTATGCATGAATTTGAGAAAACTGAATACATAGAGAACGCAACTCCAGCTTCGCGGGAAAACGGTATGCATAAATTAGAGAACGCAACTACAGCTTCAATACTTGAACACATCTGAGTGGGAAAACAATAGTATTACGATTAAGAGAGATAATCAGTGAAGCACAGTTGGACAGGACGAGAACGCGACAATACAATTGCTAATCTGCAAGCATGTGGACAATAGATATATTACGCGATACACACATTCATACTACATTGTTATAAATTATAGCACATTAGCAATAATGCAGATTTTTGGAAATTATATTTTTCTTAACCTGTTGTATAAGCGCTTGGCGCTGTGTGTTGTATCTTGAGCAGTGTAGGAGTATGTGTGTTATGGATAGTATAGTGTTGCAGTTAGTGTTTCTAGTTGCATAGGTTGGATGCCACACTTTTTCAAGTTAGCCTTCAAGCAGTCTTTGTACCGTTTGCGCTGCCCACCCACTGATCGTCGTCCCTCTACGAGTTCTCCATATAAAATCTGCCTTGGGAGTCTATTTTCCGGCATTCTTGACACGTGTCCAATCCATCTGAGCTGCTTCCGCACGATCATAGCTTGGAGAGAATCATTCGTATCTCCGTATGAGGTATGCGGTGCCACCACTTAAGGCCAAGAATCTTCTGCAGGCAGCTTATGTGGAACCTCTCTAGCGTCTTGATGTGCCCTCGGTAAGGGACCCAGGTTTCACTTGAGTAGAGCAGAATTGAGAGACAGATTGATTTGTAGACTGCGATCTTTGTGCGTACAGTGAAGTCCCTACAAAGAAACACTCTCCCTGAGAGTTTTCCGAAAGAGGACGAGGCAAGGCTGATTCTACGAAAAAAGAATCTAACAAATCAGAGCGCTTTCGTATATTACATGTTTTTTACACTGAAGATGAAATATACGAAACCGCTCTGCTTCGTCGATTTCCTTTTTCCAAGTAATCTACTTTGCATAAGTGAACACACATACCCGTGTTCTTATTATATATATATATATATATGTCCAATATTCGAAAATAGCTGGAGTCCAGGAACCATTTTTTATGGAAGAAAGTATACGCTAGACTCGACGTTCGTCAATTTATTCCGACGTTTCGAACCCTAACCAGGATTCGTCTTCAGGGTAATACAGTGGTATCCATAGGAAATGTACCTAAATAGGGGATACCTGGTACACTGGGACAGGTCTTCCCAGTAACCGTTATATTCCAACACAGGTAGAACATATCAAAAACAAAAATATAAATAAAACTATAATACAAAATGTGCAATACTACCTTAAAAACATTCACAGAGTTTACTATAGAAAAAAATAAAGAAATACAGTGAAGGCTGTAAGAACTCAACCCGCTGCCGATGGGGCGCACCACAACGCACCCCGTGGAACAAATGTCCCGCGTAGCATGCATTGTCACAGAACAAAGAAATTGGAACAAGAAGAAGAACGTATAATCCATCAATAAAAAAAAACATGCAAAAAGGAGTTCACATTAAAATAAACAAGAAAACAAAATGTAGTGTAAAAAATGCCCCCCAAGATTGGGTGTAAAAGCTGCACGCTGTGACGTGCCACAACAATACGACACACTACAACTCGCCACGCGGAACAAAAGTCACGTGAAGCATGCACTGTCACAGATCCCAGAAATTGTAACCGTAAAGTGAAGCAAAACCGTCCCTCACCGTTAATGAACTACATAAATAAAATTACATAGATAAAAAAATACATAGATAAAAATGTAATAATACAAAACACACCAAGAAACACATTACCGTCGTGTTAATACAAATAAAACACACAACATAAACAAATTATGACACATGCTTCCTCTCCAGCCTATCCTTCGCTCCCTTATAAATTGGGCTTAGAGTGATGCATCTGTTGACACTATTATCGTCACTTGACCAAGCTTCCATGTAATTTTTTTTATCTATGTAATTTTATTTATGTAGTTCATTAACGGTGAGGGACGGTTTTGCTTATTTATTTATTTATTCATTTATTTGTTTATTTATTTATCTATTTATTTATTTTAGTGGAAGCGCATGATTGCACACACACGATGAATATATGTATTAATGAAAAAAGGGCTACCTCTTTTATGGGAGTATTGGTGTCCTTTCATGCAAATATGGTACCACATCTTTAGCCAAACGACTTGTTAGCAGTAATTGGACATTGGGTACAAAGTGTCTGTGAACTGAAATATAATTTGTGCAACTGACATCTTTGTGGTCAACACACTACAAGTATGGTGTAATTATATTACATCACAGCTAAGTCATTCGGTAACAATAAAACGGGCACTGGGCACAGGCAAGATGTCCATGCAGGCAGATGTACAGAAGAATATAAGAATGGAGGAGACTGCATGAGACCATAAGCCCTTTTGTAGACAGATCCATGTCCATGACATTCTATCACCCCCATCTACAAAATGATCTAATATTCTCTTAAAACAACCAATAGTTTCAGCGTTCAATACGTGGGTACTACTCGTAAGTCTATTACATTCATTAACCAGTCTATTTCCTGATACCTTTGTAGTTTACAAAGGATTACAAAGGCGGAGCATGCCGACAGGAGACCTTTTGATCCATATCTAGGTCGGATGCGAAAAAAAATCATATCAATAATAAAATAATAAATAAAAACTATAATAATGTAAATAACAAATAAAATACATAAATAAATGCATAGGTATAGTTAAATGATAAACAAACAGGTAAATAGTAAATAATAATAAATTGACATATAACTAATAATAAATGAAAATCAGACAGACAAAAGATAACAAAACAAAAACAAATAATATAAGATGAGTTATAATCATTACAGCATCTTACTTAGGTATTTATCTAAATGATTCTTAAAGCTTCGAACTGAACTACATTGCACTACCTGTGCAGGAAGTTTATTCCATTCATTAACTACACGGTTGGCAAAGTTGTTTCTACCCACTTCCAAATTGAATCTATTTCCGGACAGTTTGAGACCATTGTTTCTTGTCTGATTCTCATTCAATGTGAAAATTTGGTCACTTTGATGTTTTCAATTCCCTTTAAAATCTTAAAGACCTGTATCAAGTCACCTCTGAGTCTACGCTTTTTTAGGGAAAACAGATTCATGTGTTTTAGTCGATTTTTGTATGATTTATTTTTGATATTTGGAATCAGTTTTGTGGCTCGCCGTTGTACTTTTTCTAGTCTGTCAATGTCTTTAATGAGATTCGGTGACCATACGGGAACAGCATATTCCAAATGTGGACGAACTAACGATTTATATAGCTTGTTAATGAGTGATGGACTTTTGAAATCCCAGAATCTTATTTGCTTTCTCAGAGGCTGAAATACACTGCTTGGATGATTTGAGGTCGTTACTGATAATTACGCCGAGATCTTTTTGACTATCCACTTTTGTTAACAAATTTCCAAATAACTTGTAATCGTACTTACTGTTATTTTTACCTATGTGTCCACACACTCTATTTATAATTCCACCACAGGTACCGAACACTCGACGGACGCTGCAACAACCTCGAGAACCTTAAAGGTCAGATATCAACAGATATACCATTCGCTAAAAATAATCGTATTGCTCGAAAAAGTACTTTTTAAAAGCATACAAATAAAGTTTTTACCTGTTACAGAAAAATTTATTCAGAAAATTCACTTTTAATTTCGCCTCACATACCACTTTTCCGAAGTCGAGATGTTCTAGTCGATTTGTAATTAGTACCAGTAATCGCCGCTAGGTGAACCGGCGGTGACGTCACAGTTGCCAAACAATCGGACAAAGAGACACACGCTGTACTTCAGCTCAGTCATTCCAATCGAGTTATTCATCTTCATGTTCGTTTTTAATCCAAATTTGTTCGCAAAAATGGCTCATTGTGCATTCCAATTCGGAAGGATAGTATGTATGGTGGAAGAAGAAGAGGAAGAGGAGTTTGATATCGCCGAACATCGCATTGTAAAGCCTTACCAGTTCGAACCGATAATAGGACAGCCCGTTTCTTTGTCGGAATACAGTGCAAGTGAAGATGAAGAAAGTGGTGAACAAAATAGCGAAGAAGAAGGGGAAAGCGATTTGTCAGATTCAGAACCCGAGACCACGGGGGAGGAGACGGAATTCGACGGCGACGTTGATTTAGACGGTGCCGAGAATCAAGATGGGCCTACCACCCCTCCTAGACGCAAACGCAAAAGATCTGACCAGTCTCATAGGATTGGGAATACCAACTGGTAAGAAATTCAGTGCATTATTCCTTATTTAGGCTATCATTGCAAGCATGGGATGGGGTCCTTTGTTTTTAAGTAGACGATCTAGGCCCCTATTTCGATTGTAGTCCAGGCCTACATGATGGTATAAGCCTACCAATAAATTTGTGCTCTTTTTTCCAAAGTTTTAATTTCAGAAGATTGAGGACATAAGCCTGGGGCCAGCCTCTGCACCGAGGTCCTTCCAAGTCCAGCTCAACCTTTTATTTCATTTGTAGATAAATTAACTTTTTTATTTCCAGGTGTACATGCTGACACTGCCTACCCGTGCAAACAGCGAAAGAAAGTGTTTGTTGCAATGAGATGCAGCAGGTCGCAGAGAAATTAGATGAAAAGGGTAACTGCATTATAGACCATGAAGGATTTCAAGTAAATTGCTTAAATGAGCATGTGCTGGAAACAAGTTTCTGGGAATTTCTGCAGAAGCATGGGCCCATAGGTGATGAAGAACCAATGCATGAGTAAGAATCATTTGTCAGTCTCTCTCTAAAATTCTAAGCATGGGGGGAAAAATAAATGATATGAATTGCCTTGTGGCCATTTCTTCCTGCAAGATCGAGATTATTCATTTAAAATACGACACACGACTGACAATGCAAAATTTGGCAAAAACAGTTGTTTGTCTTCATCTCATTGCGTCGTCTGCTGTTCGAAACAACCCGCCCGTGCGCTTCGGGAACGTTCGGGGAATTCCGCGTTCGTGACGTCACAGTTGCCAAACAATATTGTTATTCTGAGAGTGCATCGTATCGCCTTTGCATTGTCAGTCGTGTGTCGTATTTTAAATGAATAATCTCGATCTTGCATGAAGAAATGGCCACAAGGCAATTCATATCATTTATTTACCCCCCATGCTTGGAATTTTAGAGAGAGACTGACAAATGATTCTTACTCATGCATTGGTTCTTCATCACCTATGGGCCCATGCTTCTGCAGAAATTCCCAGAAACTTGATTCAATTTCACCTTCTTTTACTTAGTGCAATGTAAAATATTAATTATCTTATCCTACTTTAACTCATTTTCCTTTACATTATCCATTCAATATCCATTGTTTATATTATCTATTCAGTTTCATTCCGCGTAGTGCCATTGTCTCTCGTTCATTTTCTTTCTTTATCTATTTTTTTCTCTCTCACTTGAATGCGTGCAGGTTTGTTTATGTAATGCTTTTAATTTTATTCTATGTAGTGCCATTGCATCCAATTTCTTTTCTTTCTCTTTGTTTATTTATTTTTTCTTTCACTTGAATACGTTCAGGTTTGTTTACTTTATTTACATTTTTTCATTCTATTCCTTGTCGTGCCACTGCACTTCATTTCTTTTATTTTCTCCTTTATTCATTTATGTTTTCTCTCTCATTCACATGTTTGAAGGTATCGAAGCTGTAGGGACGTTGATAATTCCGTTCTCTAATTTATGTATTCAGTTTTCTCTAATTGGTGTATGCCGTTGTCCCGCGTAAGCTGTTCCCGTAAGTCATATATATCTCATACACACTGCCAATGCATCGTAAAAATATATTTGATCCTTATCCTCTAAATACTCCACATTAAACAAGTTATTTATTTAAGTAACATTATTATGATATTTTGTTTATGTAAAATTTCAGTCTGTATGAACAGAAATGGGACTGTATTTGCATAAGTAAATTCATAAACATCCACCTGAGGGTGTGCACGGCGATGTAACCAGTTTTGCAAATGGCGTCATGCAGCACGTATATCCTTCGTTGTTGCACACTAAAATATTTATTCTTACTAGGAACACAAACTTTCTCGATATCAACTGTATTTCAAGTAACAATGATAGGGAAAAGAATGCCCATACGTGTAATATCTAGTAGTGATAAAAGGTGTCTATTCGTAATGAACATTTGCATCTTATGTTTGTGCACACCTTCCTTGTTGCGATCATTCAGCATATCTTGCAAATCTTTCGCTCTCCCTCTCCCCAATCCTATCTATCCTGCCCTCTAACTAAACTTATTGAAATAAGAATAATGCCTCCCGCAAATCTTAGGTGGTTCAAATATTCGCCATTAATCTTCAAACCTTCCTCTTCCCAACTCAACCTTCTGAAAATCTCATCCAAGCAAGCTGTAATTAATTTTTGTGAAATTGTATTGCCTTGCCGTACTCCTTTCTCGATCTTGATCTTTTCTGTATCTTTATGTAGTCAAATTACAGCGGTACCTTTTGCATAAATCTTTTCTAGAGCCCTTACGATCTATTCGTTTGTACCTTGCTTGCGTAGCAAATTTAGTATTGCTATTTGTTCTACCGTGTCAAAGGCCTTCTCGTAATCTACAAAAGCTAAACAAAGAGGTACATTTTATTCTGTCATTTTCTCGATTAGTTGGTTCATCACCTCCAAATGATCTAGAGTTAAATATCCGCTTCTAAAGCTTGCCTGTTCTCTTGGTTGGTTTCCATCTAAAACTTGACCTAATTTATTTGTAAGGATCTTGGAGAATATTTCATATGGTTGGTAGTTACTAAGGTCCTTCTGGTCTCCTTTTTTGTAAAACAAAATCACTATGGCATTACACCAGGATTCAGGAACGCTTTGTTGACGTAAGCACTGATTGTACCTGTACAGCTGAGTTAACTTAATATGAAATTCTTTCCCTGCGTCTTTCAAAAGATCTATCGATATACCATCTTCCCCATGTGCTTTTCCCCGTTTCATATTTTAGAGCAAATTCTACTTTCTTTGTAATTTACTGACTCAACTCCATTTCTATTTTTCAAACATATCATTTGCTGTCTTCCTAAAGCATGTCTGCGCCCGATCCCTTTAATACTATTATATTTCCAAATAGTTTCCTCTATTTCATCTATGTTTCTCTTTCTTTTCGAATATAACTGTATACATGCTTACTAAACTGCTGTATATCAGTTCATATTAGGAGACTTTAACTAATTGGCTGCATGTTATTATACGGTAAAAACTGCTCAGTAGCATGCAACTGATACTTTAGGGTCTATATGGGGCGCCCCTACGGACCAAAGCCACACATCATTTTGTCTGTGGTAGAGGAATTGTTTACTTATAGAGACATGATGCTACTTTATTGCACTGCGACTGTCCCTCCGTTATGCTGTCCCTCCTACTTTTAATACTGTCCTGTACCACTTCTAAGAATAAATATTTCCATTTTCGCCTACTCAATCCCACCCTGTGGTAGGGGGAAAACAATACTATTACAGATTTTTCCCACTCGGGTTGTAAAAGGCACCTGAAACAGGACGGAGTAATGGAACTAGGCATCCTTCTGTCTGTAAATATAACGAGTACATTCTTACGAGAAGTCAAGGCATAAGAGGGTCTGGGAGTTTTCCAACAAGAACCTTAAAGTTTGGGTCTTTTAATATGCGTGGGTGTGGTACAGATTATATCAAAAGAGAAGATATAGGCAGTATGTTTGTGAGAAGGAATATGGATGTGTTGGTATTAAGTAAAACTAAGTTGAAAGGGAGGGCTGAGTTTGAATTTGGGAGTGTAGTGGGAGGGGGTATCGGAAGTGAGGAGAGGGATGGGGTTACTATACTAGAAAGTGAGGAGATAGGTAATCGTGTGGTGGAGTGGAAGGGGGTTCCTTCAAGATTAATGTGGATGAAGGTGAAACTGGGAAGGGAGATGTGTGTCTTTGTAAGCGTATATGGGCGTGGTAGTGAGAAGAGTGTAAAGGAAAGGGAGGCATTTTGGATAGATTTAGATAGGTGCATAGGAAATATTGGGAGGAATGCCAATGTAGTGGTATTGAGAGATCTTAGTGCTAGACTAGGAGATGAACCAATATACGGAGTGGATGGGAAGTGAGGAGTGTCAGATAAAAATCGTACTGGAGAATTAATGGTGGAGATGTCTTAAGAGAGTTGATAATAGCTAACAGTATTTAGAAAGAAAGTCAAACATAAGTACACATGGGAGAGGGTGGTGGATGGAAGGGTGGTTGATAAGGCTTTAATGGACTATGTTGTAGTATCCAGGAGAATAGTAGGGAGATTTTTGGATGTATGTGTTCTTTGGGAAGAGAGTAGTGGAATATCAGATGATTTTTGATGGAAGGTAAGTTGAGAGTGGAGTATAGATCAAGAAAGAGGAAAAGGACAGAATGAAAGGAAGTGCTTAGAGCACATACATATACATACCATGTTTCTGCCCCATACAGTGCTGTCTGCTCAATTGCTCCATACAATCTCCTCATAGCATCCATTCCTAAGTGTTTCTTTCTCATATGAAATGTACAAAGAAAAAGAGAAGAGAAGTAAAGCATAACATAAAGGTGGTAAAGAGGACAGTAGATGTGAAATGGAGTAAGAGTATGACATAATTTTTTGAAAGTAATAAAAAGATATTGTGGAAGGAACTCAAGAAAGGAAGGGGGGGGCGAATCAAGTAGGGAAGGAAAAGTAGAAGGTACAGATGGAGAGATGACAATGGAAGAGACGGCAGTAAGAGGAAGATAGCTAGAGCATTTTAGGGAGTTGCTAAATGTGAAGGAGGATAAGGAAGGAAAGATAGTTACAGTGGGAAGCGCTAAGAAAATGAGTGATGAATGAGGAAAATGGAGGAGAAATAAGGAAAGATGAAGTGAAAGCAGTTATCAAAATGAAGAGATCAAGTAAGGCACCTGGACTAGATGGGTGTCTTGTGGAGTGTCTAAAAAAGGGAGGCATAGTGATGGTGGACTTGCTGGTAAGGTTGTTTAATGCTTGTCTAAAAGAGGGTGGGGTGCCGGAGGACTGGAGGAGTGCACGTATAGTTCCGCTTTACAAAGGAAAAAGGGACAAATGTGATTGTAGTAGTTTCAGAGAAATCAGTTTGTTGAGTTTAGTTGGGAAGGTTAATGGGAGTGTTTTGATTGAGAAGATTAGGAGAGGAACAGTGTAGGTTTAGGGCAGGTAGGGGTTATGTGGATAAAATTTTTGTGGTAAGACAGATATGTGAGAATGTCTTAGGAAAAGGTAAGGATGTTTTTTGGGCCTATATGGATTTGGAAAAGGATTATGTCAGGGTGGACTGGAAAGCATTGTGGGAGGTATTGCAGATAATTGGGACAGGAAGAGAACTGTTAAGAGCAGTCAAGAGTTTTAACGTTTTTACGGGAGTAGTGGAGCTTGTGTTAGAACTAGAAATAAAGGGAGCGAGTGGTTTGTGATAAAGGGGCACTTCGTCAGGTGTGCATTATGTCGCCTTGGCTGTTCAATTTATACATGGATGGAGTGGTACGAGAGGTAAATGCGAGGGTAATGCGTCGGGGATCGGAGATAATTAAGAAAAATTGAGAAAATGGGAGATAAGCCAGTTCTTTGCTGACGACACTGCGCTTGTAGCAGGATCAGAGGAAGAATTAAGGAAGTTTGTGACAGAATTTAGGAAGGTGTGTGAAAGAAGGTAGTTGAAGATAAATGTATGTAAAAATAAAGTGATGAGATCTACAAGGGGAGACGAAGGGAGCAAATTGGAAGTGAATATTAAGGGAGAGACAACGGAGGAAGTGGATAGCTTTAGATACTTTGTGCTTGGAGTAAACAGTTTCAGTGAGAAGGAAATGGAGCAGGAGTACAAGGGGAAACTGAGAGAAATGTGGGAGGTGGTGAAGGATAGAGTAGAAGTTGGAGTGAAATAGGATTAGGGGTGGTTCAAGGAGGAGGCGACAATATGTGCAAAGACGGTATATGGAACAAGGAGGTTGGGAGGGAATAGAAGGAAGGGTAGTGAGTGGCAAGATGATGAAGTGAAGAAGATTGTAGAAGAGAAGCGAGCATTCAAGGACTGGTTGCAAAATTATGAGAGAAACATATGAGAAGTACAAAGGAAAAAGAAGAGAAGCAAGATACAAGATAAAGTAGGTAAAAAGGAGTGTAGATGTAAAATGGGGAGAAATATGATTTTTTTTTAAGTTATAAAAAATTCTTGGAAGGAAGTTAAGGAAGGAAGGGGGGAGGGTCAATTAGAGAAGATGGAGAGATAATAATGGAAGAGGAGGCGGTAAGAGGAAGATGGACAGAGTATTTTAGGGAGCTGTTAAATGTGGAGGATTGGAAGGGATTGGTGGTAGCAGTGGGAGGTGTTAAGAAAATGACAGTGATGGGTGAGTAAAATGATGGAGAAATAAGAAAAAATGAGGTGAAAGTAGTTATTAGAATGATGAGAGCAGGTAAAGCACCTGGTTTGGTTGGGTGTCATACGGAGTGTCTAAAGAAGGGAGAAACAGCAATAGTGGACTGGCTAGTGAGGTTGTTTAATGTGTATCTAAGAGAGAGTAGAATGCCGGAGGACTGGAAGAGTGCCTTATAGTTCTGCTTTACAAGGAAAAGGGGACAAATGTGATTGTAGTAGTTTGAGAGCGATCAGTTTGTTAAGTGTAGTTGGGAAGGCATATAGGAGGATTTTAATTGAGAGGATTAGGAGAGGAACAGATGGAGTAATTGGTGAGGAATAGTGCGGGTTTAGGAAAGACAGGAAGGCATTGTGGGTGGTTCTGAAGATATATAGGGTTAAGGGAAAGCTGTTAAGGGCAGTCCTTTATTTTATTTTATCTTTTATTTTATTTTTTTACGAGAGTAGTAGAGCCTGTTTTAGAATTAGAAATGGAAAGACGTAAAGATGGGGGTGCGTCAGGGATATTTTATGTCTCCATGGCTGTCTAATGTGTACATGGACGAGATGGTGCGAGAGGTAAATGCGAGGGAGTTATTGACGGGGATTGGGAGGGTATACGATAGGAGAAAGTTGAAGGTAAATGTGGGTAAAATCAAGGTGATGAGATGGACGAAGGTAGAGGATGGCAGCAAGTTGGAAGTAAGTCTGAAGGGAGAGAAGCTGAAGGGAAAAGGTAGTTTTAGGTATTTGGGGTCGCATATGGCAGGGAAAGGAAGAGTGGAGGTGGAAGTAAATTGTAGATTGAGAGAAACAAGTAAATGCCTTGGGGGACTTAAAAGTGTAATGAGAAATGGATATTTGGGAATGGATGGAAATAGGAGATTATATGATTCTGCCGACAGCATTGTATGGGGCAGAGACTTGGGATTTGAAAGAAGCAGAGCAGAAAAGTTCGAATACGTTTGAGATGAAATGTCTGAGGAGTATGGTAGGAGTTACAAGGTTGAATAGAATGAGAAACGGGGAGGTGAGGAAGAGAGCTGGGGTGGAAAAAGAAATCGCAGATAGGGCTGATGAAAGAGTTTTGACACATGAAAATAATAACTATAAAGTAATGTCGTAACACATTCGTAAAGATTCAACAAAAACCCACTGTATTGGATAAGAAGAAATGAAATAAAATTAATTCCATATATTTCGATCACGGACTGTGATCCTCTTCAGTGGAATACAGAAAGGTAGAGCAAAAGGCATGTCTTATATACAATAAAAATAAGGGACAAGGGTAGGACTCAGGTAGCGTCTAGTACTTTGCGGGGCAGGTCACCCGCCTTCACCAACGATGGTAACAATTTGTTGACTGCCCAGGTGGTAATGCAGTCAGGTGACCACTGTCCATATGATATATTAAAATTTGGAAATTTGTTAATCAGGGATGATTCTATTATTTTTCTTTTAAAACTACATTTTGAATTAAAGATAATCTTTGCCTCATTCCAATCCATATGATGGCCTTCCTTGTCTACATGTTGGAAGACAGCGGAATTATGTTGTGCGTATTTAATTGAATTTTTATGTTCTTGCATCCTAGTATATAAATCTCTACCTGTTTGTCCCCAATATACATTGTTACAATCAGAGCAAGGGAGTTTATACACACCTTGATGTATTTCTTCTCTAGGTCTTTGATGTACATTGACTATTTTCTTAAACAAATTATTGGGATAACTAAAAACAATTTTAATATCTTCCTGTGGAAGAAATTGAGAAATCTCATTTAAGGACCTATTATAAGGCAATTTAATACAGTTTTTGTCCCAACTGAAGTTCTTACTGGAATGGGAAGTGGATCCAAAGTAACTAGTTTTGGCTTTACTTAGGGCTCTATTTAGAAACCAATCAGGATACCCTATTCTTTTTAATTGATTCCTGATGGTTGTTATCTCCATTTCCAAATAATGTGGACTACATAATCTAAGTGCCCTCAGGAAAAGACCTGAGGCAACACTATATTTAATTTTATCAGGATGGTGACTGAAAAAGTGCACATAACTCCCCGTATGTGTGGGCTTTCTGTACACTGTGAAGGACAATTGGTCCTGATGCCGTATTAATAGGATATCTAAAAATGGTAGTCTATTATCCACCTCCCATTCAACTTTGAATTTAATATTAGTGGCTAAGTTGTTTATTTGTTCAAAGTAAGCATCAAAAGATCCCCATTCGTCATCCCAAATCGTAAAGATATCGTCCACATACCTATACCAAAACATTCCTTGTGGCTTAATGTCTTGTAAAAGCACTGTCTCGAAATACTCCATATATAGGTTAGCTAACACTGGGGAGAGATTAGATCCCATTGAACATCCGAACTGCTGTTTATAATATTGATCTTTAAATGAGAAGGTATTAGTGTTAGCACATAATTCCGTTAATTTAATGATTTTGCTGACAGAGATTGGTAGTAGGTCCCGATAATTTTGTAATTTTGTTTCCAGTCAATAGGATGGTCAAATTCACAAACATGTTTAAAAAGTGCACTAGATTCTTGGCCATTTTTTATGCTGTTTTTATGCTGTTTAATCCTAACCTCTAATTCTTTTCCTGTTTGACCTACATAATATTTGTCACATTTACTACAAGGTATTTTATAAACACAGCCTGAAGAATTGTCAGGGGAATTCTTTATGAGAAGATTTTTTAGGGTTGTATTGTTTTTGAAAGCTACATTTACATTGAAACATTTTAAGTATATTGGGAATCTCTATAAGATTTTCATTAAAAGGAAGTACAAGTAAATTCTTTTTCTCAAACTTTTGTTTTGGTTCGCCTTTATAGAATGTCCTTTTTGCTTTTTTTTTAAACATTTGTCCAAAAAGAATTTGGGATATCTCAACTGTGTTCCGATATCTTAGATTTTGTTCATTTCGTCATCCACAAATTCTGGGCTGCAGATGCGCAGGCCACGAAGGAACATGGAAGAAAATGCTGACTGTTTAATTCTATTATGGTGGGCTGAATAGTAATGTATATATGCGTTGACATTGGTTGGTTTTCGGTGAATACTATATTTAAATTTCTTATTGCATCTGTGAATGTTACAATCTAAAAAAGAAATGCATGAATCTTTTTCAATTTCTATAGTGAATTTTATAGAAGGAACCAATTGATTTAATTTAGTTACAAAGGTATCAACATTTTCATTGTTAGGCCAAATACAAAGAATGTCGTCGACATACCGAAACCATTTGACCTTCTTGGGAAGTATGTTTGCTAAAAGCTTGGTCTCAAAAAATTCCATGTAGATGTTGCTCAGAACGGCTGATAGGGGATTTCCCATCGCCATCCCAAATTTCTGTTTATAAAATTTTCCATTAAACTCAAATTTACAGTCTTTGATACATATCTCAATAAGGTCAATAATGGTTCTAGTATCATAAGAAAGATTGTGGTGTGGTAATTCTTCCGTAAGAAATTCAAGCAGGTCATCAATTGGAACTCGGGTGAATAACGAAGTAACATCATAGCTGATCATTTTAAAATCATAATCTATCTCAAGTCTATTCAATTTATCAATATTGTTTTTGACATTTGCTTTTGATATTTTTCCTACAATTGGGTTCAATAGAGTCACCAGCCATTTGGACAGTTTGTATGCTGCTGATCCTATTGAACTTATAATTGGTCTAACAGGGTTGTTTTCTTTGTGTACTTTGATTAATCCATACATATAAGGTAAATTTGGTGAAATGGACATAAATTTCTTAATTAAATTGTCGTCTTTCTTAAATATACTCTTAATTTTCTTATTAAAAGAGCTGTTCACCAAGTCCAACGGATTTTTATTAAGTTCACAATATGTCTCGGTGTCCATGAGAATTTCTTTCATTTTTTCTAGA
>NC_134796.1:35282234-35284734 GCF_046742065.1 Oratosquilla oratoria
CACATGCAGTGGTGAACCCCGCTATTCGCGAAGGTTTGGTGAATGAAAATGCATGACACCGCGAATGTTTGTGACACATAACCCTTTCATGGTTATCGCAGTTCTTTTCCAAAACAGGTCACTCGCAAGTAACACTTACTAGCTCAAAAGTCACACATAACTTTCACGAATTAGGTCAGAAACAGCAGCGACTACGTGCACCTTCCTTAGTTCTAATTTCGAGAAACACTAGACATGTTATATGTAAGGATTGATTTATCAATTACTTTCCTATCAGAATTCATTATTACAGTGAGGATTGAGCTATAAAAAAGAATCGTCTGGCAGCGTTTGATGGTTCGGTGACAATAGTTTCTTTCGAACTGACGCAAATTGTTTGTTTCTCAGAATCATTAATCATTTTTCATCCTAAGAACAATAGCTACTTCGCGTTCAGTAAAAGTTATGTATATAAAGTAATGGCCAAGCCAAGACGATTTTGAAAGTATTGCCAGGTTATTATTCATCAGGTGTTCGGTTTTTGTGTACAGATCTAAGACACTTACACACTGGTGTCGTCACCAGAAGCCCTCTTCTAGTCACGGGTTCGAGTCCAATACTTCTCTCTGATTCTCATCAGTGACTGTCGTATGCTCCTAGCCTTCCACACAAGACACTTAAACGATTCTGCCTTGGTCAGAGAGGCACAATCTTGTTAGTGGCACTACAAGTTGATTTCTTGATACCATGGCACCTCTGTATCTCTGGGTTGCTAATCTGATGAGATTAGTTGCATTGGCACAAATTATTTTTGCCAGAGATCTAAGGATGAGCAATTGAACGTCGCGCTTCTATATCCACTCGTTCTGGTGACAGGAAGGTGCAAAATCGGGACCTTCAACCCAGGCCAAGACTTTCACTACAAGTGAAACAGTAATTTTCTTTTCTCGTGCATGTTAACTACAGAGGTGATCATTTTAGGTTGAAGTATCGCTAGATCATTAAAAAAAAATCAGAGGTGCAAATACTGTTTGGTCTACCCAATATCAGAAATGAAAAGTGAAAATTTAAATGTAACGGTTCCACCCAAGGATTTTAGAGGCTCAAAAGTTATTTTCCTGCTGCTTATTTGGTATGCTCTTACGTGCAATACAAAGTTTCTTCAACCCTGTTACATACTCTATAGGTTTTGACCTGATTATCGCCAGAATCTGTGAAAGTGTGATTTTGTTAGTAACGATTCCTGTAAAATGACAATTTTATTCCGAGTCGAATGCTCCTCCTCCAGACGTTAATCTATAGAGTATGAAACCGAGTCGAAAGGTATAAACGAGATGATTCCACAAGGGATTAGAACAGCTGTGTGTCACTATTTGTGCTTCAGTCTGTGCTTCTCCTTAGTCTTGGGTGTCCGTTTTTAGTCTCTTGGCGTCTCTCCTCCTCATGATGTGGGGAAGGAAGGGACGATCTCGGGACGCAAGAGTGTACACACCAAGACAACGAGGGGGGGAGGGATGGGAATGGGATGGAATGATGTTGACTTGGGGAAGGGGGGAACTGATGAACAATTGTTTCATTAGGAGAAGCTGCCTTAATGATATAGAAAATGAATAGGAACTATAAGTGATTGGGAAACAATGAGAGATGGAATGCTATAAATATAACAGTTGTGCAGAATACATACATAGCGAGTGGAGAGCACTAAAGTGTGCAGAAAAACAGAGATACAAATGTCAGAACATACAACGGAAAGGGAAAACAAAGTCTACATTCACAACAAAGTATAAGTCTCTATTATCTGTAAAGTGTCCTGTTGGCGGCTTCTATCATTTCTCTCCCACTGGAAAGATATGTAGAATGTAGAGGAAATCATCACAGAAGAAAGTGACAGAATCTGGTGAACAATGGCTGCAAAAAGCGTCCACGAATTTGTGTCAGCTCCACTCCTAAGTACTACAGCAGATGACGTCATCGTAATTCACCTCGTAGGGTTAAGAGGTGTGTTACGAGTCTATAGCGACATCGCAATAGAGTTGTTTTTTATCAAGCCGGCAATACTCTTATTATAGTTCCACAGAGGTTGGCAGCAACTACAGTGTTAACAAGTACATAAGACTGGAGGAGACTGCAAGGGACCATAAGGCCTACCCTCAGGCAGTTCCATTTCCCCTACCACCTTTCGTCCCTATACATGAAGTTATCTTATCTTCTCTTAAGACAACCGATTGTTTCAGTGCTCACTAATAGTTACTATGTCTACTCCATTCGTTAACCCCTCTGTTGGTAAGCCAGTTGTTGCCTATTTACTTCTTAATCTCAATAAAAAACGCTTTTTGGAGCCATTGCACAGGGTGCCAGAATCAAAGATATCTGTTCCTTGTAAAGCCAGGACAGGACAGGCGAAGTTTCGTCGAGGGAAAGAAGGAGTCAAGGTCGGCTGCATCAGCGAAGGCCCAGGAAGCCGAGAAAGTTCTTGAAGTGTCTGAAGGGGCCCTTTCGGCGCGGGGGCCGCTGGTGGGCG
>NC_134796.1:35289734-35314734 GCF_046742065.1 Oratosquilla oratoria
AGTTGGAGGTTGGGCTTGCTCGAGCAAGAGGGTCCGGGAATGAAAGAAAAGCAGGTATTGCCGTGTTGTAGACAATTTTCGCAACAATAAAGGGTTTTAGTGCTTGATTATCAACCCAACGAAACCGAAATGGTAGAATTACATATGAAAGAAACGAAGGAAAGAAGAGGAAGAAGAAAAAAGGTAAATTAAAATAAGAGGCGGAGGGAGGAGGAGGAGGTGGAGAGGGAGGAGGGGAGGAAAATGAGGATGATGAGGAAGACGATGATAAAGAGGAGGAGGAGGAGGAGGAGAAGGTGGAGATCACCTCAGCGAGGAAGATTTTGTCAGTCTGACTTACGAATGAGGACTGCACATTGACCGTGCAATCATATACACACATACAGGCATACATACATTCTATGGATATGCATATGTATATATATATATATATATATATATATATATATATATATATGTATATATATATATATATATATATATATATATATATATATATATATATATATATATATATATATATATATATATATATATCACATGAACTCATGATTCTAAATATGCAGAAAAAACACCAAGGAAAATAATAAATATATTGATAACGGAGCGCTTTCGTGTATTCAGACATCCTGAGGATGTCTGAATGATCATCAGTAGATTTATTATTTTCCTTGGTGGTTTTTCTGCACACACACACACACACACACACACACACACACACACACACACACACACACACACACACACACACACACACACACACACACACACACACACACACACACACACACACACACACACACACACACACACACATATATATATATATATATATGTATATATACATGCATATGCAAATGCATATACGATACATAGACTGGAAGAAGGCCAATATAGTCCCAATTTACAAAGGATGAAAGAAGGAGGACCCTATCAATTACAGACCTGTGTCTTTGACCGGTATATAAAATAATGGTATGTGGAGGAGAGGAAGCTATCTACATGTAACCAGTTTAGATTCACGAATAGAAAAATCACTAACGATTGAGAATAAAAGTTCGGTTGGCGGGCTGGAGAGAGAGCTGGAATCAACGATGGAAATCCTAAAGAACAGATTGATGGAGGATAGTATGTCGGATCTGAGAGTAGTAATGAGTGGTGTCCTACAGGGTTCGGTGTTGGGACCAGGACTGTTTATGAGATGATGGATGGAAGAAAACATGATACTTATCTGTTTGCTGATAGTACCAATATCATAGAAGCAGTAAAAGGTGACGAAGATCGCAAATTAACAGAGGAAGATTTAATAGGACATATGAAGGGAGAGTGAATTTCAGTGCGGAAAATGCAAAATATTGAAAATTGATAAAAACAAGAAAAATAGAATATAAAACGGAAAACCGAATTATTTACAAATGTGATACAGGAAAGTACCTGGGAGTTTTGTTCATATGAATTTTGTTTCCTGAAATCATAAAGACCCTTGCATATAGAACGTCCGGAGAGAGAGCACTGGGCCTGCCGTCTTTTAAAGAGAAAGAAGTGGTTTATATTAATGGAATAGATAGATTTAACAGAAAGAATATCTTGAACTGGGACGAGAGAGGTGAGGTGAGGAGCCTACGCCAGGAGGCGCTGAGTAGTTGTGGCCGAAACTATCATCTTTGTTCTATGATGCGTTTTAGGGACTGTTGGAGGGTCACGTAACCAACAGTTATTGCTTGGAATCTGATAGGAGTGCGGGATTCGATCTCACAACTAAGCGAATGCCATACCAGCACACTTCCGGTGACGCCAGCAGAATGTCATGAGGTCATGGGGAATGACTACAAGATCATAAGTCTGAATATGTCAAGAAACATAGTTTTCCGGACATTGAGATATCAGCTCTTGGAATAGCGAATGTAAAACAAGGTAAGATAGTTGGAAAACAAGAGACAGGAATCACGAATCAATCTAACTACTTTCCTGTATATTGCAATTAGGCAAAAACAATTCTGTAAAACGCACACCTGCGCGCGCGCACGCATACACACACACACACACACACACACACACACACACACACACACACACACACACACACACACACACACACACACACACACACACACACACACACACACATACACACACACACACGTACATACATACACACATACGTACATGCATACATACATACATACATATATATATATATATATATATATATATATATATATAATATGTATGTATGTATTTATGTATGAATGTACATATGAGAAAGAAAACTCAACGATGAGGTCAGACACTACTGCTGAAGCAAAACTGAGACCCAAACCAAGTAAATCATGCAAAACAATATGATTGAATTTATCAATTGAAAGTCACGACGGCATTTTGCTTAGGTGATTTTTTAAACTTCGAATTGTATTACTTTCAATCTGTTTAGCTGAAAGCTTATTCCCATTTTCTATAGCAACGCGATTAGAGAATTTATTCTCGTTTTCTTTGTGAACGCGGTTGGTGAAACTGTTTCCACCTATTTCTTGGTTAAATCTACACCCTAACATCTTGAGGCCATTATTTCTTCTTTCGTTAGGTTGGAAATATTTTCATTTCTAATGTCAATTATTTTCGAAATGATCTGTAGGCTTTTGAAGTGAATAAATCATGCTATTAGTCGTAAAACATTATTTGCAGAAATACTATGCTTTGGTTAAATTGTTTTCAAAATAAATTGTGGTCGTCACTAACATAATTTTCACCTACGTGCATAATTTTACATCTGAATTTCATTGGCCACTTTTGAGACCATTGCTCTAGCCAGTCTTGATCTTCTTGTGTATTCATTTGCTTCGAGTGATCATTTGTTATACCGCACAATATGGAGACTGTAGATTTAAGTCCACAGTCAGTGTAATCGACGTGTACTATAAACAAAGGTAGCTCCAGAACGGAACCCTGAGGAACTTCACTCGTAACATCTTCCCGGCCGGAAGCTTTGCCATTCAAGACAATTTACTCTTTACGACTGTTCAACCCGTTGCTAATCCAACTTAGCAGGCTATCTCTTGTTTCATGAGGAGCATCATAAGCTTTTTCAGAATCTAGATATATAAAACCTGTCTTTTCTTTCGTCATATTTGGAGACAACTATCACATTAAAATGTTGGTTCGTCAAGCATGAATGTTGGCAAAGGTGGGAAGTAGGTTATCTTTGAAGAAAGTGGAAGTTAATGTGACAATTCCTTGAGCTTAGATGTTCTCACTAGTTTCTTCTCTCTTCCTTATTATTTTTTTCTGGCTCAAGCACGTGGAATAAAAATTAAGCTCCCAAAATATACATGGGTTGTACGGTAAGAATATTTCCACCTAAAGGGAAAATTATCGACTTATAGAATTATTAACCTGGGTTTATTTACACAAGGGATGAGGCAGAAGGGTGCAAATAAGCGGAAAGTTGGAGTAACTGAGTGGCCCTGGTGGGAGAAATGATGCTGTGTGGGTCAGGTTGGGGGTTTGGGGTCTGGAGACGACTCAACGTGGCGGGTGGTGTTATAACCAAACTCTGTGTTCCAGAGATGTTCTAGAGTTGTAAACAACTTGATGTTGTTTACTGAGGGAATGTTCTATCTGAGGTGCTAAACTGGCTTCCAATACTTTAAGGCGACTCTGATCAAGGATGATGGTGTTTTGGTCTTTGTTTTGTAAAGTTCCTGTTAGCACGCTGGTGGCGTCATCGGGAGCGTGCTGGGTTTGAATTCGCTTGGTTGTGGGTCCGAATCCCGCACTCCTCTCGGATTCCCAGCAGTGACTTTTAGTTACCTTCCCCATCAGTCCAAGTGAATAATAGGGCAAAATTGATGAGTTCGGCTGCGGCCACTCAGCGTCTCCGGGCGTAGGGTCCTCACCATCTTCAACTTCTGTACTGTTGGCAACTACGGTTCACGGTGGAGCCAGGCCAAACGACTAACGGCTCTCCTTCCAGCGCCGGAAGGGAGGTAACGCCTGTCATCCTCTTCAAGGAGTCTGTTTCATTTTTTTTTTTCGAGAGAGAGAGAGAGATGGAAAATTTAAATATTTCGCATCAGATCCGGAGACCTATTCTTTCTTTCACATTGACTGTGCGTCTTCCCCAGTGCCAAGGTCGTGGCATGGCGGTACCTCAACAGATTCTTAGTACTTTTCTCGTATGTGATGCTTTCTTCATGTGTATGTATATATATGTGTGTGTGTATGAATGTATGTATGCATATATATGACATACAAATGTTCCTGTTGTAATGTATATTACATAGTCATTTGACTCGAAGTACTATCAAAATATAAGCTACAGCTTAGCTTTCCAACAAAGGTCCCAAAATATTCTACAACTTAGTCTACACAAGTGGATATCGTACCGACTACTGTAAGGCATTCCCAATCTACGGTCCCGCTTATGTGAAACGGTTTCAACACCATCTAGGTTGTTCTACTTATACTGAAGCAAGGCACCATCGTTCTGAGTGGTCTACGGAAAACAAACGGGTGGAGGTGTACGACTATCGAAGCCACTTCAGTAAGTCTAAAGCGTAATTTACTTCTACTGCTGTTTAGGCACGAGCAATGCTTACCTAAGGATCGGGCTGCTTTGTGTATCTGGGAAGGGCTAAGAACAGAAATAACGGTAACTGGATGGGTCTAGAAATATTAGAAGATGTTATTGGAGAAATTCAATACTTTTACAGCAAAATAGGATGTGATTGATCGAAGTTTGAAAAAAAAAAATCTTGCCGTGAAAAAGAAAACCATAAGACTTAGGAAGTCATTTAATATAAAGTAATTCATAACAAGTGAACAAGATCTAGATGTGAATTTATGTTAGTAACCAGATAATGTTAAAATACCCTTGTCTAGAATTCTAGAATATACTGTTATAATATTCAAAATGTAGAAAAATATATATATATATGTATGTATAATCATTATTTAAAGACTATATCAAAAGCTTATGTTAAAGTAGGTAAAGGCATAACTATGAAAAACAACTATGAACTAAAAATGAAATGTACAGGAAATGGAGAACTCATATTGGAGTCTCCAGGGGACACACAGGAGGTGGTTATTGGTTTGTCGAAACCAAATCGTGAATATGACAGAGAGGGAAGAAGTCGAGGCTCACTGGGATTCGTGAGTATTTGTGGAGTGTGGAGGGGCTTTCCAACTTTTTTCTGCCCAAACCGAAAATAGATCTTGTAAAAAAAAGAAGAGGAAAAAACAAAAAATCCGTGAAAAAAGTTTTCATAAAAAAGGTGTAGAAACAGTGATCTTTTATCAGTTCAATGATGTACATGGATTAGGGGGCGTACAGAAAAGGAGGTGGACGAAATGTGTATGTATATATATATATATATATATACTCATATTCATAGATAGATAGATAGATAAATATAAACATTGAGAGAGAGTGAGAGGATTGAACTTAACCGATTTCAACCGGTTTTCCCCAATTACATTTAAAATCATTATCACCAGAAAGATCCAGTTGAACCTCTGTCGGAAGAATCGGGTTTGGTTTTGTATTGATGTGTATGCATATATATATATATCTAAGCAACAGAAGGTCTCAGTTGGAAGTGGTGAGAACTTAGAGGCACTAGAAATGTGGACGTACACGAGGATGGGAAACGTGAGGATCCCGCCACTTGGACAAGTCGAGGCGTGGGAGGACGCCGGAGCCGCAGGCCACGCGGGGGTTGCTGCCGAGGGGAGAGAGGGAGAAAAAAAAAAGAACGTGTGAGAAGCTCACCCTCCAACTAAGGGGAGGATTTATCTATATAATAACCATCTCAGGGTAGCTAGAGAGTCTAATAGCATGAAATAATAAGAATATTAGCGAGTTAAATGTTTTAACACATTTGCAAGATAAACTGTAAATACCACTTTCGGAGAAAAATAATGTTGCATGAAGATACGTGATCGTAATATTCGTGTCTTTGTACATTTTATTTTCTCCGAAAAGGTGATTTACAATTCCAAAGAATATAAGTTGAGTGATATTCATGGCTTTCGTATAGGTTCTCTCTACAACTCATTTCTTACATTTATAGGTAATGTGATTATTTCTAAGCATGTTTTGCACAGGGTACCTAGTAGTGCGGAATATTAATTCCTCACAGCCCGAATTTTACTGATTTGTCACATTTCTTTTATTACTCTTCTTCGCTCCAGCCACTTATTTTCCTGTTTCAGTTATAATTTTCTGTTCCTCTAGATTGGTTGAGTCCTAGTATATATCAAGAGTTCCCCAAACAAAACCTTAGACTCAGGTTTCTTGATACTGCTTTTATGTCCTTGTTTTTTCACCCCCTTGTCAATATTTTGGAATTTTTACACGAGAAAATTGATTTGAAACATTGCTTGAGAACCACTTTGGTGAAAAAACAAACAAACAAACAAACTTACATTTCGTGGTCTGGGAGGACCATGGCGTAGACCTGGATGGACTTGATGTCATCACTATTGTCGCAGATTATCCGGGAGAGTTTGACCTTCCTGATTTCGTCCAGTTGTTCTGGGGGAGGCGAAGAAGAAGCAGGGACGAGTTTAGATTCAATAGAGGAGGATCAAGAGAAAGAGAGAAGCCAGAGGAGTTTTTGGAGAAGAGTAAAAGAAGAACATCTATTTTTAACCTGTTTTGAGCTAGAGAAGGTTTCTCTGTTTTGAAAATTGTCTGACCGGAAATGACCCCGAAGTAATTTGAAACTAATTAACCAATGTAACTGAATCTGTTTGGACTGGGGTAGTTCTCAAAACTAAACAAGAATCATCTGACATTTGTCAGAACAAAATGTTTAAACGCTTCTGAAACAACCCAGCCGTCTATTTTGGCTGGGGGCAAAGGTCGGAGTGCTTTTGAACTGATCAATTGGTATACTGTAGCTGGATCTATATGGACTGGGGGAGTTCTCAAAACTAAGCAAGAATCATCTGACGTTTGTCAGAACCAAATATTCAAACATTTCTGAAACGACCCAGTCGCTTATTTTGTCTTGGGGCAAAGGTCTGTATAGTGAATAGCCTCATTTAAATCTCCCAAGATATTTGGTCGCAGCAACTTGCTGAAGGGAACAGATTAACATGTTTGAAACCGCTGACTCACCCAGAGTGAATTCTGAAGGGTAGCCCTTGTTCTCGTACCAGAACCGGTCGCCAATTCTAATCTCCTTGAAGGTCAGACCGATGAGGCAGGAAAAGGTCGGGCCCACCATGGAACCAGGCAAGGGTCGTTCACTCACTCCACCGCTCCAGAGGTCCATGTCGTCCGGATGTCTGACCAAGGGCGAAAAAAGAGTTGGTCAGGAAAGACATACTTGTCAGTAGAATCACCTGGCGTCACCCAGAACATTGTCCCCATATAAAGTGTTCTTTTGAAGCTATGTTCTGGCCACGCCTAATAATTTCATTCAGCCAAAAGTAAAATCATAAGGACAGGCTAGGGCTACGACCTATCGAGGTCCCATTTTGGCCAGATTTGTTCTCGCAGTAGAATAAAGTAGCCAGGCAAAATTTCTCAAAGTTTACATCTTTTCGGAATGTCGTTCTCCCTCTCCTTCCCTTTCATTTGTTGGGACCTGTTTGCCCACCTGTAGACATCGGAGTATCGTTGCACCGTCTTGTTGCTCATGGCTGTCATTAGCTGGGCGAAATCGTGGATTGGCGTGAGGCCACACAGCTTGCGGAACTCATTGTAGGAAGGAACGCCGTGCTCTCGAGCTCTCTGCATGTTGAGAGCTGCTAAGTCCATACCAAAGTTTCGCTCTGGCTCTTGGAAGAGGTGGTGGGTCACCTGTAAAGGGAAATATTGCTCAGAGTTTTGTATATGAAACAACCTTTAACTTCTTTAACATCGTATACATCTTTACTTCTGCCAAAGCCAAATGTTTTGATCTTCAAATACAAAAGAAAGATATCGGGAACCTCTCAAGTTCCCAGTCTACCTCTTCGACGTGGAAAAAATCGGGAATTACCCAGAAGAAAAATATGCGTTTTGCTAAAATAATGAAGTTAAGGGAACCTCAAAGGGATTTGATGAATAAATCTATAGAGTTGTGCACATGTTTTTTCAACATAAGCATATAGTACTCTAGCTTTGAATAAATTCATCATATATATATATTTTGGATTGCACATGCGTTTGATCAAAGTAAACATATGTTTGCATGAATGAATATCAGGAACTCCTATCGTAATTTTTGTGGCCCAGCCAACCTTACTCCCGCTGCCTCACCTCTTGCGAAATAGCGTCGTCCATGGCTTGCGCCACCTGGTTGACAAGACCCATCAGGTAGTGATCGCACCACCCGCCCTTGTACAAATCGTAAGGTTGTCTCAACATGTGACTAAGCCTCTGTGATGCTGTAAGAGAGATCAAACGTATAGAGTACTCTGGGATTATGGATGGTGTACGAATGAAACAAATTGAAAATAAATACACGCGTACTGGCTAACATACATAAACACATGCAGACGCTTACCAAACAGGTCGAGAACCTCTTCAAGCTAGCTTTCAATATAAATTTCTTATGGCCATACAACAAATTCAGGAGTAAGAGCAACTTGAATATTAGAATATTAGTTCTCCTGCGTAAGAGTTGATAGCACCATAAACTCTGGTTGAGCAAATTCATTATATTATGAGCCTTACAACCCTGACTTGATCTATCACCGTTAAGCATTGCATTACCAAAATATACGAAACTTCCCAAGACCTCATTATCCTCACCACAGGCGTAAATATATCAAATTTAATTACTTAATAAACATAAAAACAAAAACAAAAAAACGCTTGGGTAATGGTCTTGTTCCAGGAAATCTTGAGTCCCAGTGATCTCTCCTCCCTGTACAGTAATGGCGGCAAACAGAACCACCAACTCCACAATAAGAACGGCAGCATCGGCAGAGTCAGTGATATTAGTGCTTATGGCGGTCTGTTGGTGATCGACGACGACAGTGCTCCGGTGAAGTGTGATGTAGTGATGAGGCCGGGTGGTGTGCTGAGGCCTTTGACGCTGATGCCAGTGGAGGTGATTGTGGAGCCCAATTCTTGACCCACATATCCTTCCACACTCCCGGCAATCCAGATCTGGATTGTCAGTGGATAATACTGAGGGACAACACCTGTCCAGTACCCAGCCCATGCTTCAACTTAAATGGCGCCAAGAAGAGATACTCTTACCGATGTATTTGTGTCCGGGGCTCCACCGTTCGATGGTGGAAGGCAGGAGCGAGTGGCCGAATCTGAAGGCAGCAGTGACGAAGTTGGAGGACATGCTGGGATCCACGTTCTTATCGTATCCGTTGAAGTAACCCTGCGAGACGAGAAAACAAAAAATATATACCAATTAGATTCTCGTAAATATTTTTGTGCATAGTAATAGTTGCCAAGATCCATAAATATGTGTTAGAAACAAGCACTTGGTCACAGGATCTGTGACGTTATATCACTGTACTTGTGCTGTGTTGTGCAACTTAGAGTCTGTGCACGTCTCTATGATACTATCGTAAAACATAATAATTGCTGCAACAGGTATACAGATGCCAATTTTTTTTGTTTTTGTTTTTTATCTATTTTTCATTGCCTTTCTCACTCGTCTCCGCATCTTCAACTAATCTGTTCTTGATTTGACCGCCATGGGCAACGATGTGTAGCCAACATGCAAAGTGCCCCTTAAAAGATTTGTGCGACCGCCAAGTACTAGGCCTCCGGACCAGGTCAAGACTATGGTCACCCCTTAGCACGGCACCTGTGTTTATTTCATATTTTTCTATATGTATGCTTTCACTCCAACAATTTAATTTCTTTTGTAAGTAAAATATAAAATGTTTCTGTATATCCCGTAACAAGGATACACACACACACACACACACACACACACACACACACACACACACACACACACACACACACACACACACACACACACACACACACATATATATATATATATATATATATATATATTGTACAAAGATTGTAAACTATTGTATACAAAAAAAATAGGAATCTCATCACCATTGTTGTACATGGTATCGCCGGAATTTTGAATAAATATATCAGTCATGGGATTGACTAATATCCTAAATATTCTCATGGAAGATAGCTTTTTTTTTTTTAAGAATAGTACCAGCCGTTAGCACTGAGCACGAAGTGTTCATACCAAGTGTGCGTAAGGAAATCATACCGTGGTGAACTAAGTGTTTTAACAGGTGCCTTTTGACGAGAACACTACTAGTCGTCTGCACTGAGCACGGAAGTGTTTATTCCAAGTGTGCCCAAGGGAACCATACCTCGGCGAGCTCAATGATGTGTTCTGATTTCCCTTTTGAAAAAAATTCTCATGCCCTCCTCTCTCTGCCACTCGTGCCAGGCTTGACATTCAGCTTCATATAAAAGTAACAATGGCCACCCAGAGCCGAGGCAACATTGGCGACCCTGGAGCAGACCTACAGATGTCGTTTGCTGAATGACTTACCTGATATGTGATTGCACTCTTCTCCCAGCTTTCTGTACGCATTCTTAGAACAAGGAGGAATAAACAAAACTGCGAACATTAACCAATCGATTGGCTCTTGTACTGTAAAATTATTTGTTTTAAGATATTGCGCAATGGATGTCCTCTTTTTTCCTGACAAAGCATGTCTCATTCTTCTAACGGTCTAACCTCTGCCGAATTTCTCGTCAACTCATTTAATCCGTTTTATTTTCTCCGTCCTCCTCTTTCTCATGCGAGTTATAATACTCACGTGCTTTTTGAGGATAAGGCCGTAGTCATTCATGACCTCCTTGCCAAGGATCATCGGCAAGAACTCGTTGTATGTGATGTGTTGACAGATGGCTACGATGATGTGACGCGCTTCCTGTGGGAGAAATTGGAACCAAAGTCAGTAATGGCGAGATCGTAAAACATTAATATCCTTACATAAGTATATTCGTTAACATATACACACACGCACACACACGAACGCGCGCGCACACACACATTAACACACGCGCGCACACACATTAACACACACACACACACATACACACACCACACAAACACACACTAACACACACACACACGCACACGCACACGCGCACGCACACACACACACACACACACACACACACACACACACACACACACACACACACACACACACACACACACACACACACACACACACACACACACACACACACACACACACACACACACTATAACACACACGGAAAAAGAATAGTGGATGGACTGTGTACACCTGAACTCAAATATTGCCCTTAATAAAAGACTAAATTGGAAGCTCAATGTAAAAGGTGGAGAATGAAGGTGAATTGATGTCGAAGATTTCTTGGAATTAAGAAATTTGAAAACGATAATCTGAGGGGAGTATTGAGAATGGAAATGATGGACTCCAACATTGATTAGTGCTGGCCCAATTAATATTTTTGACCAAGGAATTACTCAGCTACGTAAAGACATTTGCAGATGCTAAATGGCAAATGAGAATTAGAGATTAATGAACGACAATAAGCCTACAAACGGGTCTTGACAAAGTGTACTGCTGAAGATCAAATATAAAAAATGTAGATTGATATTGATAAATATATACTTCTAAAACTAAAATATGAAAATATGAACAAACAGATTAGAACAAAATAAGATGAACAGCAAAAATAATTGAAATATAAGAACCAACAAACTTGACCCAAGGCTACAAAGAGAAAAATAAGAGCAACAAACAAATTGAAAGAGGAACAAAAGAAGATGAAGAGGAAAAATTATTCAAAGATAAGATGCAACAAACTTGACCAAATGTATTTCTTGTTATGTTGTAGAACAGTGTGTTCCTTTGACCTCATGATGCCCTCCCATTTCAGTCCAAGAGGACCATTTTTGTTTTATCCAATTACCACACTGACTTGAACACCGCAATAATGTCACCTCGTTCTCTTGTTTCTGATATCCTTTTGTATGGTATATCTGTCTGTTCGTTTGTTTGTGTATGTCTGGTTATGTTTGTGCTCGTGTGTGTGTGTGTGTGTGTGTGTGTGTGTGTGTGCGTGCGTGCGTGTGCGTGTGTACATGTGCGTGTGTCAAGGAGCAGAGTTGAAACTTTACCTGGTAGAGCTTTTCGTCGTCCCAGTGTGGGTTGATCTCGTACAGCTCCGTAGCGATGCGGTTGTGCTCTCTCATCATGATCGTGTGCACAACAGCAAGCACCTGTGGAAATAACAAGACTTATTTGATTTAGGCAAGGGCTGTCCACAAATGAGGAGGGAAGAACACAATAAGGATGTTTTTGGTGTGTCCCTGTATAATGGAAATATTTCCAGCCAGTACATCCTTTTGGATGCTCGCTGGCCGAGCGGGTTAGAGCGTCTGTACTTGCGGCGGAGGTTGAGGTGACGGCAGTTCAAACCTTGCCGCCAGCGAGTTGGACCAAGGGCATGGTTAATTAAATTCCAGGCTACAAAGTCCACTGTGAGGGGCACCTTCCTTGCCTCCTGATAGAGGAGGTTTGCGACGTTAAACCTATGTTTTCACTTTACTTCCTTTAATCTCGTTGAATATTCAGAGAAAAAATAATACTAGTCGGAGTTTATATTTCCGTGGAAACACGTTTGATACACTAACTCAAATATTTCTTCTATTTTACCCAAATATGTTATTTCATATATGTGGGACATAGAAAAAAACACTGTTAGATTTTTGTTTAAATAGCTGTTATATTGTTAGTATTAATTTCTTTTTAAACTACCATTAGATTTTTTCTAATTACTGTTAGATTTCTTTTTAAACTTGTTTTTGTTACTAAACCATACCAGTTGTTCGTTCACGCGGGCATCACCGGCGTCGAAACAGTAGATGTCATTGTTGGGCCGGATGCAACCCTCATCAGGGTCCTCCAGACGAAGGGGAAGCAAGTCCTTCATGCCGAATTCCCGGAATACAGGTAGAGACTGCAGGAAGAAAAATGTATATACTTTTAGTAGCTAAATCATGCCTACAAGAGGGGTATTTTAATCACACACACACACACACACACACACACACACACACACACACACACACACACACACACACACACACACACACACACACACACACACACACACACACACACACACACACACACACACACACACACACACACACACACACACACACACACACACACACACACACACACACACACACACACACACACACACACTCTCAGTTGCTGGCCCCTGTGGTGAAAGGACGTTCTCGCCACAGGGGCGGCTTTAGGGAGGAGGCATGGGGGCCTGTCAGGTGAAGAAATGTAGAGGGATTTGGAGTAAGATATACAGAAAGAGGACGCTCGCTGGCCGAGTGGGTTAAAGCGTCGTTACTTGCGACGAAGGTCGAGGTAACGGCAATGCGAACTTTGCCACCAGCGAGTTGGACCAAGGGCATTGTTAAATGAATCCCACGCTACAAAGTCTTCTGCAAGGGCACCTAGGCTCCTGATAGGGGTAGGTCGCGACGTTAAATCGAATCAATCAGAAAGAAGGAAAACCGAAAATCAGAAGGTAGGTAAACCAATGGGCCGATGGACAAGGCAGCCGGAGAAGTTATCAGTGATCCTGGTAGCCATACTAAACAGGAAATGGATATTGTTTATCGTAAAATTGCCAATCAGGTAAATTATATTGATCAATAAAAAATGACTACAATGAATGAGATGCGGATAACAGTAGTGAAAGATGTGTTAAGAGTAAAGAGGACTGTGAATTGGCTTAAACTACTAACAGTCCAGGGTGCAACAATAGATTGTTACATATATGAGTACCCTATATATGTAATGTATGAGTATAATTATTATTTTGAGGAATCACGTCAGTTATCTAACGGACGATAATTGAGCGTCACTTTCTGGACGTCACATGTAGGGAGATATCCAAAACGTTTTGGGTCGACGTCTTAATGTTCTATTGAATCATGTTTAGATCTGTAAGATGTATTATCATATTTGTGTACTATTCTGCAAACATGTCAAGCCAAATTATTGTTTTTCTGTTGATGTAATGTAGATTATGTATTAGTTTAAGGTATTGTGTAATACGTTTTCGTTGTATTTGCACGAGTAGCTTCACCAGCGTGCGTGCAAATATGTTTTGTTTGTCTTGGCCAATCAGATACAAACTCCATAGACGCTGAATTTATTGGCCAATCAGGGGTGAGTTTGTTCTGGCAGAAGGGGCGCTCTGCGCGCATGGAAACGAGAAAGAATTGGGAGGACGTGTCAGCCTCGGGCGGAGATTCCTCGGTTGTGTTAATATAAGTCTGTTCCTCCCCTTGTTTATATATCTTAACTCAGCTATTAATTAGGGTATTATATGTGAAGTCTGTGGCAGTGACGCGGAAAGCCTGGACAGTGAAACTCTTGGTAACTATTTTTCTCTCACCCCCGTTAAGAATTGTGTTTAAGAACTTGGAATCATATTTACAATTGATTTGTAAATCCTTAATTCCATTATATGTCTTTTGTGATAACTATATTGTTATTCCTGACAACTTTAATTAATAGTGTAAGAGATAAACTCAATTTTTTTTCTTCAATATTCATGATAACGCAAAATTGAATAGCGACCTTTTTCAATTTTATTCTGTGGGAAACATTCATATCTTAGAATATCTTATGTTGCAAGTCAAAAATGCTCGTATAGATTTGTAACAAGATGTTGAATATCCTTTAAGTGATATGACTATTTTAAAAGAAAACTAAAGAAGTTTGGCAAATTGAAAGACGATTATGGCAAGTTAAAGGAGAAAGATAAACTGGAGGACATTTTGAAGAAAAAAAGAATCACAAGATAAAAGAAAACGATGAGTACATCAGGGATCAAACAAGAACAGAAAGAACGAATAGAAATACATGAAAAGAGAAAAGTCCAATTGAACAAGATGATGGAACAGCGAAAGAGAGAGGAAAGGGAAGTCGTGGAAAAGGTAATGAAGGTGGCTGTGAGAAGAGAAACACCGACAGAAGAGGTACTAGATAAAAATAAATGTATTGTTTGTTAGGATGGAGAGAATAGAAAGGCAGAAAGCAAAAGGAAGATATGCAAATATTCAAGGACAATGAAGAAGGCATGCATGAAGAAGTAGAGGTATTTGCATTAGGCAAACTATATGATAAATAGGACATTGAAACTAGCTAGCAAAGACAAGTTCAAGAATATTTGGGTAAGGAGGTATGCAACAAAGGAAAAGAAGAGATAAAATAAGGGAATTGGTAAAAGCTAAGAAAAGAAAGAAAAAAGGAGAGAGAGAGAGAGAGAGAGAGAGAGAGAGAGAGAGAGAGAGAGAGAGAGAGAGAGAGAGAGAGAGAGAGAGAGAGAGAGAGAGAGAGAGAGAGAGAGACTGAGAGAGAGAGAGAGAGAGAGAGAGAGAGAGAGAGAGAGAGAGAGAGAGAGAGAATGAGAATGTGTGTGTGTGTGTGTGTGTGTGTGTGTGTGTGTGTGTGTGTGTGTGTGTGTGTGTGTGTGTGAGAGAGAGAGAGAGAGAGAGAGAGAGAGAGAGAGAGAGAGAGAGAGAGAGAGAGAGAGAGAGAGAGAGAGAGATAGAGTATCAAAGATTCAGAGATAAGGAGAAACAACCAATTTAAAACATGGAATTACTTTACATTAATGTAGTCGGGTTTATTTGAGACAGATAAATGATATATGACCAGGTTAATTGATATAAGGATAAGTAGAAAAATATATAAATATATGAATAGATAGATAGGTACTTTAGTCTGTACAAAATAATATATAGATGTCTAATAAACCAATGTTTGAATGATAAAAAGATAAGTGAATGAATATTAAGCAATAAAAAATCATGGTTATAAAATAATGAAACGAAAAGAGAAGTTTTTGGCTACTGTGATAACATCAACAATATTTTGTATTAAAGTTTTTGTTCTTAGATTTTTTTCTTGTGTATCATAAATGTGGCTATCAAGTTTTCTTTTTCACAGCATAGTGTAATTCATCCCAATTTAAAAATATTAGATAACTTTGTGGATGGGGATAATAGGTGATAACGGACATGGAACTGCCTAGTGTAGTCTTTATGGTCTCTTGCAGTTACTTCTATTATGTTCTAATCGAGCAAAACCTAACAGGTTTATAACTGTTTATACCATTCTCTTTGATAATTAAATCCGTCCATGTAAAAGAACGTATTTTAATTAAGCCCTGACAATAATATTTCAAGCCGGGTGAAATCCTCTGCAATGAACTTCATTGGTGAACCACCAACTCCTCACATGACTTTTCTTTTCCTTTTGCCACTCAGGGAATTTGATTCAGCAGAGTCTAACATTCTAAACATTCATTCTTTTCAAATTTTCCAGGCAGCTATACCAGATACTAAAAAAGTAATCTAACTGAATAAGTTTTAATTTAAGGGAATATGGTTAGGCCAAGAGGAAGACCGAGAAAGAGATGGAAAGAAAATGTTGAAGAATCCCTCCTCAGCAGACATGACTTGCCCAACATCGAAACTCTGAGGGAGGAAGGGGCCTTCCATGATAGAGCCTTATGAAGGAACATGGTGGGACCACTGACAGGCATAATGCCTACCAATAGTATGGTTAACGCATGGATGGGAGTGTAGTATGTGGGGATGGAATGGGTGGGAGTGTATTTTATGCCTTTGTATTTTGGCTACCTCACTTGCAAGGGGGGAAAAGCCTTTGGTATATGTATGTATGTAATTTCTGTGCGCTGGTGATTTCATCGGTTGTGTGCTGGTCTCGTGTTCATTAAGTTGCGAGCTCGAATCCCGCACTTTTCTCCGATTCCCAGGAGTGATTGCAATTACCTTCCCCCGCCGTCCATAGCCCACAGCTACTCAGGGCCTCCTGGCGTTGGGCTCTCAATGGCAATATCGGTAAGACCTCATATTTGTTTGTGTATGTTTTTCATCTTGATTGCAGTGGCGAGAGAAGTGAGGGGATGGGTAAAAACGCCAAGATATTTAAACTTGGACTCAATCCCTAATCTGACTTATTTCTCAGCATCGTGAGGTGATACACTTTAATTCTGTCAGCGGTTCTTAACTGTTTCCACTATATACACCCCTTTTTAATGCGCAACCAGTTCCGTAAGGACCAATAGGTCTCTTGCTGTTTCCATTTCCTTAGTATTTTTTTGTTCAGTAGATTGCTTCTGATGGGCACAGCTGTAACTGACGATCTAATGAGGGACACTCTCGACAATTCAGTGGTACCGTTCTTGACCACTAATTCATTGATCTAGGTTCGAGTACCGCCGGAGTCGATAAAAAAAAAAATGTCAGCATCGCTGTTGCATTACGAGCTGGCACTCCAACTCTGGTGGGCAAGCAGTTGTGCGCTCGCGCGCGCGTGTGTATATGTATGAATGTCTATGTACGGCCATAGACCCATAGATCGGGTCATCTAAGAGCTCTGAACTCTCATTCGGGAGGATAATAGCTGGCGATCACGAGTCCAGCACGCGGTCCAAGATTCACCCACCTTAAGAAGTCCCCCTCGGTGGAGACGGAGCCGTCGAACAGAGTCGTCCTCACTCCCGTAGATCCAGTTGGCGTCGATAATGGAGGAAATCATGTTGATCTGCTTTCGGGGACCTGCAGGGAAGAGACATTGCGATGAAAAATCATATATATATATATATATATATGCATGCATTGTTAAAATCGACAGCATTAGTGAGGTTGTTGATCTTCTTGTGGGTATTCTCCAGTTTTCTAACCAATATTCTGCCATTTGGAGGGTGGGCATAGACCAAGTTGCCAAAATGATTCATTTATTTCAACGTTTCGTCTAACAAAGAGACATCTTCAGGAAATTCTGTAACATAGATAATATTGACGTACAGAAAAAAGAAAACAACATGTAAATCTAAACAATTATACAAATATAGAAATAAATATCAAAAATGCGCAAAATCACACATTCTAACACTATACATGGGCTGATGGGGACCGCTACTTACAAAAGTTATAAGGTCCAATGAAATGACGAAGGCTTTCTTTGTCATTTCATTGGACCTTTTAACTTTTGTAAGTAGCGGTCCCCATCAGCCCATGTATAGTGTTAGAATGTGTGATTTTGCGCATTTTTTATATTTATTTCTATATTTGTATAATTGTTTAGATTTACATGTTGTTTTCTTTTTCTGTACGTCAATATTATCTATGTTACAGAATTTCCTGAAGATGTCTCTTTGTTAGACGAAATGTTTAAATAAATGAATCATTTTGGCAACTTGGTCTATGCCCACCCTCCAAATGGCAGATTATATAATTATTGGTTAGAAAACTGGAGAATACCCACAAGAAGATCAACAACCTCACTAATGCTGTCGATTTTAACAATGCATGCATACAAGAGAATCTGCTCCCCAGATATTCAAATATATATATATATTATATATATATATATATATATATATATATATGTATATATATATATATATATATATATATACGTATATATATATATATATGTATATATATATATATATATATATATATATATATATATATATATATATACACAAAGTTTATGCCTATAGTTTGCCTCTATGAAAGCCACTAGGATGTAAGAAACTCAATCCGAACGGTTTCGTCTACTTTAAGACACCATTAGGGAATGACGATGTCAACAGACGAAAACGTCCGGACTACGTTCCTTATTTCCTTGTGGTTTTCTGCAAATTCATTTCCACGTGTTTATATATATATATATATATATATATATATATATATATATATATATATATATATATATATATATATATATATATATATATATATATATATACATACATATCTCACAGGAATGAACAATTCATTCTGAGGAGCTTTTAGGTGAAACACTCCGAAGGGAAAAAGGGCAAATCGAGATGGTTTTAGTCTCTTGAACTGAGCGTTGATTTCGAGCGTATAGAAAAAATAGAATAAGAAAAACGGATAAATAAATAAATAAATAAAGATAATTAATCAAATAAAATATAATAAAATAAATATACAAAAAATAAAATAAGATCAAACAAAGATGAAAAACGAATTAAGAAATAAATCAAGATAATTAATTAAATAGAAAAGTAAAAAAGTGTACACAAAAATGATAAAATGAAATAGATTAGATTAAAAAATATATATATTTTCATGATCACGACAGATTTTGACCACTATTCCATTCTAAGTGATTACATAATTTTTTTTATTAGTTCAGTTTTCTGATGAAATAAAAGGGAGATAAAGGGTTTCCTTAGTTGCCTCTTGTATTTGAATGTGGGGTGCGAACTGGTTTGCTTAATTCCGAGTGGTTGTGTATGGGAGAAGCACCTATGACCCCTAAAAATGATAGTATAAGAAATCATCCTCTTCCTTTTACTTTCAACAAAATTCAGACAAAAGGAAGAAGAGGACAGTTCACCTGAATAAAAAAAAACGCAGAATATCTCTCTTTCTTTACTCTTTTCAACACAAAACAAAAAGAAGTGAAAAACCAAAAGGCATATCAAAGCAAAGAATTGTCAGGTCGTATCCAAGAGAAGCCTCAGTCCGCGCGGTGAATCCCTCTCTCCCCTTTTGATCTGTTAATCCTCCCAAGCACTCACCCAGTTTGCAGCCGTACTCGATGCCGGGGGCGGACCTGGCGGCGGAGAGGCACCTCTGCTTGAAGAGGGAGTAGAAGGGGTCGCGCTCAGGCACCTGGATCGGCAGACACTCAGGGTGGCTCTTGTCTTTTGTGCAGCACTCAGGTTCCTTGTTGGTCGATCTCACTGCAGGTAGGGGCGCGTCAAGAAGAGAAATGAGGGACTGAGGTAAGTTGCCTGGGTATGACTTTCAAATCTGTATATGCACACGCACAAAAAACTAGCACACACGAGCGCACGCACACACACAAGCACGCACGCAAACGCAAACATACATGCCTGTTTCACATGTACTCGTATGCAGAAAAAGGGATATTTATGTATGTATGATCGTATTTCTATATTGTGCAGGTACGAGTACATATATGTATATAAGTACATATATATGTATATATGAATGTATGTATGTATGTATGTATGTTCATATGAATGTGTGTATATATATGTGTCTATCTCATAAGCAAATCACTCATTTTATACATCACGCTTGTCGAGGAACAACATTAGTCTATACCCAATCTCCTTTTTCCACCTGTATTTCTCAAAATTCTGTGAATATCTAACATAATAGCTTATTTCGAGTTATTCCTTCTCTCATAAAAGTAGTTTTCCATGGAAGATACTGTCAACTTTTTTTTAATCTTTAGCTTGCATTCTATCAACTCCTTTGATTATCAACTCTATTTTCAGCCTTCCGTTGGTATTTTCATTAGTATTTATGTATGCTTTTAAGAAAGTATGTGAAAGACGGAAGCTGAGGATAGATGTGGGCAAAAGTAAGGTGATGAGATGTACAAGGGGAGAGAGTGGCAGTAGACTGGAAGTGAGTATTAAGGGAGAGCGACTGGAGGAAGTGGATAATTTTAGATACTTGGGTGCAAATATGGCAGAAAAGGGAGAAGTGGGGGTGGAGGTAGAATGTAGATTGAGAGAAGCGAGTAAATGCCTTGGTGGATTAAAAAGTGTAATGAGAAATAGACATTTGGGAATGGATGCTAAAATGAGGTTGTATGAAGGAGTGATTGTGCCGACAGCACTGTACGGGGCAGAAACATGGAACATAAGAGAGGAAGAGAGAAGTTTGAATGTGTTTGAGATGAAATGTCTGAGAAGTATGATGGGGTTACTAGGCTAGACAGAGTGAGAAATGAGGAGGTTAGGAGGAGAACAGGAGTTGAAAGGGAGTTGGAAGATAGGGTTGATGAAAAAGTATTGGGATGGTTTGGGCACATGGAAAGAATGAGTGAAGAAAGATTAGTAAAAGAGGTGTGGAAGGCAGAGGTGGAAGGAGTGAATATGAGGGGGCGTCCTAGGATGAGATGGATGGATGGGGTAAAAGGGGCATTACAAAAGAGAGAAATGTCTGTTGAGGAAGGACGGGAGAGGACAGAAGATAGGGGTGAATGGGGAAGAGTTGTGTATAGATGATGCTGTGATGCATGAGGGGGTGGGGGATGGGGGGTGAGGGAGTATGTATGAGAAATTAATTGACGCAGCCCGAAGGGATTTCTCCCCGTCTTCTCCTTTTCTGCATAAGGGGACGGAGAGGGGGGGGTTCGCCGAATTTATGAAGCGACCTTGCTGTGTCCTGCGACAGTGCTTCTGACCCAGGGCAGTGGACAGGGTGCAGGGATGACCCGTCATCCAGGAGGTGCCAAGGTGTGAGGGAGGAAAGAGGGTGGAGGGTAGTGGAGTATGTAGGGGATGGAATGGGTGGGAGTGGTTTCTATGCCTTTTTCTTTTTGGCTACCTCCCGTGTGAGGAGGAAAAAAGCCTTTGGTATATGCTGAACAACCTTTACACGGGATTTGATAGACGATGTGTCGTCTATCTAATCTCATGTAAAGGTTGTTCAGCTTCATATTTGGGAGAGTCAAGTCGGGGTATAAATGAACGCCCATCCGAACACAAAAATGACCTTAGAGCACACAGGACTTCAAACTCTCTTGTCTAGCACTTGGACAAACATGGTCACCTGCCCCACTGAAAAAAGGCTAAAATTCTTCAAAAGGGTTTGGAGAAGAAGGCAAGGAAAACAACCAAAGCCGCATAAATAAATAGTATTAAATACTAATGAAATACCAATGGAAGAGATGGATTTGTTTAGTTGTCAAAGGTGGCAAGTGTCCTCATGCTGGGTACGACAAAACGGGTCGTGTACGGGACAACTGATCACCGCCCAAATGCTGTAACCTGACCGAGTGTCCTATGAGAGTGATATAAATTGTAACCCATGCAAAAACTTTCTGTACATCTCTCTGAAGAAGACCAAGTTTGTCGAAACGTTAGAGTAAATCAATTCCTAGATCATCTTTGTTTGCTCTCATCACCCAATCTAACATTCATATATGTGTGTGTTTCACCTTGGTCTTGGGATCACGTGCTGGACTCGTGATCGACAGCTATTTCCCTCCCGAAAGAGAGCTCAGAGCTCGTATGACCGATCTATGGGTAATGCTATGATCTTACACGGACACACACACCCAACTCCCCGCCCACGAGAGTTGGAGTAACGACTCGAAGCGCAGTGATACTGAAATAATTTCAGCCCTGGGCAGTATTCGAACCCGGTACCACCGGTACCGCCGCACTGACAGTCGGGTATTCTACCAACCGAGCCGTGTGTGTGTATTCATTTGTTTGTGCATATATATAAATGTGTGTGCGTGTGTGAATAAATTCATACATAACTCACGTCTTGTTTCCCCGGTGAGCGTGAAATCGTGATCTATGGCCTGTCCCCATGCGACAGCCATGATGGTGACTGCGTGGTCGTGGAAGCCCTCGTCACGGTGCAGGTGTCCCGACACCACGCGAGGTGACGGGAGCTCGTAGCCTTCTCTTCCATGCCTGGGCGCTTCAATACCTGCACGCATTCGAATGGGATAAAAGATAAGAAACACAATATAGTAGTGAAATACTAACCATTTTTATCCATGTATTTAGCCACATTTTAGTTAATTACAAGGAGTATATAGATCAGACAAATAATCGTCTCATCAACCATAAATAATGTATTTATTATGAAAGGTCTGAAATCGATCATCCATTTGCACAAAATTTTACATCGTCGTGCACATCCTCGGGTAAATATTTATGAATTTACTTATGCAAATACAGTTTCATTTCTGTATATACAGACTTGATTTTTACATAAGCAAAGAGAATATAATATTGTCATTTGAATAGATAGTTTAACATTGAGTATTTAGAAGATGAGGATCAAAAATATTTTCACAATACATTGGCAGTATGTGAGACATATACGACTTACGGGAACAGTTTACGCGGGAAAACGGTATACATGAATTAGAGAAAACGGAGTACATAAATTAGAGAACGGAATTACAGCTTCGATACCTGAACGCATCTGAGTGAGAAAACATAATAAATAAAAGAAAGAAAAGAAATGAAATGCAGTGGCACGACAAGGAATAGAATGAAAAAAAAAATGTAAACAAACCTACATGCATTCGAGTAAGAGAAAAAAGATAAATAAAAGAGAGAAAGAAAAGAAATGGGATGCAATGGCACTGCATGGGATAAAATTGAAAACATTACGTAAACAAACCTCCACGTATTCAAGTGAATGAGAAACATAGATATATAAGAGAGAGAAAGAAAATGATGTGTAAAAAAATAAAAGTCCTCAAGACTATAAAAATAATCGAGCAAGAAGGTCTGCCACACACCTATCATTACCCTAACTTCCTTCCATTTAATTTTTTTCCTTCTACTAGACCCCCAAATCCCCCCTCCCTCCCTCTCCCCCACCTTATCTATCCTACCCTCTAACTAACTAACTAACTAATGAGATGTAATAACACTACACGGAATGAAACTAGATGAATAATATAAACAAACATATGATAGTGAATAGAAAATGTAAAGGAAAATGAGTTAAAGTAGGAAAAAAATGATGAATATCTTACATTGCACCAAGTAAAATAAGGTGAAATTGTATAAAACAATTTACTTTATTCTTTGTAGAATAGAACAATTAAAAATGGATGGGGGTTGATATCCCTTTCAAATCATATTGCATGCAGTGGAATACGCCATAGAACAGGGATGGGCGACCCTTGCTTGACGCGGGTGCCAAACCTGGCATACCAACTACTTTTATCCGACATGTACCCAAAAGTCACTTAAAAAAATAATATCCAGTTTGTTTTGAATGGCCATGTGGTAACGGGATGCTTGCGTTCAGCGGCCGATTGGGGCCCTTGTAGGCCCCCGTATGCACGCCTATCATTTCATTCCGATGGCACGCGAGAAACTTTTGTATTAAAGATTTGGCTGATTTTGGCACCCACACTTAAAAAGATTGCCCACCCCAGAAAGAGACCTTGTTAACCTTAAGAACGTGGGGAGGAGGAGAAGAGGGAGGGAAGAGGAGGTAGATCAATAACAAATCTAGAGTCACAAAGACTTACTGCATCAGTCCATTGACTCAGTGTCACTCTCAACCCTTTACCTTCGTCGAAGGGCTTATGACAAAGCATTAGATTCTATCTACTCCGGGGTGTCCTCGACTTACGTCGTTCTCGACCTACGCCGTTTTCAACCTATGTCGTCCTCGACTTTATGGCGGTACAGAATGTACAGTTTCATTTGTCATTTTTCATTTTTTTTTCATTTTTTTTTTCATTTTTTTTTTTTTTTTTTTTTTTTTTACAGTTTCGTTTTTGTCATTTTTCTATCCAATAATTATTGGAATTATTTCATTATTCTTACTAAACAATGGTTTTTGAGCAGATGGCTTCACGCCTCCCCCTGTATCCTCCTTACAACTCTCGGGGGACACGTCCCCCTAGTTTGGTAATCATTGCCATATTTGAGTCCGGATTAAAAAAAAAAAAAAAAAATCCCGCCAGCGTTAGGGGCATCTGACGCTCAGATAAATAAAGTAATTTGGTTTTAGCCAAAAATATTCATAAACAATCTACTGCACTAACATGTTTTGTTCAGTCTTCCGTGATCACATTTCATTCAGCACCAACTGGGGTCCAGATTTCATCTGTGTTACTAAAGTTTAAGTTGAAAAAAATTCTTTGGTTGTAGGATGGCCCATTACACAGTAAATGAAATTTTGGTTTCATCAGAAGTCATGTCACCATTTTGCATGAAAACAGGTTGGTAAAATTTGCCCAAACTGTAGCTTGCGGGCTTCATGGCGCCCATGAGGGCTCATCAGAAATATATTTTTATGATATCAACTTGTGTTTTTATTTGGAAAAGTCTATGGAAATTATCAATTAATTAATTAATCAATCAATCAATTGATTGATTTATTTGTTTATCTATTCATTTCTATATCTTTATTTT
>NC_134796.1:35329734-35332234 GCF_046742065.1 Oratosquilla oratoria
CACACACACACACACACACACACACACACACACACACACACACACACACACACACACACACACACACACACACACACACACACACACACACACACACACACACACACAAACACACACAAGGAAGCAAACTACACGAATACAATTGCGCCCTCAATCGTCAAGACCTGCCTGTAGCTGTTTCTAGCATCGGGAGGGAGGGAGGCGTCTGTCCATGCCACTTCTATATGTAGTCCTGTGATAAGCCTCCCAGAACGACAATCATGTCCCCAAATCACCAGAACATGATGAACTTTTAACTTATAGTAGTAGCTACGTAATAAGTGCGTTTAATTCAGTTTATCCAACTCATTACGATGTTCAGATAACATTTATCGGTAATTGCGATCGGAAATTTCCAACAATATATTTTGCTCAATGTATGTTTTTACATGAGATTTCGTCGAATCCGGGAGCCACGGTGAGTGTACTAGATAGCTGTGGAAACTATTTCTCGTCTTTTATTTAGGCAGGACGTCGTTTTGTTCCTCAAACTGACCATCAACCGATCAACATTCTCCAATAAATTCGGTGCGTAAAAACTGATGGTTTTCGTAACGAGTATATTGTGTCAACCTCCATTTTTTGTCACAGACTCTTAGAAATACGGTCGAGAAGGAAAATAAAAAAAGGAAACATGGAAACAAACTTATCGACCCAAATCAAACGGTCGCTATCACAGCCAATGGCGGTTGACGCGCATCATATCTGGCATCATATTTTTGGTTAAAATGATCAGCTTCGTACTTTGCAGCTCAGAGCAAAACAGCTCCATTCAAAAACAAAGAATAAGTGCTCTAGACAATCGTTTAACGATCATCATTGAGCCATGAACGATCATCGTTGAGCGATAATTGCACCGAGCGAAGCGTACTGTACATTGACCTGAACATTGACCTCAGGCCTGAACATTGACCTCACTCTCCAAGGTCAGCCTCCAATAACCCTCTCATCCCAACCTACCACTCCACCCCCAACCCGACAAATCATTGTCATTTACTTGTTCTAGCTCTTTCACTACAGCTTTCATTGACCCTTCTATCTCTAAATTTGTGAAAAGATATTTTATATAACTGGCCATTTTCTTCCTGTTTAAGACTAATTGCTTCAGTCTATTGATTAAGTCTGTATAGTTGCGTACTCGTAGATGTGCCTTTTGATATAAAATATATTATATCAAAACTCTCTTCACCAACGTAGAGATTGAAGGGGCAATGGAAGCTATAGCAAAAGTGCTGGAACAAGCAAATGGTAGTGATTTACCGGTTCAGAAAACAAACTTTATTGAACTATTGTCTTTGTGTGTAAATTTCCTAAGATTCATCTTCAACGACCAAGAATATATATAACTTAGAGGTTTGGCCGTGGAATCTCCCCTTAGTGTCGTTATGGCATCCATCTACATGAAAACACTTAAGGTAGATAAGTACATACGTATCATGTGAAGGGGCCTCTTAGTATTATTACATAGACGATGTGTTAATCATAGTACCAGAGAATACTTAGAAAATAAGTTTCGTATGCTCATTGGTGTAAATGAAAACACTGGATTCACGGTGGAAAAGAAAGTGGATGAAAAATTACCATTTCTAGACGCGGTGATATATAGGATTAACTGTAGTACATTTTTTCAATTTACAGAAAACCATCAACAAATATTTTATTCATTACCTGTCACGACACAACACGAGAACGGAATCTGGTCTAGTTATTATTGTTTTTTTCCTGCAGGCCTTTGGAGTGTGTAGCAAGGAATTCTTACAAGAAGAATACAAACACATAACGAAGACATTTAGCCGCCTTAGATATCCACCGGGTCTAATACAGAAGCTGAAGGATAAAGCTGAACACATATGAGGAAAACGCAATCACGAAAAAAAGAAGACTTTTTAGTGGTACCCTACTCTTAAAAAGGTGAAACAATTTCAAATTTCCTTGCAAGAATCGGGGTAAACGTAATACACTCGTCAGGGTGGAAAATGAGGGATGTCGTATCCAGTAACGAACATACGGAAAGAAAGGAACGAGGACAGCGTGGTCTAAAATATTCCCTGTGGCGGATGCGATGCAGCTTACTTTGGCAAAACGTCACGAAGAATCAGAGAAATATTTTTTTCAAAACAAAAACGATATGCGACACCACAGAACGTCTAACTCATTAGTAGTACACACTATGAACCACGGCCATTTTCCCAATTGGAATAATGTAGAGACACTACACACTGGTATGGGAAAGATGGCAAGGAAAAACACAGAAGCAGCTCATATCAATTCATCAGAAACAACTAATCATAGAGAAACGCTTGTGAACTTAGCACGGACCTCGGCCAGACTGGTTATGGCAGGGCCCCGTCCGAACCAATCAGCGAATTCTATTCCGAGACGGCCCGCTAGATAAACCACTAGAGACGTACATAAGCAGCCTAAGCCTGCTTGCTTTTATAATTTTTTCTCTGAAGAAGAG
>NC_134796.1:35334734-35339734 GCF_046742065.1 Oratosquilla oratoria
TGTCTCTCTTCCTCTCTCTCTGTCTCTGTCTCTCTCTTTCTCCATGTTTCTACCTCTCTCTTTCTCTCCTCCTCCGTCTCCTCCTCCCCGTCCCCCGCCCTCCCCCCCTCCCCCTCTCTATCTCTCTTCTCTTCTCTGAACACTGTGCATGACGAAGCCTTTTGGCCTCTTTAGAAGAAGAAAGTAAGAAAAAAAAAACGCAAAGAAAAACAATCTGGAAATCGCCAGAGGATAAAAGAAAAAGTTTTGGAAAACATCAGAGACGAAAAATCATGTTATTGTGTTTTTCACTTCTTTAGACATCCGTTGCCAAGACCTAAAAAAATTTTTTGCTTGTCACCTGACATACTTCGTACTTTCCTTTTTTGTTCTGACCAACCTTAAAAATGCTCTAATGAGGCCATTTGAACGCCGCCATCTATAACCAAGAACTGAAAAAAGTGATTTCGATCGACGTCTCCTTTTTTGCACTTGCACACTTTATGGGTAAGATTATCTTTATTCATACTTGAGAAACGCTCTAAGATGGACTGGATCAACTCTTTGAGTGCTCAGAACACCAGCAAACGCCATGATTGAGCGCCTCATGCTGGCATAGCCCAAGATCGAGTCCCTCAAGGTTGAGATCAAGATCTACACCTCCAGACGAGGAATCGGTGGGCACTGGACGGATCCACGTCTCTATCCTTCCTCCGAAGTCTCTCCGGGACACATACCGACCGGTATCACATATACACACCCTCGGACGCTCCCTCAAGTTTCTGACAGATATCCAAAGGAGGACTGAAGGAAAAAGGCTACTTCATGACATTGTCAATTTGTTACAATTCATCTAATACATGATCGTGTCGAGTGATGTTGTTTGCTGTAGACTAAGATATGTTCGATAGCACATACTGGACTTGGTGCAGTTCGACGATCACGGCGACATGGCTCTGAGATCGGGCACTCCGCCAATTGTGATGACAGCGGCAAACGTCAAGTCGCCATCCTGAGGGCAGGCTGCACCGTTCGGGGGTAGGCAAGGGTTAGGATCCCCTTCCCCCTTCCCCTTTCTCCCTCCTCACACGGCTCGACGGCGCAATGGTACCGTTCACAACCGCCAGTCCAGCTGTTCGAGTTTGATTCCCGCCCAGGGCTGAAACTATTTCAGCATCGCTACGCTGTGAACCGGTACTCCAACTCTCGTGGGTAAGGACTTGGGTGTGTGTGCATAGATCGGGCATATGTGAGCTCTGAACTCTCATCCGGAAGGGTGATAGCTGTCGATCACTAGTTTAACACGTGATCCAAGACCAAGGAGTAGAGGAGTGAATGGCTAATTCTACAGAACAAAAGATAGGGAAAGGATAGGCCCAATAGAAAACGACGAAAATGTCATGATATAATCGGAGGAAAAAATGAGTGAGGTGTTTAACAAATATTCTCTCTCGGTGTTTACTAAGGAGAGGTTAGATAAGGTACTTGACTGCGATCCGATTTTCAATGGGGATGAAGAGAGTAGACTATCTAATATCAGCAATAGTAAGGTACAAGTAGTGAAATAGATTGAAAGACTTAAAGCTACAAAATCCCCGAGTCCAGACGAGAAATTTCCGAGTGCTTAAAGATTGTAAATTTGAAGTCTGCGACAAATTAACAGAAATATTTAGTAAGCTGGTAGACACTGGTTTTATGCCTATTGCTTGTGGGTAGGCAAACGTTGTTCCTGTTTTCAAAATGGGAAATAAATCGTCTATGTGGATCTACAGGCCAATCAGTTTGACATCAGTTATAGGTAAAATGCTTGAATCAATAATAGTTAATAGACTCAGAGATCACATCGAAAGACATAATTTGATTCATGACACACATCATGGTTTCTCCAAGGGTAAGTCATATGTGGCTACTCTTCTATCTTTTTATACTAGCGTATATAAGGCGTCAGGTAACAATGATAGTTATGATGTTATTTACCTTGATTTTAGCAAAGCGTTCGACAAGGTACCGCACCAGAGACTACTTGTATTAAATAAAATCAAAGCCCATGGCATAGGAGGAAAAGTGTTAGAATGGACAGCGGGTCACCACAAATTGTGTAAAATCCAGTTGAGAGATTTTTTATCGTGGAGTTCCCCAGGGCTCGGTTTTGGGTCCCTTATTGTTCATTATGTACTAAACGACTTGGACAATGGAATTAATAGTGATATTAGTAAGTTTGCGGACGACACTAAAATAGGACACCTAATTAGGTCAGGAGACGACGCCGATATTCTGCAGTATGATCTAAACAAATTGTTCACATGGTCGGTGAAATGGCAAATGGACCTCATATCTCTAAGTACAGCCTATTAGACGTAGGGCTACACAACCCCGAAAACAGATATAGCTTAGATAACACGTTTTTAGAGAAAACTGAATGCGAGAGAGACTTGGGAGTTTTAGTGAGTCCTTACCTTAAATCCAGGAAACAGTGCATTAGCGCCAGGAGTAAAGCTAACAAAGCGTTAGGTGTCATTGCTAGGACGGTTACAAATAGAAGTGCAGGGGTAATTATCAAACTCTATTTAGCGTTAGTTAGACCCATCCTTGACTATGTGGTACAGTTTCGGTCTCCGTTTTATAGAGTGGACATCAGTTCACTAGAATCAGTACAGAAGAGAATGACCAAAAGGATACATCGGCTCAGAAATCTACCTTATGAAGAGAGGCTTAGGCATCTTAACTTACTCTTTCTAGAAAGACGCAGAGTGCGGGGTGATCTAATATAGGTATTCAAGTGGATCAAAGGCTTTAATAAGGGTGATACAACCAATGTTATATTAAGACAACAAGTCAGGTCTCACAGTAATGGATTTGGATTGGAAAAAAATAGATTTAAGAAGTAGATAGGCAAGAATTGATTTACTAATTGGGCGGTCAACGAATTGAATAGATTTAGTAACCATGTAGTGAGCACTGAAAGTTTCGGTTGTTTTAAGAAGCGGTAGACAACTTTATGGATGGGGATGACAGATGGTAATGGACATGGAACAGCCTAGTATAGACCTTATGGTCTCTTGCAGTCTCCTTCATTCTTATGTTATGTTTTTATATACATGACGATATATTATTCCATGTAGAATTGTTGGTATGCATTTACTGTATATATCAGTTTAGACTTCCTGAAATCATTCACGTGTTTGGAATCTGCTGAATATCTAAACGTAGCAACTGATAACTATCATAATCATCTCCATCATCACATATACATTACATTGTTCCTACAGTATTGTCATCATTATGGGCATTATCATAATTCTATTACAATCATACTGCTTCATTCAATATATCACAAGATTTAGTTGTTTATAAAATATCGATTATACTATTCATGGAGTAGACAGTATCCACCACGATTATGTGTTTCTAAATAATCATAATTTCACGATGTTAAGAATAAGTGTTTTGATATAAAGAATTAATTATTACTGCAGGAAGATGAAAATTATGAAAGGCGTCAATTCTATTGATAATTTTTTTTTTTTTTTCGTGGAAGACTCTGCAACATGTTCGGCGTTGTCGACAGTTTTGTCTTCCAAACGACGAAGAAATATGCGGATCTAGAAAGCAACGATGCGCAAACCAATTCTCTTTTGTGCTTAGGAGATCCGTCAGCTTTGTCTCATCAGCACTGGAGCTGGTTTGTCATCATCGGTTAAGACTGACTTTATTCGCTGGTGGCATCATTGAAACAGTGCTAGTCTTGTAGTAGCTTGGCTGTGGGTTCGAATCCCGCGATCTTCTCCGATTCCCAGCAGTGACTGTTAATTACTTACCCCAACAATCCTCAAAGGGAACTGGGAAAAGGTGACTGCTTTGGTTGTACTTACTCAACGTATTCTGGCGAAGGCTCCTCGCCTAAGAAGGAAGTAGGCAAGAACTGGTTTACCTATATATCGGTTAACGAATGGAATAGACTTGGTAACTATGTAGTGAGCGCTGAAACCATTGGTTGCTTTAAGAGAAGATGAGATAACTTTATGGATAGGGATGACAAGTAGTAAGAAACATGGAACTGCCTAGTGTAGGCCTTATGGTATGTTGCAGCCTCCTCCATACTTATGAACTTATGTTTGTCATTCGTGATGGATCCTCTGTGCTTGGTATGCTTTCTTTCAAGGGAAATTACTTTGGCCTTGGTGCACCGAGCTAGTTGGAGTCCCTGGACCACTAACATCGTCTGCGGTTTACCATGGGTGCTACAGAGATCCTTTAGGGTTCCAAAGGGTCTTACCAGATAGGTGCGCACAGTAGCCAAACTTCCTTTTAACAATCACCAATAACAAGGTAACATCCATATATGTTTGTCCTCACACTACCAATGCGTGTATGTATTTATAGAAGTAATATGAACATAAAACAATTGAAGACCGTAGATATAGAAGTAGAACGAACAAAACAATTGAAGAACAACTCACACAGTGAGCAGTATAGGAGTAACCTAAAGAAACAGTACAAAATGCCTATCATTACGTAAAGTAATGAGTAACCAATCATTAAGTATTAACAAATTAAACAATTATGTCGATAAAGAAACTGGTTCTCACGCCAGTGACGTCATTCCAGTTATGAAGCACTTACAACGTCGTAATAATGCACGTGTGTGTGTGTGTGTGTGTGTGTGTGTGTGTGTGTGTGTGTGTGTGTGTGTGTGTGTGTGTGTGTGTGTGTGTGTGTGTGTGTGTGTGTGTGTGTGTGTGTGTGTGTGTGTGTGTGTGTGTGTGTGTGTGTGTGTGTGTGTGTGTGTGTGTGTGTGTGTGTGTGTGTGTGTGTGTGTGTGTGTGTGTGTGTGTGTGTGTGTGTGTGTGTGTGTGTGTGTGTGTGTGTGTGTGTGTGTGTGTGTGTTTTCCCCGCTTTGGCATTTGTAATTATAAGACAAGAAGCAGCTTTCTGCGCAGCAACAGAACAATGACATATTAATAAAAGATTATGACCATCACCGCCCAATGACAGATTGTAAGACAGCGTTACACTATAGC
>NC_134796.1:35347234-35349734 GCF_046742065.1 Oratosquilla oratoria
AATAATTTGAGATCGGTACTGACAATTACGCCAAAATCCTTTTCACTATCCACTTTTGTTAACGAATTTCCAAATAACTTATAATCGTAGTTACTGTTATTTTTATCTATATGCATTACTTTGCATTTACTCGTGTTAAATTTCATTAGCCACTTTACAGACATTTGCGGTAAATTACCTAAATCTTCTTGTATATATATATATATATGTACACACACACACACACACACACACACACACACACACACACACACACACACACACACACACACACACACACACACACACACACACACACACACACACACACACATATATATATATATATATATATGTATATATATATATACACATATGTATATATATACGTGTATATATATATACATATATATATACATATATATATATATATATATATATATACGTTTATATATATATGTATATATATATATATATATATATGTGTGTGTGTGTGTGTGTGTGTGTGTGTGTGTGTGTGTGTGTGTGTGTGTGTGTGTGTGTGTGTGTGTGTGTGTGTGTGTGTGTGTGTGTGTGTGTGTGTGTGTGTGTGTGTGTGTGTGTGTGTGTGTGTGTGTGTGTGTGTGTGTGTGTGTGTGTGTGTGTGTGTGTGCGCGATTATATTTAAGAAATAGATAGAGAGAGAGAAAGTTTGCACATGAAGGCTCCTATTGTGTGAAGGGAGGGGAGGGGCGATGCGCGCAATGGCGTGTGAGATGGTGCGAGTCGGCTCGTGGCGCCTGTGCGTGTCAAGCTGGAAGAGAGGTGGGAGGGCCGACCACCACAGTTTTTGTCAGTCGTCGTCACTTAGCTCGCACGTTACTCTTCCGCGCTTGAACGAAATTGACATACGATGAAAAAAAAGGGATGAATAAGTTTATATAGATAAAAATAAGTCAATAAATATGTAGATGGGTAAATGAAAAATATGTAAATTGGTGAATAAATAAATCGATAAAAAAGTGAATAAATGAATAGATGATTAGATAAATCAAATAAATGAATAGGTAGGTAAATAATTGAATAAAAAAAATAAAAACATAAATAACTAAATAAATAAAAATAGATAAATTGATAAATGATTTAGTCAGTAAATGAATAATAAAATAGGTAAATAGATAAATAATCAAATAAATAAATGAATAAAGAAATAGAAATAAAGTGATAAATAAAACATATAAACATATGTCAATAAATAAACATATGTATAAGTAAATAGATAAATAGATAATTAAATTAGTAGAAAAAAAATAATCGGTAAAGATCGAGATATTCGTTACGCTGTTATGGTGTTGAGGTAGGCTAGACGCTGTCTAAAAACAGAACCTGAAATTCGAAAGCGAAAAACCACGAGTGAGGAAAATGCCTTCATCAAGTTACGGAGCTGAAACGTGACACAGTCTCTTTAGACAACTTTCAATCTATTACTTGACTAGGATCTGTCTAGGTTGGCCACTGAATGGCATGATATGGGAGAAATGATAGATCATCGTGAAGAAGAAGAAGAAGAAGAAGACATTAAGATGGTTCTGGAGGAAGAAGGCATTAAAATGGTTCTGGAGGAACGCCTCGTTGATATTAGAAATACCATCTCTGATGGTAGCGTCACCGCAAGCGTGCTGGTCTCGCGTGCTGGTCTCGCACTCACTTAGTTGTAAGTTCGAATCCCACACTCTTCTCCGATTCCCAGTTACAATGACTGTCTGTTACCTGTCCCCCAACAGTCCCCAAAGTGCATAATAAGGTGAAAAGGACGGCTTCGGCCGCAACCACTCATTACCTCCAGGCGTAGGCTCCTTACTTTCTTGTCCGTTCGAGGAATTCGAGAAAGTCCCTGAGGAGAGGAGAGGCGTGTTCAAGTGAAGACAGTGAATTTATTAAGGTAAAAGGCGAGGGAAGGGAGGTTTACTATTTCGTCGTCAATAACCAACGCTTCTATCCTTGAGAATACTATCGCATCTATGACGTGGAATCGTTGAGGTGGATAAGATATCTAAGGGGTACAGTAGAACGGAGAGATAACTGAAGTTAAAAATGATTTGCTTTTATTTTTCTATGTGGAGGATTATCTCTAAAACTGACGAGTTAAACATCATATGAAAGCTGTGTGACATTATCCATAGGAGTATTGCTGGGGGGTGGGTGGGTTTGTGAGGTAAAGACGACCTATAGATAATACGTTCAGAATTAGAGGGTTATCGTAGCCACTTTTACTGATGTCGGGTCAAACACGGATAGATATAGAGGAGGCTTACGGCTTTCACGACCCGTAATAAACTCAAAACCAGTAAAAATGACGGGGATGCCCCTCTGTTTCTGGACTCCTCAAGATATTATGATACTGCTTCGCACACGCAAGTCAGGTGTTCATCTGAAACAGACGAAAGTTCTTCATGAAATCTCCTCCATGTTCGACTAACCACAAACGCATCAGAAATTTGTTCCAGTGTTCGAATCTGGTGATGGCGGTTCGAATCCTGCC
>NC_134796.1:35357234-35364734 GCF_046742065.1 Oratosquilla oratoria
AGTGAAAGAATATAATTAAAGGACTGGGGAAATATATGGAAAGGAAAAGAGAGAGTGATGGTGCCAGTGAAAGATGGGAGGGAGGAAGTTTAAATGAATGAGGAGGAGACGATGAAAAACGGGCTGGGATTAGAGGCTGGGAGATGAAAAATGAAGAGCCGCACATGGGGTATGAGGACAGGAAATACTCTGGTGCCTCTAGGGAACGAGGTCACAGAGGAAGTCACACATTTACACACACACACACACACACACACACACACACACGCACACGCACACGCACACACACACACACACACACACACACACACACACACACACACACACACACACACACACACACACACACACACACACACACACACACACACACACACACACACACACACACACACACATACGACTCGGTGGCGCAGTTGGTAGAACGCTGAGCTGCCACGAAAGTGGCCCGCAGCTCCTGGTTCGAATCCTGCCCAGGGCCGAAGTTATTTCGGTACTGCTGCGCTTCGGGTCGTTACTCTGACTCTCGTGGGCGGGGAGTTGTGTGTGTGTGTGTGTGTGAAAGGTCATAGCATTACCCATAGATCGGACCTACGAGCTCTGAGCTCTCTTCCGGGAGGGAAATAGCTGTCGATCAAGAGTCCATCACGTGATCCAAAGACCAAGTGAATACACATACACACACACACACACACACACACACACACACACACACACACACACACACACACACACACACACACACACACACACACACACGCACACGCACACAATCTTTTGCTTAAACTTCATCCCTGTCCAAGGTCACTCCAGGGATAAACAAAGTCGTTTACTGAATAAAAAATCACATTAGAAACCGTTATACTGGATTAAGGGTGAACTTGAAACAGATTGCACCTTCTTCTGAGGGCACATGGAGCCCTGGTACTTGAAGGAAACCTCCTCAAAGGAGAAGACAAGCCAGACCGGTCGCAGACAAACATGAGTGTCCGGGTATTAACTGTGTATCTTCTCCAGTGACGAACAGGATCCACCTGGATGTTTAGAACTCCTGTAGATGGACAGAGCTCGACTAAATCCACCAGGTGGCACGTGGGAACGGAAACCATCTGATTCGGCCAGCTGCCTCGCGCCTTCTCGCACCAAAGTCAGTCTCCTTGCCTTGAAGTTCCTCACGCTCTCTCACTCTCTCACTCGCCCCTTCTCTCACGATCATCCGTTCCACTCCATTTCTCTCCTCCACTTTCTCCTCGCCCCTTGACACGATGCCCGCTCCACCCATGAGCGTTTCTGTCTTTCTTACGCCTCCTACCTCCACTTCACTCATCTCTTCTCAGCTTTCTCTCGCCCATTTCGCTCCCTGTCCCTCCTCCTCCCCCTCCTCCTCCCCCTCCTCCTCCCCCTCCTCCTCCCCCTCCTCCTCCTCCTTCTCCTCCTTCTCCTACTTCTCTTCCTCTTTTTCCTCCACCTCCTCTTCCTTTTTTTCCTCCTCCTCCTTCTTCTTCTCCTCCTCCGGTACCGCAAACGACTCTCGCTTTCTGTCTCCCCGCCCCACGGACAGACAGACGCAGGGACGCCTCACCAGCCTCGCGGTATCCCCCGGCAGGAGCAGCAGCAGCCGTGGCGGTGTGTGTGTGTGGGGGGGGGGGGGGGGGATGAGGCGCCTTCATCCAGACACTCTCGCTTTCAGGGCTTCCCTCGGAGGTCGTGATATCCGTGTGGCCACCATTACATTCGTGCTCACTCTCACTACTCTCATGTATGTGCGTGCGTGTGCGTGAGTGTGTGTACGTGCATGCATATGTGTGTGTGTGTGTGTGTGTGTGTGTGTGTGTGTGTGTGTGTGTGTGTGTGTGTGTGTGTGTGTGTGTGTGTGTGTGTGTGTGTGTGTGTGTGTGTGTGTGTGTGTGTGTGTGTGTGAGAGAGAGAGAGAGAGAGAGAGAGAGAGAGAGAGAGAGAGAGATAGAGATAGAGACTCCTTACTCTCAACCACGGGACTTCCTAATGCAGTTCGTGTGACTCATTCCTACTCCCGGATTCTTAACTTTCTCACGTGTGACCCAGAACTCTCACTAGCGGCCACAACCCTCCCACGCTAAAATCTCACGAGGTACATTCTTGTGACTCACAACTGTCACACATTTAACTCACTACTCTCACGCTCGCGACAGGACTCAAGACTTACGGGCAAGACACCCCCGCTCTCACTCACATGACATTTCTCACGTACGCGTGGCTCACTACTTTCATGGGTGCGACTCACAACTCTCACGCGTGACTGCTCTCTCACTTGCGTTCTCACGTTTAAATAACTTTGGATTTCCTTGACTCGAGTTTTTCGGTTTGAAGAACTACATCCTTTTCCCTCCCTCCCCTCCCCTCCCCTCCATGCTCTTTACCACCCACCAATGCCTACACACGAACATAAGCCCTGTATGTGTGTGTGTGTGTGTGTGTGTGTGTGTGTGTGTGTGTGTGTGTGTGTGTGTGTGTGTGTGTGTGTGTGTGTGTGTGTGTGTGTGTGTGTGTGTGTGTGTGTGTGTGCATGTATATATGTATGTATGTATGTATGTATGTATGTATGTATGTATGTATTTATGTGTGTATGTATGTATGTATGTATGTATGTATGTATGTATGTATGTATGTATGTATGTATGTATGTATGTATGTATGTATGTATGTATGTATGTATGTATGTATGTACGTATGTATGCACGTATGTATATCTGTATGCACGTATTCATGTATGCATTTATGTATGTATATATGTATGTATGTATGTATGTATGTACTGTATGTATGTACTGTATGTATGTATGTATGTATGTATGTATGTATGTATGTATGTATGTATGTATGTATGTATGTATGTATGTATGTATGTATGTATGTATGTATGTATGTATGTATGTATGTATGTATGTATGTATGTATGTGTGTATGTATGCATGTATGTACGTATGTACGTATGTACACACACACACATGGCTGACATTACTCTGAAAGTGACAGTTGGGAACTCCAGTATACCAGATTCTCATGTCAGAGATATTCCCAATGGTAATGACATGTCCCGTTATTCTTGAGGAAAAAAGAAAAAAAGAAAAAAGAAAAAAGGAGCTCGATTCGGTAATTTCCACGCACGTGCAAGTTCGAATAAGTGTTGAAGGTCAACTGAGGGAAGGAGGACGATGTCAACGACGACGAAGACGACGACGACGACGACGACGTAGACGACGACGAAGACGACGACGACGACTTGAAATAGTCTAGGACCATTAGTAAAAAATGTGAAAAAATATAAAGCTAATTTTTTCACAATAGTTAAGTGATATAATATGTTATAACATATGATAAACCCAAGGAAACTCACCTGGAGTTTAATTCCGAAATCACGTGACAATGTGTTTGAAACTATTTCGTACAATGTTTCTAGGAGAACATACGTAATAATACTCTACTAAACAATCAGCTGTGATGAAATGAAGATATTAGGTCCCAAAATACACAGTTATTTTTTAATGAGAGGGAGGGAAGGAGTGGTGGTGAATGGGAATGGAATAGGTGGGGATGAAATGGGTGGAAGTGGAATTATGCCTTTTGACTTCGGCTACCTCCCTTCTACGGGGGAAAAATCCCTTAGTATACGTATGTATATATGTATGTATATATGTATGTATGTATGTATGTATGTATGTATGTATGTATGTATGTATGTATGTATGTATGTATGTATGTATGTATGTATGTATGTATGTATGTATGTACGTATGCATGTATGTATGTGTGTTGTATGTATGTTGTATGTATGTATGTATGTATGTATGTATGTATGTATGTATGTATGTATGTATGTATGTATGTATGTATGCATGTATGTATGTATGTATGTGTGTTGTATGTATGTTGTATGTATGTATGTATGTATGTATGTATGTATGTATGTATGGATGCATGTATGTATGTATGTATGTATGTATGTATGTATGTATGTATGTATGTATGTATGTATGTATGTATGTATGTATGCATGTATGTTGTATGTATGCTGTATGTATGTATGTATGTATGTATGTATGTATGTATGTATGTATGTATGTATGTATGTATGTATGTATGTATGTATGTATGTATGTATGTATGTATGTATGTATGTGTATTTGAATGCGCAAACTGTAATCGTTAAAGTATATTATATTACTAAGTTTTGGTGAAACAGTCACCTTTATAACATTGTTTTTCTTATTTTGCCTTATTATGGCTAATGCCCCCTGGATTAAAGTAAGTAGCAGGATGTTCTCGGAGTTCCATTTCGAGAAGAGGACTCACTGATGAACCAGAGACTTCGTGACGTTTAGCAGATCAACAAGAAATCCTCACCATCGAGTAATTAGCCTAGCAACGTCTTATAACAAATAGGAAACCTTACAAATGGCGAAAAAAAAAATTAAATTGGGGAAAGGTACAATGCACCTAAAGACTATTCACTGATTGATAACTTGTAAAAATGAAAAAAAGGAGAAGAAAATCGTTCCAAGACTTTGTGTCAGTAAATGCTTCGTGCCAACTCATCCACGGGGTTTTTCATCTTCGTTTTCCTGATCAGGACTCTCCGCCAGGAAAAAGAAAAAAGATAACCGAGACAGCAAGCGGTCGGGAAGGTCATTAGTCCATCCATCTATCCATCCATCCATCCATCTATCCTCCGTTACTCCAAAGAGCAAAAGGGAAGAAAGCTGTAGGGGAGGGTGAGGAAGGAAGACAGAAGAGGCCAAGAACCTGAGGAATGACAGCGGCGTGAGGTGAGTGGGGGAAAATGACAAATAGTGATGAGTGAGGAAAGGGAGCAGGTAACTGACCAAGGACAAGGAGATCCGTAAGGAGGTGTCTGTTTGAAGAACGAGAACCGGCTGTGGCCGGTGAAGAACGAGAAGAGTAGAAAGTGACTCTGGGAAGAAAGTCAGCAAGGACTGAGGAGGAACAATAAGAATACAGAATGATAAAAGAAAAAAAAAGAGAGAGAGAGAGAGAGAGAGAGAGAGAGAGAGAGAGAGAGAGAGAGAGAGAGAGAGAGAGAGTGAGAGTGAGAGAGAGAGAGAGAGAGAGAGAGAGAGAGAGAGAGAGAGAGAGAGAGAGAGAGAGAGAGAGAGAGAGAGAGAGAGAGAGAGAGAGAGAGAGAGAGAGAGAGAGAAGTTGGGTTTGGCGAAGGACAAAATGTGTCTGAAGAAACATGTTCAATGACTGAGGACGGGCAATCGGAAAAAAAAAATAATAAAGTAAGTGAATCAAGGTGAGGAGCCTACGCCAGGAGGCGCTGAGTTGTTGCGGCCGAAGCCGTCTTTTCTGCCTTATTATGAGCTTTGGGGACTGTTCGGGGGCAGGGAACTGTCACTCTTGGGTATCGGAGAGGAGTGCGGGATTCGAACCCACAACTAAGTGAATACGTGACCGACACGTTTTCGATAACGACACCAGCACAAAAAAAAAAGAAAATAAAAAAAAATGAAGTACATTAGTAAGGGTCCACTCATATTATTACCATTGTTATTATCAATTATCATTATTACCATTATTACTATTATAATTATCATCATTATCATTATCGTTGTCATTATCATCATCATTATTATTTCCACTTGGATCGTAAGAGGCGAGAAGAAAGGGACGGGGAGTGGGACTAGGCATCCTTCTTGTAGCCCCACAGGGGACATTCCTAAACGAAAAAGTAAAGGTATAAGAGGGTCTGGGAGTTTTCCGACCAGCACCCTAAGGTTTAGGTCTTTTAATGTGCGTGGATGTGATACAGATGAGAGTAAAATGGAAGAGATAGGTAGTATGGTTGTGAGAAGAAAGATGGATGTGTTGGCTTTGAGTGAAACTAAGTTGAAAGGGAAGGGTGAGTGTAAGTTTGGGAGTGTAAGTGGGAGGTTATCAGGAGTGAAGAGAAGGCGAGGGAGGGAAGGGGTGGCTATTTTAGTAAGTGAAGAGATAGGTAAACGGGTAGTGGAGTGGAAGGAGGTTTCCTCAAGGATAATGTGGATGAAGGTGAAACTGGGAAAGGAGATGTGGGTCTTTGTAAGTGCATATGGGCCTGGCAGTGAGAAGAGTGTAGAAGAAAGGGAGGCCTTTTGGATAGATTTAAATGAGTGCATAGAGGATTTAGGGAGAAATGTCAATGTAATAGTACTGGGAGGCCTTAATGCTAGGGTAGGAAATGGTCCCATTGATGGAGTGGTTGGGAAATGGGGAGTTCCAGGAAAGAATCGTAGTGGAGAGTTGATGGTGGAAATATATCTAGAAAGAGAGTTGATGATAGCAAATCCAGTGTTTCGGAAGAAAGTCAAGCATAAGTACACATGGGAGAGGGTGGTGGATGGAAGGGTGGTAGATAGAGCGTTGATGGATTATGTAATGGTAAATAGGATTATGATAGGAAGAGTTAAGGATGTACATGTGCTAAGGGGAGAGGGTGGAGGAATATCAGATCATTTTTTGGTGGAAGGTAAGTTGAGAGTGGAGGATAGATGGAGAAAGAGGAAGGGGACAAAAGGTAGAGAAGTGCTTAGAGTGAACTCTTTAAATTAAAAGGAAAAGGAGAAGGAGTACAAGAAGAAGCTGAAGGAGGAGTGGGAGGGAGTGAAGGATAGAGTAGAGCTAGGTGTGGAGGAGGAATGGGGATGGTTCAAGGGGGAGTCACAAAGTGTGCAAGGGTGGTGTGTGGAACAAGAAGGACAGGAGGAAATAGAAGGAAGGGTAGTGAATGGTGGGATGAGGAAACAAAGAAGGTTGTAGAAGAGAAGAAGCGAGCTTTCACAGATTGGTTACAAAATAGGACGAGGGAGTCATATGAGAGGCACAAAGAAAAGAAAAGAGAAGTAAAGCAAAAGGTAAAGGAGGTAAAGAGGAGAGCAGATGTGAAGTGGGGTAAGAGTATGACAGAAAATTTTGAAATCAATAAAAAGATGTTTTGGAAAGAAATTAAGAGAGGAAGAGGAGGCGAATCAAGTAGAGAAGAAAAGGTAAAAGGTGCAGATGGAGAGATGATAATGGAAGAGAAGGCAGTAAGGGGAAGATGGGCAGAATGTTTTAGGGAGTTGCTAAATGTGAAGGAGTATAGGGAGGGAAAGATAGTTGCAGTGGGAAATACTAAGAAAATGACCGTGATGAGTGAGGAAAATGGAGGAGAAATAAAGAAGGATGAGGTGAAAGCAGTTGTTAAGATGATGAGAGCAGGTAAGGCACCTAGTCTGGATGGATTCCATGCAGAGTGTCTAAAAAAAAGGAGGTACAGTGATGGTGGACTGGCTGGTGAGGTTATTTAATGTCTACTGGAGAGAAGGTAGAGTGCCGGAGGACTGGAGGAGTGCCTGTATAGTTCCACTTTACAAGGGAAAAGGGGACAAGTGTGAATGTAGTAGTTTCAGAGGGATTAGCTTGTTAAGTGTAGTTGCGAAGGCTTATGGGAGGATCTAGATTGAGAGGATTAGGAGAGGAAGA
>NC_134796.1:35374734-35382234 GCF_046742065.1 Oratosquilla oratoria
AAACACTTTAGTTCCATGACTATAAGCATCATCGTTTTTATCATTGCTATTTTCAAAAATTCTATTGTTATTCATTAGTGCCGCTGACCCATAAAATGTGCCGGGAGTAGGGATGACCTTTATCGGCTGAGGTGCTAAAATGGGAAGACAACGATTCTCGGTCATACCCATAACACTATCCCTCGTCTCTGTCACTTTTCTCTCCTGTACCAGCCCTTCCTAGGGCGCCGCCTCTTTCCTCATACTCCTGTGGTGGAGGAATAAAGACAGCGTCATCGCATTTCCATACGTGTCGTGAAAAGCAGCTAAATGGGAACGGAGTGTGAGGAGTGGGGATCCCACTTTGCAAATTTCTCCTGCAAAGAGACAAAGCCAAAGAGGGTCCTGGAGGAAAAATCCAACAAGAGCCCTTGGATATACGTGACTGTGGAAAAAGCGATAGTAAAAAGGAGCGAGACTATGAAAGAAGCGATAGTAAAAAGGAGAGAGAGAGAGAGAGAGAGAGAGAGAGAGAGAGAGAGAGAGAGAGAGAGAGAGAGAGAGAGAGAGAGAGAGAGAGAGTGAGAGAGAGAGTGAGAGAGAGAGAGAGAGTGAGAGAGAGAGAGAGAGCTAGAGCTAGCAAGGCTTTGGTGGTGAATGATGAGCTGTGTGTGTGTGTGTGTAGTAAAAAAAGGAAATGTTTTCGAATATAATGTGGATAAAAACGAGAATATGTTGGGAAGCATGAATGTTTATGAGTGCGTATGGCCCTGGTAGCGAGAAAAGTGTGGGAAAAATATGTTTGGAGAAATTTAAATGAGTAAGCAGAGAAGAATGTCAATGTGATAATGCTGGGAGACCTAAATGCTAGAAGCAGGTGAATGGAGTAATAGGGAAGTAGGGTGTGTCAAGAAAACAAGAATGTTGGATATGTGTATTTAAAGAGAACTAATAATAGCGATCACAATATTTAAGATAAAAGGTGTACATAAGTATACATGGGCCAGGGTGATTGTTGTGAGGAGAGAGAATTGTTGGGTTATGTAGTGGTGTCACGAAGGAGGATTGGAAGAGCATTTAAAGTGAAGAGTGTATGGAATGATTGATTATGTGGATCTGGTGGAAGGGAGATCGAGAGTAGACGTGAGATGGGGAGAGAGAAAAAAAGGAAGAGAGGCAGACAGGTAGAGAGGTGCTGAAACTTGGATGCTGGGTGAGAGGGAAAAGGAAGCGAAACCGAGATGTGTGGATTGTGGAGTGTAGTGAAGGAGGTGGGATGAGTGGGAGTGAGCAAAAGAATGGATGCGTTTCAAGAAGGAAACATGGGATGACTGTCATCCTAAAGAGAAGTTCGCCATACGTATATCACATTGAAATAGGAGAAGCTTTTGTTAGGTCGGACTAGATAGTGTTAAAATGATCCTAATTCAATTAAAAGTAATCACGGAGTCTTGGAACTTATAAGATTTGGCAAGACGCGGGAAAGCAGGAAACTGAACGATTATTTTTATTCCTTCTTAGTGGCGAGGTTCCATATGATATTGGACCCTTAGCTGTAAAGAAGAGGCTGGGGTGTGGGGAGCAAAGCCCTGAATGGTGGAAGCTTCTGTTTCTGCTGACTTGCCGACACTGAGGTTGCACGCTCAGGTTTTCGACCTGGCCAGAAGTAAAGACGGCTGCACAGATGACCGACCACCTCTTCTATCAGGTGAAAGTGGCAGCTTAATTGGGAATGGTCACACCTGAGTGTCTATCTCTGTTTTTATTTTCGAAATGACTCGTCGGAGAAAGTTATTTACGCCGTTTTATTGATCAGATCGCTGGTGGCGCAATTCGAAGCGGGCTGGTTTCGCAGTTCTCTTCGATTGTCATCGTTGAATGTTACTTACTTGCAACAGAACTCCCCAAAGCCCATAATAGGTTAAAGGTGAGGGCTTTGGTTGCAGCTACTCAGCGCCTCCCGGCGTTTGCGCCTCACTTTACCACCTTAATGATCAGGTCGTTTTGGGGTGATGAAATTCGTTGTAGATAATTAGTCGACCTTTGTACTTGGTGCCACACGAACATTCACGTTGAAAAATATATATATATATATATTACAAATATATTCTAGATATTGTTTACCAAGACTTATTTTTTGTAAAGAATATTTTTGAGTTTTTAAACTAACCTCTTCTTGCGACACGCCGATTCCATTTCAGTTCGACGCTACTCAACCATAATAAGATCGTGCCTCTTTTAAAGGTATTTATTTGATACCAGATATGATGGATGTCAAATATAAATCAATGCAATTGTTCACACTACAATGCTGCGTCAAATGCAATAATCGAAAAAGATTTTTTGTTTTCATGGAAATGACCAAAATACACGAAATGTCTCGTTGTCTCTCGAAAGCATTGGTGACAAAAATGTCATCGCCAGGACACAGAATGCAAAGTCGGATACCGTTTAGATAAAACATATGACCTCCGACATCCTTGCCATTATGTTATTTGTTTACTAAACGCCATTACTACAGCGTTGGAGGTTTCCACTTTTATGAGCAACGTCGTGTGACCACCAGGAGTGCAATCTCAGTTGCAGATACAGCTGATTTGCGTCTGTGTAGGCAACATGGGCGGTAAAATTCGTGTGATACACACACACGCACGCACACGCACACACACACACACACACACACACACACACACACACACACACACACACACACACACACACACACACACACACACACACACACACACACACACACACACACACACACACACACACACACACACACACACACATGTATATATACATAAAGTTGTAGTAATGCCTTTCAAATAATCAAATTTGACAGTCGCGAAGGTTCGGTCCCGGGTCCTTTTGAAAATGAGTCCCGCCTGCTACCAATTTACTACGCAGAACGTCTATTTGGATCGTAACCATAAATGTGTATGCGGGCTGTCACCTGCATTCACACCTTACCATGGGCGAAATATCTGTCTATCACCAATTACAACTTGGGTACATGAGGCCGCCAATAAGTGGAGTTGTCATCTGATTGAGAACTGTAACATCCCCCTGGCGCTATAACCACCTGGCCCCATCATCACATGGCACTATCACCACCTGGCGCCATTACTACCTGGCGCTATTACCACCTGGCGCCATCACCACCTGACGCCATCATCACCTGGCGCCATCACTACCTGGCGCTATCACCACCTGGCGCCATCATCACCTGTCACCATCACCACCTCTCACCATCACCACCTGGTGGCATCACCACCTGGCGCCATCACCAACTGGCGCCACCATCACCTGCCACCATCACCACCTGGTGCCATCACCACCTGGCACTGTCACCACCTGGCGCCATCACCACCTGGCACCATCACCACCTGGTACCATCACCACCTGGCACCATCACCACCTGGCGCCATCCCCACCTGGCACCATCACCACCTGGCGCCATCCCCACCTGGCACCATCCCCACCTGGCACCATCACCACCTGGCGCCATCACCACCTGGTGCCATAACCACCTGCCACTATCACCATCTCATTGTTAAGTTTGCCAGTCACTGAACTGGCGTCCTTACCTTGTATTTACTTGATCATGAATGTGTCCATCATATTTTGAGTCTTTCAATAATTATCTTCTTTAGTGTAAACATTCCGTTTTATAATGTTTTCGTTGTTGTTTTCGCTTTCCACATTTTTTTTTCATCTCGTAGTAAGCGTGCTGGTCTCGCATTTGCTTACTTGTGGTTTCGAATCAAGCACTCCCCTCTAGTTCCCGACAGTGACTGTTGGTTACCTGACCCCCCAAGATTCCCTAAAACGAAAAACAGCACAAAGGTGACAGTTTTGACCGCAGCTACTCGGCGCCTCCTGGCGTAGGCTCCTTACCACCTACATATACATGATACACATATGTACATATACTTTTAAATGAATTTTATTTGGTGATATGACATGAGTGATGCTTAATCAGCTTAGTGTCGTCGCCTATTGTCATGGAAACATCTGGCATGATAGTTATAATAACATTGAAAATTGTCGAATGAGCATTTTTTTTCAACAATTCACGTACATGTGGAACAATGTCACAATTCTCAAATTAAATTTGACATTATAAACCATTTGATTTTATATTCTGAAAATTTATTTTGGAATAAAATAAATTACAGTCAATAAAAGAATATTTGTGTAATATTTTGATCCCTGTAAATGTGGCACACTGAAATTCAGTGATATTTGAGCTCCGAGCTCTGCGTCTCATAAGAACATAAGAGCATAAGAACATAAGAGCATAAGAGCATAAGAGCATAAGAGCATAAGAGCATAAGAGCATAAGAGCATAAGAGCATAAGAGCATAAGAACATAAGAGCATAAGAACATAAGAGCATAAGAGCATAAGAGCATAAGAGCATAAGAGCATAAGAGCATAAGAGCATAAGAGCATAAGAGCATAAGAGCATAAGAGCATAAGAGCATAAGAGCATAAGAGCATAAGAGCATAAGAGCATAAGAGCATAAGAACATAAGAGCATAAGAGCATAAGAGCATAAGAGCATAAGAGCATAAGAGCATAAGAGCATAAGAACATAAGAACATAAGAACATAAGAACATAAGAGCATAAGAGCATAAGATCATAAGAGCATAAGAACATAAGAACATAAGAGTATAAGAACATATCAACATAAGAATATAAGAACAGAAGAAAATAAGAGTATAAGAATGAAGAAGACTGCAAGAGACCATAAGGCCTATACTAGGCAGTTCCACGTCCATTGCCACTTATCATCCCTATCCATAGAGTTATCTAACCTTTCAAAACAACCAATAGATTCAGCGCTCACAACATGGATACTAAGTCTATTCCATCCGATAACCATTATATAGGTAAACCAGTTCTTGTTCCTCCTCGCGGTGCCAGCCAAGTCTCGAGTCTCGACGAGACTCTGGACCACATTTCCTCGAGGGCCTCATTCACGACCCCTCGAGTCATGTTTCCAATCGGAGCGTGACTCGAGCATTTCCTGCAGCCTTCGCGAGAGACCCCTCAGGTCTCGCCTCCAGTCTCCGGTCTTGCTAGTCTCCGGGTCTTTTTTTTTTCTTTTTCTAAACACCCGGAAGAAGTCCCTCCTCAGACACGAATGAGCCTCCCGCCGATAGATCTGGTGTTTCTGGTGGCTGGCTGGGTGGGTGGGAGTGGGTGGGTGGTTGCTTACTGCTCAACCTCTCGCATGCAGACTCTCTTCTCGCCGGCGTCAAGGCAAACGAGTGCAGGCCTTCGTGTGCCAGAGTCAATAAGTGCAAGTTATTCCAACTCAACTGAAAATAAGATGAAGGTACTCAGAATGTGTGTGTGTGTGTGTGTGTGTGTGTGTGTGTGTGTGTGTGTGTGTGTGTGTGTGTGTGTGTGTGTGTGTGTGTGTGTGTGTGTGTGTGTGTGTGTGTGTGTGTGTGTGTGTGTGTGTGTGTGTGTGTGTGTGTGTGTGTGTGTGTGTGTGTGTATTCACTTGGTCTTTGGATCACGTGTTGGACTCGTGATCGACAGCTATTTCCCTCCTGGAAGAGAGCTCAGAGCTCGTAGGTCCGATCTATGGGTAATGCTATGACCTTGCACACACACACACCCCCAACTCCCCGCCCACGAGAGTTGGAGTAACACCCCTCAGCGCTGCGATACTGATATTATTTCAGCCCCGGGCGAGAGTCGAACCCGGACCTCCGTAGTGGCAGGCCAGAGCTCTAACCACAGCGCCATGAGAGGTGTGTGTGTGTGTGTGTGTGCGTGTGTGTGTGTGTGTGTTTGTGTGTGTGTGTGTGTGTGTTTGTGTGTGTGTGTGCGTGCGTGTGTGTGTGCGCGCGTGTGTGTGTCTACGAACCCAGTGTATTTGTGTGTGTGTGTGTGTGTGTGTGTGTGTGTGTGTGTGTGTGTGTGTGTGTGTGTGTGTGTGTGTGTGTGTGTGTGTGTGTGTGTGTGTGTGTGTGTGTGTGTGTGTGTGTGTGTGTGTGTGTGTGTGTGTGTGTGTGTGTGTGTGTGCGTGTGTGCGTGCGTGTGCGTGCGTACGTGGATAGGTTAATGAAGGAACGAGAACTCGTGTGCAGTTAGGCACAGCAGCCGAGGAGAGCCCGCCAAGAAATGTGGCGGCGGGGGAGTGGATGCGGATGTTTATGCGTCTCTGTTTGCTTGCACACTTAAGTACTTTTTTATGTTCGCATGTGCTTGGCTTCCTTAGATGACTTATCTATTCATGTTTTCATTATGTGTACGTTCGTGTGTTCCTTGTGTTCACACATGTAACTTTAATGCCAGTCAGTAATAACAGTGGTTTATAAAGACATTAACAATGACGATCATGATGATGAAGTCTTACGTCATTGTATGACGACAGACAAGCTGGGAGGTCTATGTACCGTCTTGGTTGATGTTCTGAAAGACATAATGAAGTGAAAGAAACGAAAGGTCAAGAAGGAAATAGGCAAGAACTGGTTGACCAACAGTGGTTAACGAATGGAACAGACTTAATAGCCATGTAGTGAGCACTGAAACAATGGTTTATTTTAAGAGAAGATGAGATAATTCTATGGACAGGGATGACAGGTGGTAATGGACATGGAACTGCCTAGTGTAGGCCTTATACTCTCTTGCAGTCTCCTTCATTCTTATGTTCTTATGTTAACGAATGGAATAGACTTAGTAACCCTGTAGCGAGTGCTGAATCTATTGGTTGTTGTAAGACAAGAGAATATAACGTTATGTATGGGGATGACAAGTGGTAAGGAACATGGATTTGCATAGTATAGGCCTTATGGTCCCTTGCAGTCTCCTCCATTCTTATGTTCTTATGATTGGTTCGTACGAGAACGGGAGAGGTATGGGGGAGTGAAGGGTGGAAAAGGGTGGAAAAGGGTGATGCGAGGGAGCAGACAAAAGGTGAGCAGAATTGAAGATAGGGTGCTGGAAAAGGGTGAGGGTGAGTAGAAGAAAATCTACGAGTGGAGACAAGTGGATCTAATTTGAAAGATAATTTGCCTTCTTTGATGAAGTACACGTTACTCCGGGTAATCAAGAATACAAATAAAATGCGATGAATACGCTCTATAGCTCTTGTTATGTAATCTCACTTTAGCAATTCATTTGTTTCCAATTCAACCTTGGCATAGTTTCCATTAAGTGGTAATTATTCGCAAAAAAAAAAAAAGAGAGAAAGAGAGAAGCAAATGGTCAGACATGCATACAGGACCTTTTTACACGGAAATGTTATTCTAAAATGTCTGGAGGTGGGTCGTGACCTAAATTAACTTTGCCATTTAACCAGACGGAAGTTGAGCGTTGGGTGCTCGACGAAGACGAGAACTTTCGAGAAGTCTCGACATCGGAGGCAACGAGACCAAAACAAAGATAATCGAGAACTCCTCTCGACTGCAGAGTCATGTGATTTGAATCAACCCGAGGGATGTAAAGAACCAATTGAAATGGAACTTCCAGGTTCGTGAGAGCTTACAATTTGTGTGT
>NC_134796.1:35387234-35389734 GCF_046742065.1 Oratosquilla oratoria
TTAGAATAATATTTCAGATGGAAATGTCGATGTGTAGAATAACATGAAAGAAGAGTGCAGGTAAATTGCTTGAAATAATTTAAAGTTGAATTTGATCAAGAAGAGCATAGAGACACAAGCATAGCTCTTATCTTGTGTACTAGAAGGTAAAAGCATCTAAGTAAAGACACATGGTTCCTGTGTTGGCGTCAATGATGTTTTTGATCTGCGTTGATATGATGGATAGAAAACATTGTTACACCGATATCTTTGATGATGATGATGATGAAGATGCAAAAATCACGAAGAGATTAAAGAAAGAAGAAGATTGGAAGTTGTTTTAGGAAGAACTTGACAGGATATATGAATGGAACCAGAGGTGGAAAATTTTTTCAATGAAAAAAAAAATGGAAATGGGTTAATGATGAGGCCATAACAAAGCTATATAATGGTAAATGAAACATTTATGAAAAGAAAAAAGGAATTGAACACGGGAGTGTTGGTAATAGAGAAACATGGAAATTATTAACTAACATACGAGAGAGATTTCATTACGTGGATGAAGAGACGATGAAAAAGAAAAAATATCTCTAAAATATTGATTCGTTGCATGCTGGTGACGCCGCGATAGAGTAATCTTCACACAAGAAAAGAAAACGGAGAGAATGCAAAAAGTAGCCACGAAACTGGTTCCCAAGCAAACTGACAGTTCATACGAGGAATAATTAGAAGGGGACTCTGAGATAATGAAGAGATGATGAAAAAAAAAAACCAATCTATTCAAAAACCTGATTCACCTTTGATTGGAGTATATTGCAGTAAGCTAGCCCCCACGCAAAAGAATAGACATGAAAAGAAAATGTAGAGAGAAATCAAAGAGTAACAACAAGACTGGTTCCCAGGCAAGTCGACAGATCATGAGAGAAATAATTAGGAGACTGAGAGGGAGCAAATAGCTTTTGTGATGAGTATAAAGTTTGTGTGACAATAGCAAATAAGGAGAGAAAGGCTCTTAAGATGAATGCTGGGTTGGGGGAAGGGTTTATGATGTCGAAATAGTAAGAATGATATGAGCAACAGTTGTGAGTAGGGGAAGAGTGAGGTTGGGGGAAAATGAAGATAAGGGTGAGTGTTAAACATTCTAGAATAGTAGTTTTCAACCTGGGGGGCAATGATCTCCTGTTACAAATTACACGTTTCTATATAATGTGAGGAATGTGAATAATAATAATAATAACAATAATGATAATACAATATAACTAGGATTGTCAACTTTGTGAAAAAGCAAACGATTTTTCATCAACATTTTATTATAATTTATTTTGACCTTTTTTTTTAGCGGTGTGGGATTTGGGAGAAAAATGAATGGAGTTCACGTGAATTTTGAGTATTCATGAAGGGAGAGTGGAGTGAAAGAGGTTGAGAACCACTTCTAAATTGTGAGCAGAAGACACTGATCTGCTCGCTGATGCCATTTTGTGGGAATTTTTCACAAATTTTTGGAAAAGTTTAAACTGCTTACCATTATTTTTGTGTAGAATTTGAAGAATTATATATTGCAATAAACTTATTTGTGTATATAATAATTCCTTCTTTTTGTGGGGGAAAATATGGAAAGCCAGATTTCCTTGTGGAAAAAATCTCACTCATTTGTGGGAACTGTAGTGGCAACACAGGATCTGCTAGAAAAGACTGTCGGGATGTAGAAGAGTGTGGTGAGCGATTTTTGAGTCGTATGTGGAGGAGAAAACTTGAATTTAATGTATCACAGGGTAAGACTATGTTAATCTCCAAGGGCGGAAGGGCACGGGGTTGATATATAGTTATGCGGAGAAAAAGCTGGAGCAGGTGAAAGGTTACAGACATCTGGGGGGGAATAATAGACATGAAAGTAGAAGGTTGGAGGGAGGTGTCCTTAGGGTTTGCAATTCTTTGGTGGGAAAAGGGAGAGGGTGCTCAGGGAGTTTCGCGTCAGTGAAAACCTCAATTCTTTGCTTCCAAATGCCAACAAAACACTGGAAAGCCATCCCCAGTTGCCCTCCACACCTTTCTCCTTTCATGATTCTGTCCATCATCAGTGGACAAATGCCCTATCACCATATTTCTTCCTCGTTCACATCTGTTCACTGGCGGTGGACAAATGACCTCCATACGGACAATTGCTCCCCATCTTCCTCAACCTTCCCTAGGCTTCATTGAGCCTCCTCATGTTCCCCCGGATTTTCCTATTTATTCTCAGACATGCGTTCCACGACTATGTACTTGATAAAACTGTAAAAAGAGAAGCTTCGTATTAATAAAGGCTCCGTCTTTACGTGGTACGAGTATTTCTTTTGATGAAAATGAAAACCCACATTGACTGTTATCCTATGGGCGTGAGACTTGGGTGGCGAAGGTATGTGAGCGAAATCGTGAGGAGGAATTGAGTCGTTTTGAAGGCCAAGAGAGGAGTTAAGAAATACGACAAAATAAGAAACGATAGAATTCACAAAAGGACGGGATTGAGAGAAAAATCATAAGA
>NC_134796.1:35397234-35409734 GCF_046742065.1 Oratosquilla oratoria
TGTTTCTTGTACTTCACATGCGTTAATGTATACAAATCATGAAGTAGCAAAGCTAAAATAATTGGTGTTGTCAAGGCTATGACTGCCTCGTCTTGATGGAAGGGTGAGTTCCAATGTTTGTTGCAAGTACTTCACATCCTTTTTAGGTATACACATTATGAAGGAGCGAAGCCAAGACGTTCGGGCTTGCCTTTGTCCACCATGAAAATGATGTTTATGAAATGAGAATACGAGAAGGCTTTGACATTTTTTCGGTGCGTGAGGTAACCAATGTATACCTCGGCAAAGTTCCAAAGGAAAAGCATACCGACAGAAGACATTTTGGTTCATAACTAGGTCGGATGCTACGAATTGATAGATTCTTTGTTTGTCATTTGTGTCTTGCTGCATTGCTTCAGTCCCGGGCAATGGGCACAAGGAACTAGGATAAAATGGAAACATAAGGATAACAGATGGGAGTGGGATGGAAAGGGGTGGGTGCATGCCTTATCTGGTTACCCACCTGTACAAGGAGGAAGAAACCTTTTGGTACATAGACAGATAGATCTACTCTTTTAGTCCAGATCAGTATTTCTCATCCGGAGTGTTCCGGAACCCTAGAGAACTTCCACAAGAGAAGTTTTCTTAGGTAAATGCATTTTGAGTAATTTTTGTTTAATTCTTATTCGTAATTTTGTATAATGTCAATCAATTTTGAGAAAAAACATAAGTTAGCATATCTTGATTGAATCAGTTATCAAATACATATCATGTTTGCTTTCTAAACTTCCTAATTACAGAATAGGAAGGAGATTGATTAGAATATATAAAACCAAGCAACAATCAATTTATCATTTCATTGGATTTTGTTAGATATGTTGAATTATTGGAAGTGTTACATCAGTCTAACTCTTTTTTCAAATTAATGACATCACTAGTTCTGCCCATAAAAGGCTTTACAAACATAGTTTGTAGGCAGCAGTCTAAACAAAATTACATGGAAGTAACTTTACTAAAGTACATCAAAAACATTTCTCCAAGCAGTTCAGATATAATGCACGCAAACCAAATAGACAAAACAACTAAACATTCCAAAGATGAAAACAACTCTACCTCCCTGCTCACGGCCATTCCTAAACCTATCAGACACACCAATATCTGCCACATCATCACGACCGTACATACACAGCATAATAAATTAGAAAAGATATTCGAATAACACATATTCCCAAACATCATCTGTCAGTTGAAGCTACTACAGGCAGCTAAACACTGCAAGAACGAATGTAGGGTGAAATTAAGATAGGAAACACTATAGAAAGAAATATAGGTTACATCTTATTAATTTCCCTGCTGTCTTGCTTTATCATGTTACCACTTTTAAAAGTTTGTGTAATACTCCTATTATTTTTTTAATCTATGCCAGACAAAATCCTAGCAATTACTGTAGCTAGCAATTACTGTAGCTAGTAAACTAGGTATTCAAATAATACAGAGAACAACTATTGTACAAGTCACATGAGCTAATTGAAGACATTAGAAAAAATTATTGTGGTTCGGGAATGGAAGATGGCCAATGTGGTTCCAACCTACAAGAGTAGAAACAAGGAAAGACACTTAGATTAAAACATGGTGTCCCTGGCCATTACAACAGATAAATTATGTGACAAATATGAAAATTATCTTTGCAGATAATCAATTTGGTTTCAGAAAAGGATGACCATGTGTCTTAAACCTGTTATCTATTCTTTTCCGGAAAAAAACAGGGAAGAACACGCAGGCGACGGATGCATTTGTTTGTTGGACAACAGATGGACTCCTTGGGTGCTGCCTCGAGCTCGTAAAGAAAAAAGAAAAGAAAAAAAAAAAGTGGAGGCCTGAGAGTCGTCTTGGAGGCCTTTGGTATTTCGACGAATATTTTCTCACACGTTTTCAAAATGCAAGGAGAAGAAAAAAGAAAAATTCTGATTATGAAAGAGGATCACTGCAGCCGTATTCATACCACCAAGGGAAATTTTGACATTAGAGAAAAACCCTTCTACATATGCTGATGGTTCTTTTGAGAAAACTAAACTGTCGTGAAGAACGTTTGAAGGACAAGATAGGAACTGAAGCCAGTCAGGGCTTGCTCAAGCCAGGACAGCCCAGGTCGTGGTTCAAAATCACATGAAAAAAAATCTCTTAGTGCATGAATAATCATAATAATAATAAAAAAAATTCTATCGGGTCTATGAATATACATGAATCCGAGCTATTCGTTCCATGACCATATCATAACAACGACTGGTTTCTTAAGCAGCGATTTCACCATTGTAGGCCTTAACCAGTCGATGAACTCATGCGCTGCCCCGCTTTCATTTCGCTTTTAACATACATTCCACTTGAACAAAATTGAAATCTATTTTCAGCGTATTCAATATTGGAGACAGTGTTGCGTCATATGACTTGCTATATTTTCTTACTCAAGCACACACATACATACATACACACACACACACACACACACACACACACACACACACACACACACACACACACACACACACACACACACACACACACACACACACACACACACACACACACACACACACACACACACACACACACACACACACACACACACACACACACACTGGAGGTAAGTATATTTTCTTGTCTTGTGGTTCCTCTTTGAGGTGAAAAGAATCAATGAATCTGAAAATGTCATATCGACCTCCCTCCCTCGCTCACCCTCCTTCTGCCCCTTCTCTCTCTCTCTCTCTCTCTCTCTCTCTCCCTCACTCACCTTCCTTCTGTCCCTTCCCCCCCCTCTCTCTCTCTCTCTCTCTCTCTCTCTCTCTCTCTCTCTCTCTCTCTCTCTCTCTCTCTCTCTCTCTCTCTCTCTCTCTCTCTCTCTCTCTCTCTCTCTCTCAGTAAGGGAGCATATAATATTTACTTGAGGTAAGGCTGACAACTGTCGAGTCTGTCGTGATCTGTGGACAAGTGGCGTCATCGGAAGCGCGCCGGTCTCGCATTTATTTAGTTGTTGGTTCGAATCCCGCACTTCTCTCCGATTCCTAGCAGTGACTGTTTGTCACTTGTCCAAAGACTCCCTGAATCGCTTGATAGAGCAAAGGTGACAGTTTCGGCCGAAGCTACGCGCCTCCTGGCGTACACCCCTCATTTTTCATACACACACTCGTATAACATCTTTACAAACGCATTCACATTGTTGTTGTTTTATCATTCTGGTGACGATATTCACCCTTCCCTTATCCTCCCAACATGAATGTATTTATTATGTTCTTATCCTGGCTGTTGCCAGTCGATTCTATTCAGCTAAGAGCTCCTGGCAGTCAAGGAAGAAGACTTTCTTTGTGCCGTGTCGTGCCGTCCCGTGCTGTGCCGTGGCGTGTCACTGCGTGCCGGGCCTTTAGAACCTAAAAAGACAAAGTCACGTTCTCTTCTGATACCATTATTCCAGATCCACGTTGTCGTGTTAAGGTCTCCCGTTTTTTTATAGATGCTTTCCTGGTCTCCTGGATAATGTTCGATGACGTCATGTCGCCTATTCAGTCAACCCTGTCGAAGACTTTGCTACCTTGTTTGGGACGGCGAGTTCTCAGGGACGCAAAAACCTGCCGCCAATCTTCAGAAATTCCTGGGCACAGACACACACAGACACACACACACACACAGTTGCCACAGAAATTCCATCATTTGTCATACCTCCTTTTCTTCCTCATCATCAAATTTCCTTTTTCCCAGTCATTGCAAATGCTTTTCCATTCTCTCCATTCACAGCAAATGGAAAAGTAACCGGCAGAAGACTTTTTAGGGCATAAGATTCTTTATCAACAAAAATTCTATGCTATTTCTTTCTTATTTCCTTTCTGCTATTATCACACTTCATCTGCTTTCCTCCCTGCTTTATTGTATGCCTTCTCTTCCCACACCTGTAAATACTGGTGACGTCATCGGAAGTATTCTCGTCTCACATTCTTTTAGTTCTGAATTCGAGTCCCGCATTCGCCTCCGATTCCCTTTTGCGGGGACTGTTAGTTACCTGCATCAACAGCCCCTAAGGCTCGTGATAAGGCAAAGGTGACGGCTTCGGCCGCAGCTATTCAGCGTCTCCTGGCGTAGGCTCCTCACCTTCTCATCTGCTTACCCTTCTTACCCTCTTGTATGCCACTCAGCGCCTCCCGGCGTAGGCTCCTCCCCGTCTTCTCTCCCTACCCTTCCTACCCTCCGTATACAACTCCTCCTCCTCCCTCGTTCCGATCTTTCTCGAACCCTTCACTCACTCGTTACATCTCCCACTGTCCTCCTGACAGACATCTGCAATCCTCCATCCAGTCACAAACGAAAGAAAAAGTCTTCTTAGTCTTCTTCGAAGTCTTCCTTGACGTCTTCAGCTCAACGCTCCCCCCGGCCCCCCGCCACGTCGCAAAAACCAGACCCTGGGAACAAGATCGGGTTCATCGCTTAACGCTTACCCTGAAGGTCTGTTGTACGCCAGGCTGTTCCTGGTGGTCTCTTAAGGGATGAGCTCTGTGTCCTTCACCTGGATGACCTGCGGAAGCCTAGCACCTATACGTCTTCTTCCCTCTTTTTTTTTTTCTTTTTTTTTCCAACTGGCTGCGTGCTGGTGACGTAATAATCGGAGGCGCGTTGGTCTCGCATTCGTTTAGTTGTGGGTTCGAATCTCGCACTCCTCTTCGATTTCCAGCAGTGACTATTAGTTGCCTGACCCTAAGAGTCTCCTAAGAGGCATCATAGAATAAAGATGACTGATTTACCCGCAGCTACTCAGCGCCACTAGGCGTATGCTCCTTACTTATTTGTAGTAACCATGTCGTGATCGCTGAAACGACTAGTTATATCAACAAGTATATGAGAGAACTTTATGGACAGGGGTGACAGGTAGTAAGGGACGTGGAACCACCTAGTGTAGGCCTTATGGTCTCTTGCGGTTTCCTCCATTCTTATGTTGTTATGCATTGGTTACACGCAAAGTGAAGTGGCCGAACATGGACTAGGAACTTCCTTACTGTCTCCCGCTCACTCCCATCATCACACTCTTCCCTTTCACTCCCTCCCACTCAAGCCGTGCAAAGATAGCGCCTACTTTCTTTCATAGTAATAGTGCAAGTTCATCCGCGGTCGTCCTATTGTTCAGGAGAAAAAGAATAGGTGGAGTCCCAACGGCGGAAGAAGAGATATTTTAAGGAATTTTTCAGAATAAAACGAAACTACATGTTGAAAAGTGACTCACCGTTTCCTCTGAGTGATGGTTGATAAAAAACTATGCGCGCACACACACACACACACACACACACACACACACACACACACACACACACACACACACACACACACACACACACACACACACACACACACACACACACACACACACACACACACACACACACACACACACACACACACACACACACACACACACACACACAATTATATATATATACGTATATATATGTATATATATTCATATATATTTACACATTACGTGACTCCGATCCGTAGGGGTGACCCTAAATCCCCTTAGGTTCTGGTTGCATGCATCTCATGCGGTCATTACCCCGTTCGAGATTTTAGTCAACAAGAATAGTGAAGCGGCTATTGACAATGTATATGACAACATCAGTGATGACTTATCTCATGACATCATCGAGTAAGATGACGTCACATAAGCCTCATCAAGAACTGCTGCCTCGTATTGGAGAAACGTAAATGATAATGCGTAAGATTTAGATCACGTTTCTGACTCTAATCATCTCCAGTTCTTCTTTTTCTTTTATATACCTCCTTGGTCACAGCTGCCCGTCTATATCTCTTTCTGGTTGCCTCTGATCATTTTCTGTGTTTCGGTTTTTAACTGCTACTGTTTGAGCTTCTATTCGGCCGTTTGAATAACTGTCTGTTTGTACATGAGCCTCTCTAAGAGGTCTGTTCATCTGTCTGTCTTTGTTTCTGTTTTTCTCAAATCATCTGTTTGTCCTCTCCAGTCGTCTAAATGCTTGTCTGTCTGCCTGTCTGTTTTTGTCCGCAAATCTCTAATGCACCGTAGGTCTTAGCTTTTTTCAGGTTGTGGACCACCAGTCCAATTAGAAACATATCGTAGATCATTCCATTTTGAGAACGTATACGATAAGGATTCACGAAAAGTTTAAAGATACATGCACCAATTTCCATTTTACTGTACGTGGGGCAAATGGCAGGTAACTGTAAATGGTGGTCCTGAAAAATGGACATCAAAGAGAATCATCTCCCTACTTAATCGGAACTGGCAAGAATTAGAGAAATCCCCCCGACTGAAGGCAAAACATTGCGGTGGCTTGAACCGGTGCCCGCGCGGTGTGATTTCTGCCCAACTTTCTGGATGTTAACGTGATGAGGATCCTTACCTCTTTACTCGTGCACTGAGAGACACCCACCAAGATCATACTGTAATTTTGTCTATTTCTCTCCTCTGAGTGAAATCGTCAAATCTCATAATATTTCTTGATATTCAGCTTCATTCCTTGCTCTTGTCTTGAAGGTGGATGTTTGCTACCTCGAAGTCTCTTCTACTTTTTCTTCCTCTTTCAGATTTATTGCCTCAGCCAAGTATAACATTACCCACCATTATGTAATTTTTCATCGCTGTCATAACTCCTTCTCCCACCCACTTTTTTATTTTTTATTTCGCTGGCCAACGGGTTAGAGCGTCGCTTCTTGTAGTGGAGGTTGAGGTGACGTCAGTTCAAACTCCGCCGCCAGCGAGTTGGACCAAGGGTATAGTTCATTAGATTCCCCACTACAAATTCCTCTGTATGGGACACCGTCCTAGCCTCGTGAGACGTTAAACTGAATCATTTGTCAGAAATCAGTACTCACCATTTTCTGGCTGTGACCTTACACGCACACACCCCAACTTCCCACCCACGAGAGTTGAAGTTTCAACTCGCAGCGCAGCGATACTAAAATTATTTCATCCCTGGGCGGGATTCAAACCCGGACAGCCGTAGTGGTGGCCGCGAGCGTTACCACTGCGCCAGGAAGTCGTGTCATAATATCAAGTGCTGGGTCCTGACCAGACTATTAATTTCTTGTTTATTTGCCTTCAAGTAATTGCTGATGTCTAACCTGCCCGATACTAAACCGTCCATGTTAACTTACGCCACTGTTATTTCTCCTTTTATTATTTCTCGTCCTGGTTATCTTTTCCTTCTTCTTTTGATACAATTCTATCAGATTTTGATTTAAAACTCCTCTGAAATCTATTGTTTTTCTTAGAATGTTCTTTCCCCAGAATTTGACTAATTTTCTCATTTTTGTTCTCTCTTCCTCAGCTTCTTTATCCAAATATTCAGAACTTTCCTTATCTATTATTATCCTATGTCATCATTTTTTTTATTTCACGATGATTTGTTACCTGAAATTTTATTCTTGTTTATTTATTTATTATATTTTAGCGGCCGTATCCTATCCGTATGCACCTAATGGAAATATATTTCTATTTCATCTTGTTTATTGGAGTCATTTCTCACATCTTTTGAGAAATTTTCTCTGGCATTATCTCATGTTTCCTTCTTGCTATCCTTGATGCTCAGTGGTCTTCTTTCCAGCCTGGGACCAGAGCACATTCTCTTCTATCCACTACGTTTCAAACAAGCATCATTGTATTTTTCAGTATTTTCAACATTTGTTTCTCCTGTTTCGTTGTTCTATTATATTTTGAACTTTGTTTTTTCTCCTCAGTTTTATTTTCTCCACTTTGGTCCTCCACAAAGTCTTTGATACTATTTTATCGAACTTGGTTTGAATATAATTTTCTTTGTGTGTGCGTGTTTGTTGGACTCGTGATCGACAGCTATAATCTTCCCGTGCGTGTGCGTGTATGTGTGTATTTACTTAATTGTATTAGCCCTATTGTAGTGGACGCTTATTGGGTCCTGTCTCCTAGTCTCCATTTCAGCCGTTGAGGAACGAGCTGTCTCCAAAACGAAGCCAGGCATAAATCGGCATTCTGACCGGTGGTATTCCAACGACATCGCGCGGGAGCAAAATGACCGAATCAATGCATTCCGTAGATTTCTGCGTCGCCACTTATCCCTCATGGCACGAGCCTTTCTGCGCTCTGCCATCAGCGATGCGCGAGTGGTCAACCATGTGGTCGGGGGAAGAAAAGTGTTTGGAATTGTGTGTCACTTTTTCCACCCAAAACACTTCTGGCGCCCTCTGGAGGAAGCTGCGGCTGGCAGCAGGTGCAGTCTCTTCCACCTCCCCCACCTCCTCCACCCCGATCCCCACCCCCACGCTCACCCATGGCCCAAATTACAGGCGGAACTGTTGGCTCACCAATTTACGGGCCGCTCCTCATCCGGCCAACTTCCCCTACCTGTCAGGCAGGAACAGCACCTTCTCCGACAGGGTAGAGAGGATGTAATCTACGCTATCATGGGCACGGCTGCCCCGACGCTGTCCCTTTACACTCGAGGAATTTCGACGGGCTCACAAGGCGTGCTAGGATACTACTCCAGGTAGCGGTGGGATACTTGACTCCTGACTGAGGTAACTGGGGCCATCTGGGGAGCTGGCAGCACTGGCACTCATTAATACTTCCTGGAAGGTGGGGTGGCTCTCTACGAAGTGAAAAAAGGGAATATCGTGTCGATCTTCAAACCCAAAGACCCACATAGCTACAGGTCCATATACCTTACGTCCTGCATTGGCAAGACCGCTGAGCGAACGGTCCTCAGTCACCTCCTGTGGTGGATGGAACCCTTCCGTCACAATATGTATGGTTTTATAAAAGGAGTGGCAGTAACTATGTGATAACACTTGGATTGGTCGGTAGTCAGCCTGCAATAGTGGTGTTTCTGGATCTGGGAAAAAACATTCGAGCTAGCAAGGGCTTCTACCGTTCTTGCATTTCTGTCTGCTAAAGGGGTCCAAGGCAGACTCCTAACCTGGGTTGCAGACTACCTCACGGACAAAGTAGCGAGAGTGTGCTTCCAGGGACACCTATCCACAAACCACAGGATCCCGCAATGGGGCGTAATTAGTCATATCCTCTTCAAGGTGCTCATATACAACCTGGTTCTCCTTGATTTCGGGGAGGATGCTCGCCTCATCTGCTATGCAGATGATCTCGCATTGGTAGTCACTGGGAGTGGCTGCCTCCTTCGCAGAGCTCGGAGGGCTCTCAATCGCTTCTCCCAGAAATGTGGAAGGCTGGGACTGAAAGTTTCGATGGCCAACCAAAACCACCTATAGATACTTGGGCACCTGGATCAACACTAATAACAATGGCATCGTGCGGCCAACGAACCGTGCATATGAACTGTTCCGGAACACCTTGGAAGTTTGAGGTCCGAGCGGATACAAGCTCCGCAAAAAAAGAAAAAAAAAAAAAATCGTGTGTGTGTGTGTGTGTGTGTGTGTGTGTGTGTGTGTGTGTGGGTGTGTGTGTGTGTGTGTGTGTGTGTGTGTGTGTGTGTGTGTGTGTGTGTGCGTGCGTGCGTGCGTGTGTGTGTGTGTGTGTGTGTGTGTGTGTGTGTGTGTGTGTGTGTGTGTGTGTGTGTGTGTGTGTGTGTGTGTGTGTGTGGGTGTGTGTGTGTGTGTGTGTGTGTGTGTGTGTGTAAATATTCTATCACCTGCCAAATTTTTACTCCCCCCTCACCATCTCGCCTCGTCTGCAGAGCTGCGCAGCCGCTCCTTCGCAGCTCCTGCCGAGCTTCCGCTGCAGCGTTCCTGAAAACCGTGCTAGCGTGACTCGCAGACACTTTCACTCTCAAAAACCGCACTATGTGTTTAGGATTTCTTTAGGCATTTCTTAACAATTTTTTCATCATTAAAAACTGCGTACAGATCGTATGTCAGTGTGAAGCACGTCATTTTGTACTTTTACTTTCTAAGGAAGGCTTTAGTAATTATCGTCCTTCCAATTTATTATCTAATGTCTATTAATAGTTTTCGGAGATTCTTACAAGGAGACTAGTAAAAAGAAAGAGAAAGTAAAGTGTTTACTATGCCAGGAGGCACTGAGTAGCTGCGGCCGAAGCCGTCACCTTTATCATATGATGAGCTTTGGGGACTGTTGGGTCGGTAAACAAACACTCACTGCAACTAGGGATCGGCGAGAAGTAGGAGCTTACATGAGAGAAGGCATAGTTTAGAGGTAGAGCCTTCACTAATGACCACCTGCATGTTGTGAATGAGCTCGTGGAGAAAGCCACAGAATAAATTACGAAAAGTTTGTATGTTAATAGAGCAAACAACGCTAAACTCCACACACAAATAGCGAAAAAACGGATGCCTCGCAAATATTCTAGAAAACAATTACTGTAGGACCGAAATATTCCTATAATACGACGACATGAAAATACAGGCCAGGGAAGTGGGGAGAGGTTAGAAGTTGAAGAGTATATTCCAGGAAGCCCTGAATAACTGCGGCCGAAGCCGTCAAATTTGCCCTATTTGGCGCTTAAGGGACTGTTGGGGCAGGTAACTAACAGTCACTGCTGAGAGTCGGTGAGGAGTGCGGGATTCGAACCGACAAATAAGCGAATGCGAGACTAGCACCATCGTAAGATACTGTTGAGGGATTGGGTGAAAAAGGTGAAACTGAAGAGGACAAGTAGCCAGAAGGAAGGGTGGAAGATGGAGCGAGTGTGCCATAGACTGGATGATGATGATGATGATCATCATCATCATCATTATCAATTTGGGGCATACGCCACAGACTGCCATAATGCCATAGACTGGATGATGATCATTATCAATTAGGGGCATACGCGATAGACTGCCATAGACTGGATGATGATGATGATGATCATCATCATCATCATTATCAATTAGGGGCATACGTCAGGGGGCGCGTTGCTTCTCTCACACGCCAGTGCCAGTCCCCACGGTTCCTCCGAGCAAGCTCCCATGCAGCCCCCCACCCATACCACTCCAACTTCTCGACCGGTTCGATCAACTTGGCCACACATGAATTCAGTGGGCGTCATCCCCTTCCTTCGTCTCCTCCATTGAGGGTTGTCTCCTGTGGAGACGGCCTTGTGAGTAGGACCAACATCAGAGAAACGTGTCACGGAGTTGACGTTCACGAATTATGCTGGACAAGAGGAGACGGGAAAAGGGTGGAGGAGGAACACCAACCAGAAGGTGGAGACAAGATGGAGAAGTTTGTGATGTGTCAAAGGTTTGGTACAATCTGAGACTCACGGGAGGAGAGGCCTTCGAGTGGCAAGGGACTCCAAATAGCTGATGACTTGGCATCAATTCAATTGGTGTTATTCATTAGTTAGGATCAAAGGTGGGCACCCGGGTCTGGTCCTAGTCCTTGCTTCAAAAGAAGGAAGATAGAAAGAAAAATATATAGACAAAATGAAAGAAAAAACGAACTAACGAAGGAAAGACACAAAGAACGTAAGAAAATTAGAAAGAAAAAATAAAGAAAAGTAACAGTGACTAACTTGTGACTCGTTCACTTACTAATCGTCTAAGGAAACACTTTGAAAAACAAAATAATACCTCATTATTATAGCTCCCATGAAGAACACTCATATCAGGCATGAGAGGCTTAGCAAAGCAACACTTTCAGCTCATATTTCTAACAAGGCCGCACTTGAAGTACATGTGTATGTCTATATATATATATACATATATATATATATGTATATATATATATATATACATATATATGTATATATATACATACATATATGTATATATATATATACATATATATGTATATATATACATATATACATATATATACATATATATATATATATATATATATACATATATATGTATATATACATATATATATGTATATATATACATATATATACATATATATATACATATATATATACATATATATATATATACATATACATATATATATTCGTCATATAAAGAGACTACTTTGAATAAAACTTTGTGCAAAATAGATTAAGTTCATAGATTAAATTCTTTTTAACAAAACCCGGGTCCACATCTCCCGCCGTCTCCAGGACTGCAGGTAAACAGACATTGTATCGACATTATCCTTTTTTTTTTCTTTTTTGAGTAAAAGGATGCGCGCCAAATTTGTTTGTTCGTTTATTTATGTATTCTTTTGTTTATTTATTTACATATTTATCTATATATCTTTTTTACTTTTCTTTTTGGTATTTAAAAAATAATTCGAAGGGTGGGTTGAGTTGGCCATCATGGGGCAATTAAAGATTGGCTACGTAGCTTGTCCTACGCAAGGGTGTGATGGAGAGGGCGGTTCTACGCACTTTTTATTCTTGTGGTGCCCATGCACCAGACTCCTACGCGACGCTCCCCACTCACCACCCTTTCCTCTGGAACAGCTATTATGTCGGAAGACGTAAGACTGAACGCAGACCAGCGAGTATCATGTCATCGCTATAGACAACTTCGCCTCCTCCTCCTCCTCCTCCTCCTCCTCCTCCTCCTCCTCCTTCTCTCGATGTCATCATGACCTTCACCCCTTTGCGCCCGAGGTC
>NC_134796.1:35434734-35437234 GCF_046742065.1 Oratosquilla oratoria
TGATATAATGATGAGAACTATACGGACAAAGTAAACGATGACTGTGGTAAATATAGCTAGATTGATTAGTGTTTCCCAAAGGGACTCACGGATTGGTGCACCAGAAATTGCTTTCTCAGGCTTGAGTGTGCAAGAGTATAATTGCTGACAGATATCGATATTTCCCAGGTGTCTGATTAACAATCTTTTTTTTTTTTATACTTTTCACAAGACAGGAAAAGATGTGGAGAGCTTGTGTCAGCCGTCAGGGTACAAGAGGATTGAAGACCACTAGTGTGAGTATATTTTTCATTCAGTCACCTATAATTTGCCAGGGGATATCATCACTTACTTCTAACTCGCTCCCTAATCACACCACTCACCTCTTCCTCTCCTCTTCCAATCAGATCACGCAGGAATCGCACCTTGTCATTTCCACAGCAATACTGCCAGATCACTGTTCACAAGGAACAGGTCTTCTAAGTCCATTATATTCTTCTCCAAATCACCCATGACGCACATTTTCTCTTGTTCGACATCTTGAGCACGAACTCTCTTATGGCTTTATTTACTCCCTCCTCCCTCCTATTTTTTCCTTGGCCTAACCTAGTGGTTCTCAACATCGGGGTCATGGCCTCTAAGGGAGCCATGGCAAGAATTTAATAGGACTATGGCGTGCTGCTATAAATTATACATTGTAATGTGAGAAATATGAATATAGGATTACAAAGGATTACAAAGGCGGAGCATGCCGACAGGAGACCTTTTAGTCCATATCTAGGTCGGATGGGAAAAATCATTATAATGATAAATGAATAAATGAATAGATAAAAACTGTGATAATGTAAATGATAAATAAAATACACAAATAAATGCATAGGTATAGTTGAATAATAAACAAATGGGTAAATAACAAATAATAATAAATTGACATATAACTAATAATAAATGAGAATCAAATAATAAATGAGAATCAAGCAAATAATATTAAACAAACGGACAAATGATAACAAATCAAATAGAAGATAACTAAGTTTGTCAACTTTGCAATAAAGCAAAGGGTTTCTCCTCACCAACATTTTATTATGATAATGTTTTTTCTACCCTTTTCGGCGGGGTGGGATTTGGGAGGAAAATGAAGGAAGAGCCACACGAGTGTTGAGAATTCATGAAAAAGGGAATTGGGTGAAAAAGGTCGAGAACCAATGGCCGACGCTCTCACTCCCTGGATAAAAGATATAACGCATCCTCCGAGGACATCTACCTCCGTCCATTCCTATAACGTAACCATACCACCTCAAGTTGGCCTATTCTACTCCTTCTTCCAATCACAAAATTAATGTACCCCGAGTCATTGCACAAATCTTAACGTTCCTTCACTTGTCATACTTCTTACCTGCGTGCATAGCCCTGAAACGGCTCATTTCCACTGCCTCCCAACGAATTTTCTCTCCTGCAATCATCACCCTGGCCTCACTCCCATGCATAACAGTCGGCGCAATCATTGCTTCATGCAGTTATTATATCGTTTCCACTGACATTTTTTTGGAAGCTTCTACATAATGTACATGGGAGTGAACAAGTACCTCCCACGGCGTGTGAGAGGTAACTAGATTATATTATGCTCAGCTCAGGAATTTAAAAGTATAAACATGACCTTATTAGTGATGTGATGATATTCTTTAACGATTCCGATACAAGTACCCATACTATTCTAAACTTCCTATTCCGTTACGAGTCTATCGGAATCTTTAGGAATTTTGGAATCTTCCCGCTACTAGATTTTGGTGATAGGAAGTCCTGTTTAATTAATGTTTCTTTGATCATGTAATTCATTCGTCAGGGAACAGAGACCGCATATTTGATTTTCCTCTCGGGAAAATCATCATGTATAAGTCTATCTATATACCAATAGGGTTTTTTTCTCCTATAAAAGAGGTAACCAGCCAAGGCACGCACCAGAAACAACGCAACAAAACACAGCACACCCAGAGCATGGCCAGGCGGTTCATTCACACGGCGACCCTTCCTTCTCGTCCCCTTGTGCGAAATTAGAGAAGACGATGAGAAATCCCTTCGGGCCGCGTCAGATTATACTCCATTCACAACCATTTTCCACTCTCACCTATCTCTTGGTGAGTGACGATGCCGTAGTATGGGCCTCTGGGTCCAAGCAGTTGTCATTTTAAATCATAATCCAGATAGTTAATCACATATGCAACCACTACATAGAGGACACAGAACATCTCATACTACAATACCCCAAACTAATATTACCTTGGCAACAAGAAAATATATCTTAATTGAGTGACTTATGGTCCCGCGCGAAGACCGTTGCCGGTTACCTGAAGGCCGAGGGCCTTCTGCTGTAAGAGAGAGACCAATGGTAACGGGTTGACTGATTGATGGTGAAATTCGTATTTCTTTTAACTCTCAAGAAGGTTATAAATTTTATTTCCCCATGCAAGTCACCTCAATCACTTTATGAACTAATTCTTCCCACAATCTTCTGCTTTAATGC
>NC_134796.1:35447234-35462234 GCF_046742065.1 Oratosquilla oratoria
TAGAATGAAACTGATATAAGGTTAGAAAAAATATATTAGATAGATAAATAGAATAAAGTTAGATGGAATTGAATAGATAAGATTTATATATAAGATAGACTGAAGTACAGTAAAATGATACAAAGAATAACACAAAGAGAAAAAATAGATAAGCTTAGGTGAGATAAAATGAAATGAGCTTAAACCAAACAAATAATCAAATAGATAAAAAATTGATAAAAGAGAATAAAAAATAGATAAAAAATAGGTAAGATGAAAAAATACGCAAAATAACAGAACGAAAACAGGTGGTGAATGGGTCATCTAAAATTTTAACTAATTCACATTTAAAAATGTGAGATGATGTAAAACGAACTTCATCCTTATAACCCGTTTCTGTTATTCCTGTAAAGATATTGTCTTAAAAAGAATAAATGAATAACTTCTCTGTTTATTACCTTAGTCAAAAAGGCGTATTTTTTTCCCGTGCAAGAGTACCCGTCTGTTAGAACAACACTGGCTGTGACCAACAGACATAAACATTCGTGTAAGCCAAAACTTTGACTTGGTAAGTCTTGGGTTAAGAAGAACAGTCCAATTAAGACTATACTCTGCAAATATTTACAAAGGATTACAAAGGATTACAAAGGCTACATAGGTATAGTACACATATACATATAGTAAGATAAAGGAAGGGAAACACGGGACTCTGAAAGTGCCTTTATTAGTTGAATAACACTACTTTTAGATCAGTTTTTGACTTACGTCTTTCTCAAGAGTCGGTGCTGACATCAGTTGAAACCGGTCTAAGAGTGGCATCATTCACCTCCTAAAGGTACTTCCAGACCTCCGTGTTTCCCTTCCCTTGTTTTTCCATGCCCGTCTGTACAATTTTACCATACGAAGACAAGCTTAGGCACCTTAAACCTAAATTTGTCCAATTTAAATCGATTACCGCGAGTCCTGCCCTGCTGTCTTTATAATGATAACCTTGCCTGGATCATCCTTTTTAAAGCCCTTGATCCATATGAATACTTCTATTAGATCGCCTCACACTCTTCGTCTTTCCAAATAGAGTAAGTTGAAAAGGAAGTAGGGAGGAACTGGTTTACCAACATGGTGGCTAACGAATGGTGTGGACTCAGCAACCCTGTAGTGACAGCTGAAACAACTGGTTGTTTTAAGAAAAGATTAGATAGCTTTATGAATAGGGATGGCAGGTAGTAAAGGGCATGGAACTGCCTAATGTAGGCCTTATTGTCTCTTGCAGTCTTCTTCATTCTTATGTTCTCATGTTTCACCATATGTATACATACTATTTGTACGTGTGGCGTGCACTCAACTCTGTTTAAGAAAAAAAAAGTCTGATTGAAGTCTCCATGACAATAATCATTATGTTTTAGAGAAAGTGTTACTGAAGCTGCTCCGAGAAGAAAAGATACGTTAAGATAGCCAATCAGCAATGTGCACCAACGCCTCTTGATTTTATGATCATTGTACAGTAGATACATTATTCTTTGATCCAGCGTTCGACTATATCACTCGGCTAAAGATGTGTTACCATGCATAATGAAGCACGAGAAGTTCAATGGACCCCTATTGAACGTATAGAAGTAAAAGTTTTTGTTTTGAATATTGAAGGAGCTGGCCGTCTCACGAACCAGGTTGCAACCCCCAAGAGAGAAACCTCACCCAGCCATTAGCACGTCTTGTATTGTTCTTCGTGCCAGACACTCGAAGTCCAGTCGCCGTCAACCGAAGTCACTTTCCCTCTCGAGTGTTCTTCACCTTCACGAGACTTTCCCTCTCCACCAATCAAATACAAGCAACTTATTTCTTTTCTTTTTGACCAATCACCATCCGCACCTTTGCGGCCAGTCACCTTACGAATGGTCATGTGCTGCACTCCTTTTTTTTTTTTTTTTTTTTTATTATCTCCCCCACGTCACCTCGAAATGATTTTGATTGACTGATCGAGATTACATTACCTCTTTCTGAGGGGAGACAAACTGAACAAGGAAGTTTCAGATCACTATCGAGGGAACCAGACAGGTGAATGTCATCTCTGACAACTATACAAAAGAACTTTTACAATTGCAGGCTGTTATACTTTCCAACTGGTCCACTTTGAAAATGTACACTACTTGGACCACCTAAAACATTTTCTCGTAGAGACCTAGATAAAAATTTACACACACAATGTAAGTAAAGGCATATTTTGATGATGTATTTTCATATACATGCATAGTAGTACATTTGCACATGCATAATACTGGAAAAGATGATGATGATGATGATGATGATGATGATGATGATGATGATGATGATGATGATGATGATGATGATGATGGTGATGGTGATGGTGGTAGTGATGGTTATGGTGATGGTGATGGTGATGATTATGATTATGATTGTGATGATGATGATGATGATGATGATGATGATGATGATGATGATGATGATGATGATGATGATGATGATGATGATGATGATGATGATGATGATGATGATGATGATGATGATGATGATGATGATGATGATGATGATGATGATGATGGTGGTGATGGTGGTGGTGGTGGTGATGGTGGTGGTGATGGTGGTGATGGTGGTGATGGTGGTGATGGTGGTGATGGTGGTGATGGTGATGGTGATGGTGATAGCGATGGTGGTGGTGATGGTGGTGGTGGTAGTGCTGATGGTGATGATGATGATGATGATGATGATGATGATGATGATGATGATGATGATGATGATGTTGGTGGTAATGATGGTGGTGGTGATGATGATGATGATGATGATGATGATGATGATGATGATGATGATGATGATGATGATGATGATGATGATGATGATGATGATGATGATGATGATGATGATGATGATGATGATGATGATGATGATGATGATGATGATGATGATGGTGATGATGGTGATAGTGATGATGATGATGATGATGATGATGATGATGATGATGATGATGATGATGATGATGATGATGATGATGATGATGATGATGATGATGATGATCATTAATGCTGCTAACTCCCTCTGTCAAGAGACTAGGACAGTGCCCCTTTCAGAGGACTTTGTACCGTGGAATTTAATGAACCGTGCCCTTGGTCCAACTCGCTAGCAGCAAGGCTTGGATTGCCGTCACCTCGACGAGATAAGGCGGAATACTGGCTGCGTCAGATCTGATACCTTTGTAATGACGCAGACATCCCTGTGTGTTTTCCTCGTGCCGCTTGTTTATTAATTTACTTGTGACAGTCCATCGGTGCTCCGGTGAAGGGTGACTGAATGAGTGAAGCTGCATGGTAATGTTGAAGACTTTGGGGCTGATGCCTGCGGAGGTGACTGTGGAATCCATTTCGTTTACCCCGCGTAGATCCTTTGGGAGGTATTTATTCGGACAATGCTAACACACACACACGCACGCACACACACACACACACACACACACACACACACACACACACACACACACACACACACACACACACACATACGATACACACACACATACAATACACACACACAGAGACACACACACACACACACACACACACACACACACACACACACACACACACACACACACACACACACACACACACACACACACACACACACACACACACACACACACACACACACACACACACACACACACACACACACATATATATATGTATATATATATATATATGTATGTATGTATATGTATATATATGTATATATGTATATATGTATATATTTATATATGTATAAGGAAAGAGAGAGGATTGAAATAAACCTAAATCATCTCCAACCTAGGTGACAAAACGTACAAAGAAATTTTGAATATACGGGAACCAACATAAAAAAAAAATGATATGATAGCAATATTCAGAACAATGAAATAAGAGGACATAATCGACAAAGGAGACTTCTTAGTGTGGGGCAGAAGAAAAATCAGAAGGTATGAAGAAAAATGTATTTGAGGGATATCTACTGTAGAAATTGAACTTTTCACACAGATATATTGATTTGAGGAAGAAAAAGAAATGGAACATTCAGTACTAAGTTTGATCAGTGAAAGCACAGAGATAGGATTCCCTGAGCATTATTTTTGTCCTGTATATTATGATTGGATAAACACACACACACACACACACACACACACACACACACACACACACACACACACACACACACACACACACACACACACACACACACACACACACACACACACACACACACACACACACACACACGCACGCACACAGATGCATGAACATACAGATAGACATACTCATGCACCACATTCCCATATAGACACACACATGGCAAAGCAATATTCCACGGTAATAATGCTCATACATCCTGCCCATACGCAATTACCCATGGAAGGGATGTGTGCTCAGTGCATGTGAGTGTTCAAGAATTGTTCTCGTGCGGTTTTGGTATTTTTGTCAGCAATATGAAGGGGTCCTACCCGAGGCGTGTTCACAGAAACATTAACGAGGAGGTTTAAGAAGAATAGGAGAATGGAGAGATGGGACATGTTAAAAGTTACCAGCAATTATTATCATTATTCTATTTCTTACTGGTGTGGATTAGTCTCCAATCATAAAAGATGATGAGTGACTCTGGTCCTTGGGGGTATCATACACCCCCTAAATTATCGACTGCGTAAAACTTGTGCGGTCAATAGCAATCCATAACCTGGGGGTTATGTCCTTGCAGGTGAGTCAGAGCAGAACAATAAGGTAGCATACCATTGGGACAAAGCTCCACTCATGCAAATCACAATAATTGACGTAATTACTATGCAAAGACATACACATGCTCATATAAACACTTACACGCGAAGCAAGTCTCACAAGGGCATGGTCACACGCAAACAATTGCTCCCTTGTTTTAACTCAGATATTCTCAGCAATTTGGGTCTCCATTCTTTCCCTTCCTAAAGCCATCGGCTTAGAATTTCGAGTCAATTTTCCTTGAGCTGCTTCTTCCTCTTCCTCACATATCTTGAGTAATTATGAAGTGTTCCATTTTCACTGGCACTGTCCTTATATTCTTATATCGTTTATGAAAGCAAGTGCTCATAATCTAATGTTTTTCTGTATTTATGTATTTTATCTTTGTAATGAGTTGTTTAGTGCTGGTGAATTTTTGCCGATCAATCAACTGGTTTGTCAATCAAACAATCATTCACTTAATTAACAAATGAATCAATCAATCAATCCAACAATCGATGAATGAATGAACTAATGAATAAATGAATGACTCACCCAGACATCTAACCATTCAATCAGTCATTTCCTCAGTCAATTAATTTATCAATCAATCACTCAGTCAATTGATGAATTAATCAATCAACTAATGAATGAATGAATGAATGAATGAATGAATGAATGAATGAATGAATGAATGAATGAATGAATGAATGAATGAATGATTGAATGATTGAATGATTGAATGATTGAATGATTGAATGATTGAATGAATGAATGAATGAATGAATGAATGAATGAATGAATGAATGAATGAATGAATGAATGAATGGATGAATGAATGAATGAGTGAATTAATGAATGAACGAATGAATGAATAAGTGAATGAATTGATTAATGACACAACCAATCAATTAATCACTCAAGCAATTAGTAGATAAGCCAGTCACTCATTAAACCAACCAATGAACGAACAAACTAATCAATCAATCAATCAATTAGTAATTTAACTAATCACCCAATCAATGACCAATCAATCAATAAATCTGTCAGTCACCCCATAAACCCATCAAACAACCTATCAATCATTTTGTCAACTCTTCTCCTGATAATTTCTCTCATGGTGTCAGTGGGTACGAGTACTGTGGCATTGCAGTACGGGTGATTTTGAATACTTCCCTTTCCTCCCTTCTTCCCCCCACCCCCACCCCTATCTCTACCCACCCATTTGGGATACCACCTACAAAAGTTTTATACAGTCAATATTCTAGGGACTTTATGGCTGATAATCCCCACTAAAACTGAGAATGTTGATGACGTTTAATTTCAATTCTCCATCCAGCCTAATACTATCTTCAAGTCCCTCTTTTTACCATTTCTCTGACTGAGTCTCCTCTGCGCAAAAATTATCTCTTTCTGTCTCTTTTGCTTGCTTTTTCTCTCTCCCTTTCTCCCACTTCTGAAACACGCCCCACGTTAAGCTGCCCTCATGACTGATCTCCTACCACCCAACTTCTCCCACTTTGCGGTGCATGTACTGTGCATACCCCACGGGCAATCGATTCACTTTCTCTGCCTCGGAAGGGCGCAGTCGGGAAACTAGCCGAAGTCGTGGTTCAAATCTCAAGGGCAGACGACGACGATGCAACTGTTTTCCCTGTTTTCGCCAAAACACGTTCACATGTACAGACATGTATATATGTTTTCTTTTTCTACTTATATTCATTTCGTTTCTAACTTTCTATCAAACTGTATCTTTTCGTTCCAGTTTAATACTTTCTTTTCCTGTCTCTGCTTTTCTCTACATCTTTGTCTGCGACCACTTCCCCCTGTTTTCGTTGGTTGATACAGAAACGAATCTCTCCTTTTTGAATGAATGTACAATACCCAGTGTCGTACATGTTACCTGCAACTCATGTATTGTATGTGTATATAAGTGTATGTGTACGTGTGTAAGCATGTGCATCCCAGTTGCCTTCCTACATTCATTATGAAAACCTCCCCCCACTGTATGACGCTAATGCGTAAAAAAACAAAACAAAAAAACGAATCTCAATCCTTAGGTCTCTTGCCACCTGCCTTCTGAACTGCAAAGTAAAACTCAGCAAATATTCCTAAAAACCGCACTCACTGGCATACACGACTATCGTTCAATTTTCCTACAGACTTCTCTTCCTCTTCTACAAATACCTCTCTCGCGAAAGCGGGTGGTTAAGCTCAGGTGAGCCATGATCTCTGACCAAAATTGTTACACATCGATCTCCCTTTTCGTGGTTCCGCCTCGTTGTCCACGCCAAGTAAAGTGATCGTTCCCCTTATCACTTTGGTACTTAAATGATACTTAAATTTAAATTGTTTGGCTCCGCCCTCGGGTGATCGATCATTGCAACGTCGCATGACGTTCCGTTTCTGCTTTCTCGGCGACATGACGTCACACACCCATTCCGCGTTCTTAGATATTGGTTCTGTGCAACAGCGATGACTCAGCTCTTCAAGCGCTGACGCTTGCTAGTCTTTTAGCACAGAATCGATACTCTAGTTCACCTTACGGAGTTTTTAAAGAAACTCATCTTAAATTTCCGTTTCATAACACGCTAGACATATTCAGCAACCATCCCCATTTCTTTGGAAAAGTGTCGTGGGAGTCTGGGTTTTTCATGATGATAGACTCACGCACAGTATATTTGTTCGCGTCTGTGTTACTGCTAATGATGCAAATCCGCTATTGACCCCCCACCCCTGCTACTACCACAAAAACCACCTCCGGTTGTGCTATGGACAGTCCCAAGGATGTTGCTGAGTTTAGAACTTCCGGGGGCAAACTCGCGTACGAGGCGAAGACCGAGTCACACTCTGGAATTCCAGGTCCGAATCTATCCTTCGGGACCAGTGTCTGAATGTGTCTCCATCAATCCCTTACGTTTAAAATACATACTTAACTTTCTACTTTCCTGTACAATCAACAAACCAATGAGTGAATGAATGAATGAATGAATGAATGAATGAATGAATGAATGAATGAATGAATGAATGAATGAATGAATGAATGAATGAATGAATGAATGAATGAATGAATGAATGAATGAATGAATGAATGAATGGATGAATGAATGAATGAATGAATGAATGAACGAATAATCAATTCACTCATTCCGTCAATCAATGAATCAGTCAGTCTATCAAAAGGTCATTAATATGAAGTATCAACTAAAGAGAGTTGTCCAGGATGTCGATCTGGAAAACTTTTACCTGCCTCTGCTTCTTTCTTCCAATATATTTATGTTCCTCGTGGTACGCCGACTAGACAGTTCTTGAAGTTGTATATATTAAGTTTACGTTTGGAGCTACGGGATGGTACGCAAAATTCGTACCCAGCAGGATAGAAATCACCTTGAAACAGACTGTACAGTCTGCATAAAGTGCCCAGCTTTCTTATTCAAGTAAAATTATTGATACAGTGACAAAATGCTACGTAGAGTACAAGTACCCAAAGCTTATCGTACTTGAGGAAGAATAGAAACGTATCTTGGCCATGGAATACTAAAACAGTGAAAGTAAAAAGTAGCTCACAGCTTTACCGTATTGTCTTTCAAATGTTCTACGTATACTTGCAAGCATGCATTTACTAAAATTTATGTTCTTCGAGCAGCTGACGTTGAAGAAGAATAGCAACATGTGTTGTTTAGTGCATTAACCAGTTTTTGTCTTGATCTCCACTGCAGTTTCCATTATTCCTTTGAGGATGATCGCCCTTGAAATCGCTCAACATTATACCACGGCTGCATAAGGTCGCAAAAATGATGCTGTTTCCACAATACTCAAGGTATGAAGTCTTTCAACAAAGTTTATGGTTAGCTGGCAGACTTTTGTTTTATGCTTACATAGAATTCTCGATGAAAATATATTCAATTTTATTTCGAAATATCTTCATACTTGCAAGCTGGGTTATCTGATACTCTACTCCGAGCTTGCGGTTTCTGAGAGGTATATTTACTTGAATATATTTATCTAATTGTAAAATACAAGGAATGAGCTATGCTTGTACAGTCCCGTTTCCGTTTCCTTACGATCAAAATTAGCTATTCGTTTATGCCTTTAAATTGAATTATGTCCGATGGTATTTCATGAGTTGATGCATCTGCACAGGAAACTGTGTTTCTCAATATCCTTCAGGTATAAAGTCTTTTACACGCTCGCTATCTGAGCGAGTTAGAACATTACTACTTGCGTCAAAGGTCGAGGTGACGGCAGTTCGAACCCTGCCGCCAACGAGTTTGACCAAGGACATGGTTTATTAAGTTCCACGCTACAAAATCCTTTGTAAGGGGGCACCATCCTTGCCTCCTGATAGGGAGAGTTTGCGTCGTTAAACCGAATCGAATCGAATCGAATCGAATGTAGTCTTCTTCAATTTGTTCCCTTGACCTCTGATGCCCTCCCGTTTTAAACCAAGAGCTCCTTTCTGTTAATGTCATCCACTCCTTTCGTTGACCTGAACCCACGACCGTGTCTCCTCTCTCTCTTCTTTCTCCCTATGATGGCAGGTCTAATACTTCCGATCTTTCCTTGCATGGTCTGCCTGCTACTCTGAGAATCAACGTGGATGCTGCTCTTTGTGTCCTCCTGATATTATTAAGTTTCAATGTATGTGGAGGCCACATCACCACTGCATATTCCAATCTGGGGCGAACTTGGTTCTTATGATTTTATTTTTTTTTCAGAATCTCTCCACTAATGCAGCGAAAAGCCACTTCTGTATTTGTCAGTAGTCTGAACATCCTGTCCAGAATCTTTCTGATGTGTTTGAAGGTGACGGATTATATATCTAACGATCAACACTCCTCAGAGGTCCTCTTCTGTTTTTGTAATTGTTTCATTTCCCATTGAACAATTCACTGGTGGTCTCTTTATACCTTTTCCTATTTCCAATGGTATCTATCTTTTATGTTGGAGGTCACTTTTCACATTTGGATCCAGTCAATTGCTCTCACTAGATACTTTTGTACAATCTTCCATCTCTTCCATTTTTGACTGATTATCCTCATGACGTTTGCGCCGCCGGTAAATATGTTAGTGTAGCTCGTCTTTTCTTCCATCACGTACTTTTGATTAGTCAAGAACATTACGGGTGCCAGTGATGAGCCTTACGGGACTCCACCGGTCACCACTTCCTGTGCCGACATTTTGTCCTCTACTAGTGTATCTGAATCTCATTAACCTAAATGTTCTGATTTAATAAATCCAGTAACCGGGTCTGTTACACTGGCGCAATAAACACTGGTATAGCAAATTCTTTTGTGACTAGGGTTGATATAGTGTGTGCTAACGCTTAGGAAATGCAGTGCGCGGATGTGGACGATAACGCATACTTCAAGCGAGACGCCAAAGCAAATGGCTGTGGCATGTAAGGCAGCGAAGGACATAAACAGACCAAAAAATTGCAGAATAATGTCGACCTTATACGTCAGAGGACATAATGGCCTCGGCCTCGGGTGGCAGAGCAATAGAATACCTCGCAGGCAGATCTGAATTCAAATCACAGGAAAATAAGTAAAACGATAATAAAATATAGAATTAGATAAGGAAAATAAAATAAAATAAGGAAAATAAAATAGTAGCCTCGAGTTGGTCTCGTCCCAAGTCACCAAGACCATGAGGATGGCACAAGTCCGAGTCCAAGTCCGAATGCGAGTCCGAGTCCGAATCCGAGTCCGAATCTGAGTCCGAGTCTGAGTCCGAATCAGAGTCCGAAACAAATTCTAATTCCGAGTCCGAGCCCGAGTCCGAGTCCGAACCCGATTCCAAATCCGAGACCGAGTCTAAGTCCAAGTCCTAATATGAGTCCGATTTCGAGTCTGAGCTCGATCCCGATCCCGATCTCAATCCGAATCCCGATCCCGATCCCGATCCCGATTCCAATCCCGATCCCGATCCCGATCCCGATCCCGATCCCGATCCCGATCCCGATCCCGATCCCGATCCTGATTCCGATTCCGATTCCGATTCCGATCCTGATCCTGATCCTGATCCTGATCCTGATCCTGATCCTGATCCTGATCCTGATCCTGATCCCGATCCCGATCCCGATTCCAACCTCGGTCCCGATCTCGATCTCGATCTCGATCCCGTTCCCGATCCCGATCCCGATCCTGATCCTGATCCTGATCCTGATCCTGATCCTGATCCTGATCCTGATCCCGATCCCGATCCCAATCACAATCCCGACTTCGAGTCCGATCTTGATCCCGATCTCGAGTCCCAGTTCGATACCAATTCAGAGTCCGAGTCCGAGTCCGAGTCCGAGTCCGAGTCAGCACGTTGAAAGGCCGAGGCCAAACCGAGTCTACCTTCGAGACCTCAGGTCCTGGACAGTAGTACCCTTGCTCTCTTCATCGGTTGAGTCCATTTTGAGCCAATTGGTTGTTAAAAAAATCAGATGACTTTATGGAGAGGGGTAACAGGGGGTAAGGGAGATGGAACTGCCTAGTGTAGGCCTTATGGTCTCTTGCAATCTCCTCCATTCTTATGTTCTTGAATTCGCTCGTCGTACATCACGCCCCCCATTGTCGTGCATCCTTAGGATAGGAAAAACTATTTAGTTGGTGAAAACCAATGATTCTGTACTTGTGGACAATATCGAACCGATGAGATGGATTTGCATAGGAGGCAAAAGAGATAGGGATGGGGATGGCAGATGGTAATGAACATGGAACTGCCTAGTGTAGGTCTTATGGTCTCTCGCAGTCTCCTTCATTTTTATTGTCTTGTATAATGCTCTTATTTAAGAAGGACAGCATGATGGACGGAAAGCAGAAGTTAAAGGTCATTAGCATTCATTTTTGTGATTGGCGATTACTCTACAATTATAAGAAAATGCTGAGTGACTTTAGACTATAGAATATTGACTACGGTATTGTTCAGAAAGGACCTCAATGGAAATAAGCCCCTTATCGGGCTTTTTTGAGTTATCCTTAGTATATCAAGATGTTTTTACATGTGACTCAGTCTATATTCTACACATTTGTTGAACACTTAATTTGTTATTGTCTTGATTTGCTTGTAAAATGATTATATACTGAAAAACTAAAACTAAAATTAAACGTATACAGCCAATTTCCTGTGCATGGTCCTTAGGACATTGACTTGGCTCAACGTCTAGTATACATACATGAATCATTTTTGTTTTCGCTTTTCTGAATACATTCTCCATGTTGAAATGTGCGTACAACAGCCTGAGCGTGCTTAGGGGGATAAAAAATCACAAATTCAATCCATCGATATTCAACCTATACGATATAGGAGGATCGTTTGTACGAAACTGGAAAAACAACGAAGAAAATTTAGGTGGGTCATACCTTAGTCCTTAGCAACACCCATTTTGACAAAAAGAATATATAGACATATATATATATATATATATATATATATATATGTATATATTATATATATATATATATATATATATATATATATATATATACAAAATCTTTTTACATTATCTTAAACAACAAAAACAACAATTTATAAGATATAATATAATAAAAAGCAAATTTTCAGTTTTATTCGTGTAACCAATAGATGATATCATAATATTCGAACTATTCAGAAGGCTCCAGAACGGGGTAGTGAGTGCATAAATTTCATGTAGTGAATGGTTGTAGGACTTTAATAATACCATTAGGGACCAGATTCCATACCATTCGTTTATGATTGGAGAGCAATATCCAAATAATAAATGAATATATATACAAATAAATGAACTAACAGATAAGTAAAAAGATAAATAAAATTAGATAATGCTGATAATTTTCAACTTCTAATGTCCCTTTGTTCTGATAATCCCTCCTTATATCTCTATTTTACTAGACTGTTTGACTCCACCTATTGGGCGCGGTATTGTTCCCAAGGGTAGAGACGCCGGTTTTTATCTGCGAAACACTAATACCGTTTGGAAAAGCCGATGCAGACAATGCACAGGCATGACTGGGTCGTTGAGACCAAGTTACTGTGCACTAAATATGCTTACGCAATGTCATGAAGCAAAGGGAGGCCGGGCCTACATATCACGGCGCCTGTCAGTGATGTTGCATTATCGTTTCTTGCATTACGCACCGGATATTGCTTCATACATAACAGTGCCTCTGATATGATGCACAAGGCTACCGACTACTGTAGTTATGAACATAAGAATGGAGGAGACCGCAAGAGAGCATAAGGCCTACACTTGGCAGTTCCATGTCCCTTATCACTTTTCATCCCTATCCATAAAGTTACCTCATCTTCTCAACAACCAATTATTTCAGCGTCCACTACATTGTTACTAATTTTTTCCATTCGCTAACCATTCTGTTGAAAAACCAATTTTTGCCTTAAATCTAATTTTTTCCAGTTTAATCCCTTTACTACTGTTGCCTTAATATGATGATCTTACCTGCATCACCATTGTTAAAACCCTTGACCCATTTTGATACCTCTATCAAATCACCCCGCACTCTTCGTCTTTCCAAAGAGTGTAAGTTAAAGTGCTTAAGTCTGTCTTCGTATAGTGCCACAGGACTGGAAAAAGACCGATGTGACACCAGTATACAATAAAGTAAACAAGAAGGAATCCCTGAACTACAGATTGGTGTCACTGATCACTAACCATATATACTTATGCATCTACATGTATACATATTCATTATGTATGTACATATACTGATTGGAAGCTAAATACAATGAAAGAGATCTGGGCTGGTCTATTTAACCCTTTATTCACAATTTTCATCTTTGTATCATATTGTCTTCCCACTCCCGTTAGCGACTAAGCTCGTAGAAGGTGAGGAGGGAACTAAAGAGAGTTAAACCATTAAAAGGTTAACCTTTGATCTGCTCCCGCCCTACATTCATGCAACTTCTCGGCCCAACCCTCGGTGTGTTACTCTTCTTTTTGCCGAAACCGATCGTGGCCGTTCCATCGTGAACGGAAGAAGGAACGAACGCCCTCCAAAGACACCGTTACGGCCCTCGCTCCCCCCAGCTCTTGCGACATAAATTTCACCCCCCCTCCTTCCCTCCTTCACTCCCTACCTACCATCCCACCTCCCTCACTCCCTTTGTTCCTGACTCTGCTCTTCTCTTCCTCTCTTCCCTCCTTTCCTACATTCCTCCCTCTCTCATTTCCTTCCTTCCTTCTTCTCTCTTCCATCCCTCGCTCTCTTTGTTCCCGACTTTGCTTCTCTCTCTCTTTCTCTCCTCATACTTTCATCTCTCTTTTCCTGCAGTCCTCCCTCCTTTCTTTCCTTCCTTCCTCCCTCACTTACTCTCTCATCCCTTCCTCCCCTCTCCCCACTTCACTCCTTTTGTTCCTGACTTTACTCCTCTCTTCATTCTATCATCCCTCCCTACCTACATTCTTCCCTCACTTCCTTCCTTCCTCCCTTACTCTCTCTTTCAACCCCTCCCCCTCTCCAACCATCCCACTACTTCCTCCAAGAGGGTGGTCGTGACCGACCCAGTGTCTCAGGCAGAACGGGGAAAAGAGGTGAAGTGAGGCCAGGAGAACACGGGTACACTGGGATCGGGACAAGGTGTCCCCCTCGGTAAAATTTCGATGTGACTTGCGACTTAAATTGGAGTGTTGTACTTACGCATCTTAGCAAAGGAAGGGGGTCGAGCGCAGTTCGAATATGTGTATGTGTGTGTGTGTGTGTGTGTGTGTGTGTGTGTGTGTGTGTGTGTGTGTGTGTGTGTGTGTGTGTGTGTGTGTGTGTGTGTGTGTGTGTGTGTGTGTGTGTGTGTGTGTGTGTGTGTGTGTGTGTGTGTGTGTGTGTGTGTGTGTCTGTGTGTGTGTGTGTGTTTACCTAATTGCTATATACAGAAGAGGAACAATACTCGATAAGTCCTTTCTTTCTCCAGCTGTCATACCTAAAAATTCTAGTTGCAAATACAATCACTCAGACTCCCATTTTCTTTCCTATCACATTTCCAGACTATTTATTTAAGTTTCTCCACATATAGTTAATTTTTGGCGAGTCCGTATCGACTCAGCACATATTATAGGGCTCATTTATAAACAGATAATCACAAAAAGAATATCTGTACTTGCCAATTTTAATTTCCTTGTTAAATTTCCTCCAGTTTTGGTCCTTCCTCTTCTCTCGGTACAAGTATTCCAATATCTAATAAAAAAAAAAAAAAAAAAAAAAAAAACCGCTTGGTTTTCTTGTTCAGCTCTCTTCTTGTTTTTAACCTTGACTTCATTTACCAGCGCCCTTTTACCACTGGTTCCTTAGCAGAGTCTTTCCTGATCCAAACA
>NC_134796.1:35467234-35484734 GCF_046742065.1 Oratosquilla oratoria
GTTTCTTTTGATGGACTCTTTGGCAACTATCAATTACATCCAACAGCGCTCCTGCTCAGAAGAGCCACGGTAATATTCTTTGATACATAGGAGCGTCAAGATATACCTTTATATAAATATGTATATATATATGTATATATATATATATATATATATATATATATATATATATATATAACTACAAAGTAATGTCGTAACACCCGTAAAATTCAACAAGAACCCATTGTGTTGGATAAGAAAATATGAAATAGATGATATCCATATATTTCGATCACGGACTGTGAAGAGGATCACAGTCCTTGATCACAATATATGGATATAATCTATTTCATTTCTTCTTATCCAACACAATGGGTTCGTGTTGAACATGTGTATATATATATATATATACATATATATATACATATATATATACATATATACACACACACACACATATATATATATATATATATATATATGTGTGTGTGTGTGTGTGTGTGTGTGTGTGTGTGTGTGTGTGTGTGTGTGTGTGTGTGTGTGTGTGTGTGTGTGTGTGTGTGTGTGTGTGTGTGTGTGTGTGTGTGTGTGTGTGTGTGTGTATGTGTGTGTGTGTGTGTTTGTGTGTATGTGTGTGTGATGATAGTGGGAATGTAACAAAAGATACTAGGATCTCTATGAGTGATTACAGAAACAGAGAATCTGAAGATAATGTTAGAAGCACATTAAGGAATGCTAGAATTGATTGTTACAATTGTAATATCTGGAGGCATAAAGCACAAGAGTATCATTACGAAAATATCTATAAACTCTGCAGATATGAGGGTCACGATGAATACCATTGTAGAAACCCACCTTTCTGTTTGTATCACCAGAGGACATGACATAGAACACAAAAGCGTAGAACAAAGCCAAATTTCTGTATTCACCTAGAAACAAGAGGAAAACTCCCAGACACAAAACAAAACAACACTACAGAGCTACCCATAGAAATTCACATAGGCAGTATTATGTTTGGGGGAAGAGTGATATAAGGGTGAAAGAAAATACCAGCATCAAAGACAATTGTAAACTGACTATAACAATTGGAAGGACTTCTGTAGGACCTCTCATTGAGGGTAGTGTTCAATAAACCTATTCAAATATTTATTGATACAGGATCTGTAGTTAATGTTATAACTAGTAGAGTTTTAAACCAAATTAACCAGGAGTGAAAATCTTGGAATCAATCCATTACTCATTGCAAAGAGTAATGGGAAGTCAGTTAAAAACATTAGGTAAGGTTGAATTAGAGGTTATCTTATATAAAAATGAGCATTTGCACATTCCAGTGATAGTTGTAGAAGAATCTGTTTTCCCAGGAGATTTATTGATAGGATTTGCAACTATGAGAAAAGAGAGCATGGTCATATGTCCTGCTGAGTTAGGGATCTTAGTGAAATCACAGTTAATCCCATTTTTAAATCAACCAGACTTAGAGCCAGTAACAGTAATCAGAGAATCTCTGGAAATAGATAGGGAAGATAACAATGATAGTTTAGATAGCGGGGCAGAGCGGTCCAGACCAACAGAAAATAAAGTCTCATATAGTGAACCCAACTCAGATGTTCAAGAAATCCCAGAAATTACTAATTCATCAACTTCAAACGAAGCTTTGCTAATTGTGGAAGGTGGCGTAATAAAGTCGACATTATTACTCCCCAGAGCAGTTAACAAAGTAGTAGTGCAGTTAAAGGGAGTCACTGTAGACTCTGGAATTTTAATAATCCCAGAATCAATTAGATCAGAAGGTTTGAAATTAGACTCAGGGATTTATAAGACAAACAAGAATATGGTAGAAATATTAGTGATTAGCACTTTGAATAAAGTCATAGTCTTAAGAAAAGGATGTTTTCAAGTTTGTACAAAACCCATTAAGATTTCAAATGAGAGTATTGATGAGGTGGAATCACCAATTTCATCAATCTATTCAGTTCAGGAAGAAACAGATTTGGGAGAGAAATACAAGAATCAACTAGAACTTACTAGTTCTGGTGCCAAAATCAGATGGTACCATGCGTCCAGTTATTGATTAAAGAAAATTGAATAAACAAACAATACCTGATCGATTACCACTACTGTTGATAGGAAAAACTTTTAGAAGCTTGGGAACCGAGAATAGGTATATTAACACTATAGATATCAATTCTGATTTCTGGCAGGTCGATTTGCATGAAGACTCACGAGATTTCACAGCATTTTCTACTCCAACGGGGCACTAAGAGTTCAAAAGAAAATGCCATTTGGGTTATGCAGTAGTCCATTAACTTACATTAATGAATACAACCAAATTAACACAACTACAGGAGAAAAACTCCATTTTATTAGTTTTTGGGAGGACAAAATTCTCCCATATGAAATCTTGATTGCAGAGCAGAAACCTGTGTATGATATAAGTGATTACATCTCAGATAGGATACATACATTTCAAGCTATACATCAAAGAGTTAGGGAACACATGCAAGAGTATACACAAGAGATGAAAAAGCAACAACACAAAATAGCACATGAAATAGAATTACAAATAGGAGATTTGATTATGGTCAAATTACATACTCCTCATAATAGATGAAAAATCAACTACACAAAATAGCACATGAAATAGAATTACAAGTAGGAGATTTAGTCATGGTCAAATTACATATACCCCATAATAAACTTTCACCGAGGTACTCAGGTCCATATAGGATAATTGATTTTGCAGGCGGAAATAAATACAAAATCTTACACTTAGATACTAGAGAAGTGTCAATTAGAAATTTAGATTATTCAAAGAAGACTAGGATAGAATTAGATGATTATGATAATGTGACGCTGAGGGAAAGATACAGAATGTATTAGCTTTGTAAATGAAACCCTGAATCCAGAGGGATATCAGGAGTATGCTTATAGTATTAATCCAAATACTTTTTACATATATTATCTATATTGTTCGTATGTATGGCACATGGCTGAGATGGGAGACCTGAACTACAGGAACCTTTGGTGTGTCAGAAAAATGTGCTACCTGGAGCCCTGGTCAGTCATGAGGACTTGGAACCTTACCAATATATAAGCGCAGTATCAATAAGTATTGAACGATATATTCTTTTGTGAAGCATTGAAAACTATTATGCAGCTTCACCAGTATGTGTCCTAAACTAAAAGTGAAATAAGTGTGAAACAAATATGAAATTATGCAGACACTCTACTGAACTAACATATTTAATGCTGTGTATATAACTGCTGTAACATACCTCACAGATACACAACTCACCATCTTTAAAAGGTGAAAACATTCTCCACTGAGATTTAATACAAACGTTCTAATGATGTCTTATTTTAATTGTTGTTGTTCATAGTCAAATTTCACAATTAGAAGGAGGAAGACATTATATACTATTTGACAGCTTTTCCTGATTTTGTTATTTGTAAAATATGACATCTTAAGACTTTGGTTATATTGAGTTTTGCAAATAAATTTATGACGACACCCAATAATATTCACCATTTACCGGCTTGAATTGTTTTTCTTTTTAAAGGTCAAACTATGTAGTGTTACAGACATTTGTACATCTTTGAAGGGTTACTTAGTTCTTTGTTATGTGTGGCATATGTTTTGATGACAACATCCATTGAAGGATAATACTTTTAACCTTGGTTAACCAGTTTATGCAGAAATAGTTTTAATATTTAGCTTCTTGTGTAAGATATTTTTCAAATGTGTATTTCCAGCGAGCCCTGTAAGAGGGTAGTAGAAAATGGTTGGTCGGGATGACCAAGGGTAGCTGCCGAGCAATGTAAGAGGCTCGTAGATAAAGGTAGACAAGTGAGTAGAGAGGTAGATAGAGGGAGATGTAGGTGGCGAGAATTTCATTTTTATGGGTTGGATGTTTGGTAAACAATTGTTCGTAGGCGAAGATATTGCACAAGCTCGCTTCTGATGTAACAGTATATAGACTAAGTCAGTGGTGTATTGATTTCGAGATTGCTTGAGTAAGCAGTATTGCTTAAGGAGTTTGTAATAATCTTTCTGGTTGTAGAAAGGGTGGAAGAGGAAAAAAATCAATTGGTTTACTACAGTAAAGTCACGCCCTTAGGGGAGGTACTTAGATGTAACAGTAAATATCATTGGACTAAAGAAATCATGGCATCAAAGCGAACTGACCTAGTGAACAAATTGAGAATTCTAGGTTGGAGTCCCTTGGTGTAACTTGACTTACCAAGTTTATTCGGGAAGAAAAGAAAGGAAATTAATCTCCGTTTAATTCCCCTCTCTTGGACAGAGTGACTATTGAATAATCCTACAAATGAAAACAGAGAGTGACTATTCATACGTAACAAGACAATGGTGAAGAAAATAGAAAATGAAGGACGATTCATAGAAAGTAAATACGCGAAAGAAAGACAACACATAGAGGCGAGAACACAGAGTGGTGAAAGGGGACCAGAGAAGGGAACAGTAGATGGAGTAACAGTGGTAATAGATAATAAGCGAAACGTCGTGACAATAAAGGCTCTGTCTTCACATAGTGTTTCTTTTGATGGACTCTTCGGCAACTGTCAATTGCATACAACAACGCTCCTGCTCAGAGGAGCCACGATTGCAGAGGAATACTCTTTGATACATACGAGCCTCAAGATATACCTTGATATATATATAAGTATATACATATGTATATATATATATATATATATATATATATATATTATATATATATATACATATATATATATATATATATATATATATACACGGCGACATATTTCAGATAACTTCATGATGCGGGGGGTGGGGGTGAGGGGAATTCCATTCCCTTGAAAGGTGACTCATGCACTACGCAGGGTCATTAACCCCCCTCAACCTCCCCCCTCCCCCTTTCTCCTCTTCTTGAAGCCGCTGACACACAAAACAGAATTCGTTCCGCTTGACACGAGGCTGTTCCATCCGGCCCAGGTGAGGACCAAAGACTTTTTGGGAGGAAATAACACGCGGGAACACAAGAACATAAAAATGTAAGAGACTACAAGAGACCATAAGGCCTGCACTTGGCAGTTCTATGTCCCTTACCACCCATTATCTCCATTCATAAAGTTATTTAGTGTTATTTTAAAACAGCCTTTAGTTTCAGCGCATTCTGCATGGTTACTAAGTTTATTCCATTTGTTAATCACTCTACTGGTAAACCAGTTCTTGGATCGTTCCTTCTTAAACCTGTTTTACGTTCGTAGTAAAAGGAGGTGTATGGATACATGCGTGTGTGCGTATGTGGTGGTTGAACTGTTGCGAGGTACAGTAAAACCTTGGGGCCAAGTACAAAACTGTAGGGAAAGAGAGAGAGAGACATCCCCTACAGGAAGAAGGTGGACAAAGTAGAGGGAGTGTCCAATTGGACAAAAAAGTAGCGAGGGGTCAAAGGAACCGTCATGAAGAGTGAATGAGGAGGAGGAGGAGGAGGAGGAGAAGGAGGAGGGGGAGGAGGAGAAGAAGGTGGAAGAAGGGGTGGGGAGGAGGAGGAGGAGAAGGAGGAGGGGGAGGAGGAGAAGAAGGTGGAAGAAGGGGTGGGAGGAGGAGGGGAAAAAGAAAATGAAGAGAAAGAGGAGGAGGAGGAGAAGGTGGAAGAGGAGCGAGAGGAGGAGGGGGAAGTAGAGGAGAAAGAGTAGGAGGAAGAGGAAGAGGAAGAGAAGAAGAAAGAGGAGGAGGAGGAGGAGGGGAGGAGGAGGGGAGGAGGAGGAGGAGGGGAGGAGGAGGGGAGGAGGAGGGGAGGAGGAGGAGGAAGGGGAATGGTGAGATAACATGGATTAACGCGCGGGATCGGGTTTTGTATGCTATCGGTTAACTGTCGGAAACGAACATAAAAATGAGATAAACAAGAACGAGTTTAGGAAAAAGGACAATGAGGAGCCTACTACAGGAAACGCTAAGTGGCTGCGGCCGAAGCCGTCACCTTTGGCTTATTATGCGCTTGAGGAACAGTTAGAGCGAATGACAGTCACAACTGAGCATCGGATAGGAGTGAGGGATACGAACCCACGACTAAGCGACTGCGAGATTAGCTTGCTTCCGATGACGCCATCAGCGCTAAAGGACGAATCGGTTACTTTCATTAGATGGTCATCCTGGAAAACATAAGAATGGAGGAGACTACAAGAGACCATTAGGCCCACACTAAGCAGTTCAATGTCCTTTACCACCCACTATCTCTGTTCATAAAGTTATCTAATCTTCTCTTAAACAACCAATTGTTTCAGTAGCCAGCACATGGTTACTAAGCATAAGAACAGAAGGAATTGTAATCTCTTCAACGGACCCAGCATATGGCGGTTCTCACGACCTCAAGGCAGCAACGGTAAGAAGCGTTACCAAGCAGACAAGTCAGAAGAATCACCGGTAAAATGCCAGAATCACGCAAGCACGGATATTCAACATGAAACTTACGTTGTTCAATAGCTGCTAACCTAACCTAACGTTACGTTGTCCAATAGAATCCAACATTACCTGTACTTTACGTTGTCTAATAGCACCTATCCTAAACTAACCTAACCTAACCCAGCCATATCTAACCTAACCATAAAGATATTTCAAATGAAAAAAAAAATTGTTTGCGTAATACTGGAATAGAACCGAATCACGTTTGGAACTTTGAACATGCATTATGGTCTTGCTGAATTTTATTTTTTGCTCAAAGGCAGTATCATTGAGGTAACGGGTTAAAATCGATGTCGGTATTTGACTGTTTACTAATGGGCCTTAAGAAAGTTTTTACTTATCTATCTATTTATTATTATCTATCTATTAATTTATCTCACTATCTATTAATTTACTTTTCTATCTATTTATTAATTTTCTATTTTTCACTTATATATATTTTTTCTTTTCCTGCCAAAAGTTGAGATACATATTTTGGTGGAACTGTTTTTCTTAACTTTTTTTTTCCGGCGGTCGGCTTCTGAGGCTAGGCTTACTGTTCATAGTCCAGAACACTTTTACAACTACTAATGCCTCATTAGTATACGCATATGTCTCTCAATACAACACTCGTCAACCGCCACTTGTGTGGACGTTTGGGCCCAAGACATAAATGCACTTCGGGAATTGGTGGTGTTTTATGTCTTGGGCCAATTCCCGAAGTGGGTTTATGTCCTGGGGCCAAAAGTCCCCATAAATGGTGGTTGGAAATTGTTGGATTAAGAGACCTAGGTGTATAGAGAAAATAGCTGATGTACTACTTATCAAACTACTTTGGGCATTATCAAAATATAAAATGCTAATCGGTCTCAGCGATATGTGAAATCAGAAAAAAGAGCACAAAAGAAAAGAACAAGTATGAGAAAGAAAAAAAAATAACGCTTGGACCCACTTTCTCAAAACCAGGAAACGAGCCAGTGGCAAAAAAAAAAAAAAAAAAAAAATGTTCTCATCAATATGATTTTTTGTTACTTTCGCACAGAAATATTGTGTTTTCATTGTCACCACCCTGAAGCGTTCTAAAATTATCAAAGTCAGCTTAGAAAAAGGGCGCCAAGCCAGAAACTGGTCTGAAAAGAGAGTTAGAGAAAGGCTCGTTTCACACGTGTCGACTTTTTGCCTTGCGCTCCGCGACACGACGTCGTGCTCTCAAATAACCATGGATGTCTATGGACGCTTTCACGCGTGGTCGTGACGTGTGAAGGCGTCCATAGACACCCATGGTTATTTGAGAGCACAACGTCGTGCCTTGGACGGCGCATGGCAAAAATTCGATACGTGTGACAGGAGCCAAACAAGATTGATGTGTTTGATGGCACCTTGCGGATGCCGAAGAAGGTCTGGGAGAGCGCGCGCCCGGAACAAACGTCCGCCGCCCGGGAGGCAGGAAGGTTCTTTGAAGCTCGTTTCCCACGTCGCCTAAGGTTCATTTCCCAAATTACCATGGGCGTCTATGGACGTTTTCACACGGCCACGACGTCGTTTCATGGACGGCGCACGGCGAAAAGTCGATATGTGCGAAACGACCCTAAGGCGACTTGAGGGAGAAAATGTCCGGCGAGAAAGCGTCTTGAGGTCCGGACTGGGTTTCTCCTGACTCTCTGATTGGGTGTCACCGGGCACGAAACGTGACCGACCGAGTGAGTCGTGTTAGGGTGGCGGTGGTGACCGGTGTTTGTGGAGACTGGTGGTGATTAGTGGTGACTGGTGGTGACTGGTGGTGATTGGTGGTGACTGTGGCGGTGGTGACTGTGGTGGTGTTGACTGGTGGTGACTGTGGTGGTGTTGATTGGTGGTGACTGTGGTAGTGGTGAAAGGTGGTCACTGGTGGTAATTATGACATTGGTGACTGTGGTAATGGTGATTGGTGGTGACTGGTGGAGTTGACTGGTGGTAACTGGTGATGGTGACTGTAGTGGTGACTTTGGCGGTGACCGTTGCGGTGGTGACTGTGGTGGTGGTGACTAGTGGTTGCTGTGGTACTGACTGGTAGTGACTGCAATGGTGATTGGTGGTGACTGGCAGTGATGACTGACTGAAATGTAGTGATGAATATAGTAGATGGTAGAAATGTAGGTAGTGGTGGTATCGGTGATGATTATGCTACTGTGGCGGTGGTGACTATGGTGATGATTGTGACGGTGGTAACTGGTGGTGACTGTGGTGGTGGTGGTGACTGTGATGGTGACTGTGGCATGATTGGTGACTAATTGAGTAAATGGTAGATATTGACATACTGTTATTATCGGTGATGTTTATCCTACTGGTGTTTGGTGATGGCAGTGGTGGTGACTGGCTGGAGTGTAGTGATGGTGATAATAATGATATTGGTAGTAACAGTGATGATTATGCTCTTGATAGTTCTGGAGGCAAAAGCGTTGGTAATGGGGGGGGTGAATGCGACAAATTATGGTGAAAGTGATGATGGTGATGGCACTGCCAATGGAGGTAATGAGGGTGGGATTGGTGTGCATTTGGTAATGATAATGGTGGTTTGGGTGATTAGGCTGACTGAGGTGGAAAACGGTAATAGAGTCAGTTAGCGGTGTCAATGCTGGTGGGAATCGTGGCAGTAGGAACAACGGGAAGGTGTAGAGACTAAGGTAATTTATATATAATATAATTATATATATATATATATATATATATATATATATATATATATATATATATATATATATATATATATATATATATATATAATAATTCCGACTGTCGTCCCCGGATTCGAACCGGGCTCGTGCAATCTCACTGCCATCGCCTTACCGACCGAGCTACTGACGAACCTATAAAATTCTCCGACCTGGAAGTTAATCTATTTCCCGAGGAACTAAATCCACTGGAAACTGCCATCCGTACTTATTATTTTATAGTGAATCAGGGCTACTTAGCTAGCGGTTAGACTGGTACGTATCGTTGATGGACTTATCGTCGTTGTCATACCTGAAAAGAATCACCAATGACGTTGATGTCGATCAAATAATTCCGGCTGTCGTCCCCGGATTCGAACCGGGATCGTGAAATCTCACTGACATCGCCTTACCGACGATAAGTCCATCAAGGATACGTGCCAGTCTAACCACTAGCTAAGTAGCCCTGGATCTCTGTAAAATAATAAGTACGGACGGCAGTTAGCAGTCGACCCGCCTCCTCTGGAAGTAGATTAACTTTCAGGTTGAAGAATTTTATAGGGTCAGCAGCTCAGTTGGTAAGGCGATGGCAGTGAGATTTCAGGAATGACAAGGACGATAAGTCCATCAAGGATACGTACCAGTCTAATCACTAGCTAAGTAGCCCTAGTCCTCTGTAAAATAATAAGTACGGACGGCAGTTAGCTGTCGACTTAGTTCCTCGGGAAGTAGATTAACTTCCTTGTTGGAGAATTTTATAGGGTCAGTAGCTCAGTCGGTAAGGCGATGGCAGTGAGATTTCACGAGCCCGGTTCGAATCTGGGGACGACAGTCGGAATTATTTGATCGACATCACCATCACTGGTGATTATATATATATATATATATATGAATATATATATATATATATATATACATATATATATATATACATATATATATACATATATATAATTGGAAATGGAGAGAGTGAGTGGTTTGAGGTAAAGGTGGGACTTCGTCGAGGATGCGTCATGTCGCCCTGGCTGTTCAACTTATACATGGATGGGGTGGTGCGAGAGGTGAATGCAAGGGTAGTGGGTCAGGGATTGGAGATGGTTAAAGAAAATGGAGAAAAGTGGGAGGTGAGCCAGCTGTTGTTTCCGGACGACACTGCGCTTGTGGCAGGATCGGAGGAGGGATTGAGGAAGTTGGTGGCAGAGTTTGGGAGAGAGTATGTGATAGAAGAAAGCTAAAGATAAATGTGGGTAAAAGTAAGGTGATAAGATGTACAAGGGGTGAAAGTGGCAGTAGACTGGAAGTGAACATTAAGGGAGAGCGACTGGAGGAAGTGGATAGTTTTAGATACTTGGGTGCAAGTGTAGCAGGAAAAGGTGGAGTGAAGGTGGAGGTAGAATGTAGATTGAGAGAAGCGAGTAAATGCCTTGGTGGATTAAAGAGTGTAATGAGGAATAGACATTTAGGAATGGATGCGAAGAGGAGACTGTATGAAGGAGTGATTGTGCCAACAGCACTGTATGGGGCAGAAACTTGGAACATAAGAGAAGAAGAGAGAAGGAGTTTGAATGTGTTTGAGATGAGGTGTCTGAGAAGTATGGTGGGGGTTACTAGGCTAGATAGAGTGAGAAATGAGGTGAGGAGGAGAACAGGGGTGAAAAAGGAGCTGGGAGATAGGGTTGATGAAAGAGTATTAGGATGGTTTGGACACATGGAAAGAATGAGTGAAGAAAGACTAGTAAAAGAGGTATGGAAGGCAGATGTGGAGGGAGTGAACATGAGGGGACGTCCTAGGATGAGGTGGATGGATGGGGTGAAGGGGGCTTTGGGGAAGAGGGGAATGTCTGTTGAGGAAGGAAGGGAGAGGACGGAAGACAGAGGTGAGTGGAGAATGGTTGTATATGGATGATGTTGTGATTGCATGAGGAGGAATGGGCAGGAGGGTGGGGGGTGAGGTAGTATGTGTGAGCAAATTTTGACGCAGCCCAAAGGGTTTTCTCCCCGTCCTCTCCTTATATGCAAGGGGGGACGGAGAGGGGGGGTCGCCGATTAAATGAAGCGGCCTTGCTGTGGATGTGCTGTGTCTTGTGACACTGCTTCTGACCCAGGGCGGTGGGCAAGGTGCAGGGATGACCCGTCATCCAGGAGGTGCTCAGATGAGAGGGAGGGTGGGAGGGGTGTGGAGTGTATTTAGGGACGAAATGGGTGGGAGTGTTTTTATGCCTTTCCCTTGTAAGGGGGAAAAAGCCTTGGTATATGTACAGTATATATGTATGTATGTATATATATATATATATATATATATATATATATATATATATATATATATATGTGTGTGTGTGTGTGTGTGTGTGTGTGTGTGTGTATGTATATATGCATATACATGCATATATATATATGTATATATATATATGTATGTGTGTGTGTGTGTGTATGTATATATGCATATACATGCATATTATGTATATACATATATATATATATATGTGTATATATATATATATGTATATGTATATGTATATGCATATGTATGTATATATATATATATATATGTATATTATATATATGAATATATATATATATATATATATATATACATATATATATATACATCTACACTGAATGGTTCCCAGCGATCAATTGATATCTTTATTCAACCACAAACAACTTTTAATTCCATGCCATCGCAATCGAGACTGAAGAATCGCTCGATGGAGACATTTTTGTTGGAAATTGAAACGTGGACGAGCCGAGGATTCGAACCCAGCTAACGCGATATTTCGTGTAGATGTATGTCATTCGAGCATACAAATATAAGAAAATCGTACTCAACTTATATCTCTCTTGATAGCGCATTGGTTTAAGTCACTGTAACTTTGTTACGGGTTAGCTGGGTTCGAATCCTCGGCTCGTCCACGTTTCAATTTCCAACAAAATGTCTCCATCGAGCGATTCTTCAGTCTCGATTGCGATGGCATGGAATTAAAAGTTGTTTGTGGTTGAATAAAAGATATCATATATACATATGTATATGTATATATATATATATGTAACTATATATATATATATGTGTGTGTATGTGCGTGTATATGTATATATGTATTCATATATATATGTATATAGATATGTGTATATATACATCTATATATATATATATATATATATATGTATATATATATATATGTGTGTGTGTGTGTGTGTGTGTGTGTGTGTGTATGTATATGTATTCATACACACACACACACACACACACACACATATATATATACATATATATATTCATATATATATATATATGTATATGTGTATATATATATGTATATATATATATATATATATATATATATATATATATATGTATATATATATATGAAGCGTAGATAGGGGAGGAACGGGGTATGGAAAGTGAAGTATAAAAGCTTTAGATATTTTCTTAGTGTATACTCTGAGGAAGTCTTTGGACGCAACGGTAGTAATAAAACTCCTACGTTTTTTTTTGTTTTTTTTTGCGTTTACCTCACCACCCTTTCCACTCATACATATATATATATATATATATATATATATATATATATATATATATATATATATATATATATATATATATATATATATATATATATATGAATATATGTATATATATGGTCTGAAAAGTGGCTAATGAAATTTAACACAAGTAAATGCAAGGTTATGTACATAGGTAAAAATAACAGTAAGTACAATTACAAATCATTTGGAAATTCGTTAATAAAAGTGGATAGTGAAAAAGATCTCGGCGTAATTATCAGTAACGACCTCAAATCATCCAAGCAGTGTATTTCAGCCTCTGAGAAAGCAAATAAGATTCTAGGACTGATTGCGCGATCTTTTGATTTCAAAAGTCCATCACTCATTAACAAGCTATATAAATCGTTAGTTCGTCCACATTTGGAATATGCTGTTTCCGTATGGTCACCGAATCTCATTAAAGACATTGACAGACTGGAAAAAAGTACAACGGCGAGCCACAAAACTGATTCCAAATATCAAAAATAAATCATACGAAAATCGACTTAAGCACATGAATCTGTTTTCCCTAAAAAAGCGTAGACTCAGAGGTGACTTGATACAGGTCTTTAAAATTCTAAAGGGAATTGACAACATCAAAAGTGACCAAATTTTTACATTGAATGAGAATTAGACAAGAAACAATGGTCTCAAACTGTCCGGAAATAGATTCAATTTGGAAGTAGGTAGAAACAACTTTGCCAACCGTGTAGTTAATGAATGGAATAAACTTCCTGCACAGGTAGTGCAATGTAGTTCAGTTCGAAGCTTTAAGAATTATTTAGATAAATACCTAAGTAAGATGCTGTAATAATTATAATTTATCTTATATTATTTGTTTTTGTTTTGTTATCATTTGTCTGTCTGATTTTCATTTATTATTAGTTATATGTCAATTTATCATTATTTACTATTTATCTGTTTGTTTATTATCTAACTATACCTGTGCATTTATTTATGTATTTTATTTGTTATTTACATTATCATAGTTTGTATTTATTATTCTATTATCAATATGATTTTTTTTTTGCATCCGACCTAGATATGGATCAAAAGGTCTCCTGTCGGCATGCTCCACCTTTGTAATATGTATATATATATATATGTATATATATATATATATATATATATTTATATATATATACATGTATGTGTATATATATGTATATATATATATATATATATATATATTCAAAGTACTTTGAAAATGTCTTAAATAGACGAAAACGTTCAATATTCCGATTTTTTATTTCCTCATGGTTTCAAGCAAAAAATATCTTTATTCGCGTGTTTTATGTGATTACTGTTGCATATATATATATATATATATATATATATATATATATATGTCTATATGTATATATATATATACATATATATATATATATATATAAATATATATATGAATATATATATAAATATATATACATATATATATATATATTATATATATATATATGTATGTATATATGGTTGATTGAGACAATCCTGTCAAATGTATCTTCTTGCACAACCATGGTTTAGAATTTGTTACATAACTTTAGCTTTATGTTGTTATTCTGGCCACCGTTTGGCTTTATTGAAAATAGGAATGGAGGAGACCGCAAGAGACCATAAGGCCTACACTAGGCAGTTCCAAGTACCTTACTACCTTTCATTCTTATTCATGAAGTCGTCTCATCTTCTCTTAAAAAAAAAAAAAATCAGTGATCACTACATTGTTACTAAGTCTATTTCATTCGTTCTCCACTCTGTTGGTAAACCCGTTCTTGTCTATTTTCCTCTTAAAAATATATTTGGGCTGAGAGGTACCTTTACCGTAATGGAAAGGTTACACCTTTCTCGATCAATCGGTCAGGGTCCTTGTCTCGACCGCAGTGACATTGGTTCGAAGCCCCAGGAATTATACGGCGCTGTCCAACTCAACCCCGCAGAGACGCTTTTGTGGAACGCACTACATCTTCCATGTTTATTACGACTGTCGCCATGCAAGAGAAACTTTCTCCCACCCTGCCGTGGAAACACGGATTTATAAAAACGATTACAAGAGAAAAATATGCGAGAGAAAGTCGGTGACCATACCTTTTTTATCGCCATCGATCTTGCGCAGATGAGTCTCGAAGTCGTCGCGAAGTAGACCCGAAACTACTCCTTGGCTTTGCGTCTTCTCCTCTGACTTCCCAAGTTCGCCCTTTAACCCGCCTAGCCGGAAACAGAATCATTATAAGAACATAAGAATGGAGGAGACTACAAGAGACCACAAGGCCAACACTAGGTAGTTCCATGTCCCTTACAACCTGCCAACCCTGTCCATAAAGTTATCTCTTAAAACAACCAATTGTCTCAGCACTCACTACATGATTGCTAACTCTATTCCATTCGATAATAATCACCATTGATAAACCAGTTATTGCCTATTTCCTTATTAAACCTAAATTTGTCATATTCGATAATAATCACCATTGATAAACCAGTTATTGCCTATTTCCTTATTAAACCTAAATTTGTCATATTCAAATCCGTTACTATGAGTCCTGCTCTGCCGTTTTAATTAATGGGAAGACATTACTTGCAACACTTTTGCTAAAGCCCTTGACCTATTTGAATACCTCTATTAGATCAGGGCGAAGCGGTTGATCAAACAGAGGGACACACGCCTTGTCTGTTGTCTGCCATTGATGCCTCCACCAACTTCGAGGGACAAAAGGTTATCACACTGGGCTATTTTCCTTACCCCATCCTACCTCCAACCTCCATTTCAACAACTAGAATATGACTTCATTTACAGAAATCTAGACTTCTTTAAGATCATTTCCAGAGTTTGTGTAACATTCGTATAGGTTTGCATTCTCTAAGTTCATCGTTCAGGTTTGTTATATATGACGGTAAGATGTTTTGATATTTGGAGATTTGAACAATAAAATGTTGTAACCGAAGTCGTTTTCACTCGAACTCTTGTCACCGCTGGTGAAGCCCGTGGAATCCCAATGTGATAACCCTTGAAAATGAGACCAAAGGATTGCATTCGAACTTCATCATAACACGTCTATACTCGAACTCCCGGTTACGTACATTCTATGCTTGAGGCAGAAAGAACCTCTCTGCCCCTCATTATACATAACGACTCTTAACGTTTAGCGACGCTTGTGTCCATGTTTGTGAGAAAGATCATCACAATCATCATAGAGATTTTTAGAATGCCGGAGTAGTTCTTCTAGCTTAAAGAAAGCTTACGATATGCATTAGAGATTTTGTCATCATTTCTCTCTTCCTCCCGATTTCTCTCTCTCTCTCTCTCTCTCTCTCTCTCTCTCTCTCTCTCTCTCTCTCTCTCTCTCTCTCTCTCTCTCTCTCTCTCTCTCTCTCTCTCTCTCTCTCTCTCTCTCTCTCTCTCTCTCTCTCTCACTCTCTCTCTCACTCTCTCTCACTCTCTCTCACTCTCTCTCTCACTTTCTCTCTCCCTTTCTCTCTCTCTCTCTCTCCCTTTCTCTCCCTCTTCCTTTTTCTCGTTCCCTCTCTCTCGCTTTCTCTCCCTCTCTCTCTCTCTCCTTCTCTCTCCCTCACTCTCTTTCTATCTCTTTCTCCCTCTCCCTCTCCCTCTCTCTCCCACTCCCCCTTTCCCCGTCTCTACTTATCTCTCCATCTCCCTCTCTATATTTCTCCCTCTCTCTCTTTCTCCCTCTCCTTCTCCCTTTTTCTCCCTTTTTCTCCCTGTCTCTCTTTCTCCTTGTCTCCCTTTCTCCCTCTCTCTCTTGCTATCTTTCTCTCCCGCTCCCTCCCTCCCTCTCTCTCTCCTCTCTCTCTCTCTCTCTCTCTCTCTCTCTCTCTCTCTCTCTCTCTCTCTCTCTCTCTCTCTCTCTCTCTCTCTCTCTCTCTCTCTCTCTCTCTCTCTCTCTCTCTCTCTCTCTCTCTCTCTCTCTCTCTCTCTCTCTCTCTCTCTCTCTCTCTCTCTCTCTCTCTCTCCCTCTTTCTCTCTCTTTCTCTTGGTTTGCATAATTCTATCTAATTCTGTTTAACTGATAAACGTTTATTTTCAGAATGTGCCGAGAGGTTTTGTGTAAGTCTAAACTTTTGGCTCCTGAGGAACGAGGTGGGGGGTGGGGGAGTGCTACGGAAGTGAATGAAATCGTCTGGTGGAAGTCGGAGGAAAGGAGAAGTGCCTATACTCCATTCCACTCCTCCACTTCACTCCACTTGCCACGCAAAAGGTTGCCAGATGGTTGGGGTAGAATTAATCAGAGGGTGATAAGGCAGAGAAAGCAAATGGATGCGATCTTTTCAGAGACAATTTTGAGAATATTTTTTTATCTAAGGAACCAAATTTGGATTTGGAATTCCCACCGAGAATGTCATTAAGAGTGATGGATTCCCTCCCGCCTGGCAAACAAGAATGTGGAGGGGAAAGCGAGTGAAAAGCAGAAAAAAGAGGATTTGGGTTTGTTCCTCAATGAAGAGAATCCGGACGACTTCGGGGGACAGATGGATAAAATTTACTTCGTGAGTCGAGACAAACTGAAGTAACAAGTCCTAAAGGGAAGGAAGGAGAGACATCTGTCTGCTGAACAACGTTGTCTGTCGTATAAAAGTATATATAGATGAATAAAAGAAAATAAAAAATCATGCTGATGAGCTCAAACACCTTTTCAGAGTCCACGAACGTCTTCCAACAAGACCAAAGACCCTGACGTTATTCAAAACAATATGCTTGAGGCAGTCAGAAGGAAGATTGGTGTACATTAATCGTCTTTCCTTTAGGTCATGAGAAGCTGCTAGGAAGTGCAACAAAGGAGGAGGAGGAGGAGAAGGAGGAGGAGGAGGAGGAGGAAGAGGAAGAGGAAGAGAATAGGAGGTGGTCCTTGGG
>NC_134796.1:35492234-35499734 GCF_046742065.1 Oratosquilla oratoria
TATGTGTTTGATCTAAGGTGTAAGTTTCTGTCTTGGGCTGCTACGTTTAGTATTTTGCTTCCAATTTCATTTTTGCTTTTTCCAGTTTATTTTTGCTCTCAGAGTTCACTATAAAATGACCTTGTAAAATGTGCTTCACACGCTACACCGGAATGCTTACTTTGTTCATTGTAGCTTTCATATCACTTATGGCTTTCTTATCTTCATTGATCGTTTCTTATTACCAACATGTTCTGTTACCTCGCTCTCACACAAATAAATTGTCTCCTTGATTTTCACCTCTCCATCTGTCTTTTAATTTGATTTATCAAGGCAAACACTCTAGACCTTGCCGACTTTCATTAATTCTTTGATAAATGAAGTCAATCGAATCTTGTATATTATCTACTGTCTGTTTGAAATGTCTGAGACTTGTAATGCCTTTACTACAAGCACATTCATTTATTTACAGTATAATCACTCTAGAATATGTCTTTATTTGTTATTCTTGAACATCCCAACTTGCAAAGTAACGTTTATTACAAAAACATCAACATCTATTTGTTACCAACTCGTTAAGTTCTTTTGAATTAGTAGTCATTTGCATCTTCATTCCAGCCATTTCTTTCACTGTTTTAGTTGTCTAATATTTTTTTCTTGTGTAAACTAAGTCCCCCTGCATCAGACCACATTTCTTCAAACGTAGGACTTTCTTTTGGTTAATGTTAGTCTCATTTCTCAGTTTATTCATTTCCTTTTCTGTGGGAGAGAAAGGTTTTGCCTCTTGTAATCATCTTTAAGCGCACCTTTTTACCAATATCTTAAGACAATGGTTGTATATTACTGATACTTTTATAAACCATTATTATCTACGTTTCTTCATCGACATTTTGAAGCTAATCGTGGTCATTAAATCTTACAATTTAGAGGCACTAAACGACGGTATCTTTCATATTAGAGCGTTCCAAACACGACTACACGTCGCCGCACATTAGTACAAGCCATTTTCAAATTATTTTTACTATTCTTTCTTCATCCATCCATTCCAACCATCTATATTAGTATAATCTATTTTCAGATTGTTTCGATAGTTACTATTTCTTTTTATCCTGTTCACAGTTTTACTTCTTTGATACCACTTTCTAAGCTTCTGGTTCATCAATCTTTAGTAAAAGTCTTTTCCTGTGCTGTTCTGTGATTTTTTATTAGTTAAAATAATTCATTCTTTAGGTTTTATTTCCTCTATTGTTGTGTTCCCTCTTAACCAAGCGTCTTTTATTTTTCGTGTTGATTACCTCATTTACCATGTATTGTTACTTCAACTTGAAATTTACTTGCCATACCCTCTTTTACATATCTACCTAACCTAAATATCTCTTCCAGTTCTTCTTGTACATCAGTAATTATTCATATCCATCGATGCTGTTTCCTTGGATGATCTTATTCCTTGTTTTTCTTTCCCTATTCCTGATGTGATGTGTTCCTTTTTCCAACATAAAACTATAACACATATTCTTGTCTACTACTTCTTTGTATGAAATAATCATCTTTTTATTTGGATACTACTTCTCTCACATAGGACCTAAGAAGAGCTGGGATATAGTAAAAGCTCCGTCCCCATATGTTTATTTTGAATCTATTTCTCTCACACAGGACCTAAGAAGAGCTGGGACGTAATAAAGACTCCGTCCTCACATTGTGTTTATTTTAATACTATTTCTCTCACCCAGGACCTAAGAAGAGCTGGGATGTAATATAGACTCCGTCCTCACATTGTGTTTATTTTGATACTATTTCTCTCACCCAGGACCTTAGAAGAGCTGGGATGTAATAAAGACTCCGTCCTCACATTGTGTTTATTTTGATACTATTTCTCTCACCCAGGACCTAAGAAGAGCTGGGGTGTAATAAAGACTCCGTCCTCACATTGTGTTTATTTTGATACTATTTCTCTCACCCAGGACCTAAGAAGAGCTGGGGTGTAATAAAGACTCCGTCCTCACATTGTGTTTATTTTGATACTATTTCTCTTACACAGGACCTAAGAAGAGCTGGGATGTAATGAAGACTCCTTCCTCATATTGCGTTTATTTTAATACTACTTCTTTCACACAGAAAAGCTGGGATGGAGAATGCGGAAGAATGGATAACAAGTGTGAAGGACCGACGACAATGGCAGCAGATAGTATCGGCAGTTGGGGGGGGGGGTCAGTAAGCGGACCAAGCGTCACCGTAGTGAGTGCGCGAGTGACTACTTCTCTTACCAATGCTTTGCTCTTCTTTAATAACTTCACCTCTGTTTCTAAATTATCCCGACCTTCCTTCCTTTGGTGCTCAACATCTCTTTCAGTTTGACTTTTTCCTCCTCACGAGTTCTTTCGCCATTTTTGTTCCTTTCTAGTGTTTTTGTTGGCTTTAATGTCATTCTCATTTAATCTATTCTCTACCTTGACCTTTAACTCTTTTTTTTCTTCTTTTTTCTTACGTTTTCCTCTATATCGCTTAGTAGGCTACCTTGGAATCAACAATGGGGCTGGACTACAGCCCTTTAGGAGAGCGGAGTTCATTTGTTTATATTTACATACTTGAACGGGCATTGAAATTCACTCAGCTTCTATAGATACTGGGTCACAAGAGAAGTTGTGGCGTCTGAATGGTATGAGAGCCATTTTAAGGGAGCAGAGGGGCATCTACAAACTCAACTAGGCCAAATATACTTCGAACCGTCGCTCTCCTTCACTCTACTGACTAAAACTACGGTTACACTAGTCAACGGAATGATTGGATTCCAACAGTTTAGTTGGATTTTGTCCAAGGTTGGAGTGCAAGCATTATACTCTAACTTTGGACGAAATCAAATTGAATTATTAGAAATCCAAGCATTTCATTGCCTAATATAACCTTACCTTTCTTAACACGGTTTTTAAGTCCTTTAACCGTCGCTCTCCTTCACTCTACCGACTAAAACTACAGTTACACTGGTCAACGGAATTGTTGGATTCCAACGATTCAGTTGGATTTTGTCCAAGGTTGGAGTATAAGCGTTACACCCCAACTCTGGACGAACTCCGATTGAATCGTTGGAATCCAACAATTCCGTTTACCAATGTAACCTTATCTTTCTTAACAGTATCTTACAATTGTTTAACTTTTTCATCTCATTTGCAAGCACTCCAATCCACCCATATATCCTACTCATTCCTATTTTTTTTTCGTTAGCTACCTCATAATTTCACTTACACTTACATTATTATCACAGAAACAAAAGAATATAAGAAAATTCACATCCACATGTGACCATAAGATTGCCACTATCATTGCTCTTATCAATTATCTACGCTTCCATCTCTACGTCCTGGTATTATCATTTCCACCTCCATTTCTATTCTTGCTCCTCCTCCTCCTCCTACTTTTTCCTCCTCCTTTTCCTCCTCCTCCTGCCGCCTCCTCCTTCACTCTTCTACCTTTCATACTCTGCGCTGTTGTAAACTCAACTTACAACCTTCACATATTATTACATTAAGTTCGAGGCTTCAATGGCCATGATTGATTGATTTGTTTATTCATGTGTTTGTGTGTACTTGTGTGTGTGTGTGTGTGTGTGTGTGTGTGTGTGTGTGTGTGTGTGTGTGTGTGTGTGTGTGTGTGTGTGTGTGTGTGTGTGTGTGTGTGTGTGTGTGTGTGTGTGTGTGTGTGTGTGTGTGTGTGTGTGTGTGTGTGTGTGTGTGTGCGTGTGCGTGTATGTGTGTCTGTGTGTGTGTGTGTCTGTGTGTGTGCATGCGTGCTTATTTTTGTTTATGTGTGTGTGTGTATGCTTATGTGCGAGTGTGTGTGTGTGTATGTGTGTGTGTGTGTGTGTGTGTGTGTGTGTGTGTAAGTGTGTGTGTGTGTGCGCGTGCGTGTGTGTGTGTGTGTGTGTGTGTGTGTGTGCGTGCGTACGTGCGGGTGCGAGCGTGTGCGTTTGTGTTCCCTGCGCGTGCATTGACGCGCAGCATTATTTCCAACTACATTGACGACCATCTTACTTCCTGGTCATGTATCACCAGATAAGTGCACAAGTTCCATAACGCTGCACATAAGTACCACTCTTTGAGGCTGAAATTGGCGCGTAAGGAGGGAGAGAGGGAGAAAAAAAAATAAAAGAATCACGCGTCTATTTTTCGAAATCAAAATAAAACTGGATTGGTGGTGGAGGCGAGGCGTCACGATTTGTTCCAGGGGAGAGGGGGAGAGGGGGAGAGGGAGAGGGGGGGAAGCGTTCTCGTTGTGAGAAGCCTTGACAGCTGCTCGATGACGCTCCTCTTCTTAAGACTTGCTTCTCTTCCCCCTCCCCCCTTCTCTCTCTCTTTCTCTCTTCTTCTTCTTTCTTGTATTTCCTGCGTTCATTGGACGACCGTCCTTCCCCGGCAAGGTCGGCGGCGGCGATGCAGACCCCCTCCTCCTCCTCGTCCTCCTCCTCCTCCTCCTCTTCCTCCTCCTCCTCCTCCTCTCCCTCCCCCTCTCCCTCCCCCTCCGGACGTTGCGGATTTCCTTCTGGGTGATTGCGAACTCCTTTGCGGTTCTTCGGCCCAAGGTCGGACACAAGTACTGGCAAAGGGTTCCGTCATCCCCGGAGTAAGACAGACAGACAGACACAGAAAGACAGAAAGATAGACAGGCAGACAATTAGACTAGGTAGACAGACAGACAGACAGATAGACGGAAAGAGACAGGCAAACAGACAGACACAGACAGACAGGTAGACAGAGAGACGCACGTCCCAATTTTAATCACGTAGAAACTTGCTAACCAGAGCAGACAGTAAACAAAATTGTGGGTTGATTCCCCAGTCCACAAGTACTCAACTCAAGGAAGCTTACCACAAGCTAAACCACCCATGAATATAAAAACATAAGAAAGGAGGAGAGTGCAAGAGACCATAAGGCCTACACTAGGCAGTACAATGTCTGTTACCACCTATCATCCCCATCCATAAAGATATATTTTCTTCCCTTAAGACAACCAATAGTTTCAGTGGAGATTAGATAACTTTATAGATAGGGGTGATAGGTGCCAACGGACATGGAACTACCCAGTGTGCTCACCCTCCTTCCACCCAGACTGGGAAACCGCTCATGGTTTCTCCTCTGACCTTTTCCCTGTCAAGATAACCATAAACCTGAAGAAACCCATCCAAAGGAAAACAAACCTCAATTCCAGCAAGGAAAAATGTCTCTACCTCTAATATGGACTAAAGCTAGTCTGCGATTAGATTGTCCTTTCCGAATAGTTCCTTCTATGAAATGCACGTTTCTCTTTCGCTTCCGTAATATTTTCTCTTTCTCTTTCCAATTTTTTTCAGTATGATACATTTTTCGCTTTCACTTTTGTAATTGTTTCCCTTTGTCTTTCCAAATAGTTTCTCTTTCTTTCCTCTCTAATCTCTGTCTTTTATTGACAATGACTTCGAGTTAGTCTCTATTTCATCTCTCCTATTTAAAAACTACATGACCCCTATTTTCTTTTATTACTTCGGAGTTATATTTTTACGCTCCTCACCTTCTTCTCAGATTCCTTTGTGATGTTCAATGCATTGCAATTCATTATCTTTATGCTATCTCTGTATCTTTTAATCTTCACCTGGAATATTTCTTTTTCTCTTTCTTTATCCTCTATGTACTTCGCTTTTTCCCCAAAGACTAGTTTATTTCTTTCAGCTTTGAACTTTGATTTAACTGGGCAGCCTGCCACTCTATGGTTACTGAATGTACTTAATTAAAACAGTAATATTGTTAACGCTCTAGGTCTCATCTGCTAATGTAAAGTCTACTTCGTTTTTTATTGTTCTGTCAGGATTTCTTAAAAATCATTTACGACCTACACGCCTTTGGAAGAACGTGGCCATTATTCTCATGTTGTAATTTGTTTGCAAATTTAACTACCCTCTTGCCTCTATCATTTCTCTCGTCTATTCCACCATTTGCAATGCATGATTTGCCTGTCACGTTCTTCCCGGTTTTAGTATAAAAATGTTTGATTACCAATGTGAATTAATTTATTGATATATTAATTTATTCACCTATATATTTATGTATCTATTCATTCATCTATTCATTCATTTACGCACTTACACACATACACATATGTAAACGCACACACACACACACACACACACACACACACACACACACCACACACACACACACACACACACACACACACACACACACACACACACACAAACTCACACACACACACACACACACACACACACACACACACACACACACACACACACACACACACACACACACACACACACACACACACACACACACACACACACACACACACACACACACATACACACACACACACACACACACACACACACACACACACACACACACACACACACACACACACACCACAAACATATATATATATATATATATATATATATATACACACACCTTATACACTGTGTGTGTGTGTGTGTGTGTGTGTGTGTGTGTGTGTGTGTGTGTGTGTGTGTGTGTGTGTGTGTGTGTGTGTGTGTGTGTGTGTGTGTGTGTGTGTGTGTGTGTGTGTGTGTGTGTGTGTGTGTGTGTGTGTGTGTGTGTGTGTGTGTGTGTGTGTGTGTGTGTGTGTGTGGTGTGTGTATGTATGTGTGCGTGTATGTATGTGTGCGTGTGTGAATGTGTGTGTGGTGCGTGTGTGTATGTGTGTGTGTGTGTGTGTGTGTGTGTGTGTGTGTGTGTGTGTGTGTGTGTGTGTGTGTGTGTGTGTGTGTGTGTGTGTGTGTGTGTGTGTGTGTGTGTGTGTGTGTGTGTGTGTGTGTGTGTGTGTGTGTGTGTGTGTGTGTGATTCACTATGGTCTTGGATCACGTGTTGGATTCGTGATTGATAGTTATTAACCTCCCGGATAAGAGCTCAGAGCTCGTATAGCCGATTTATGAATAAAACTGTGACCTTACACGCACACACGCACCCAACTCCCCGACCACGAGAGCTGGAGTAACACCCCGCAGCGCAGCAATACTGAAATTATTTCAGCCCCGGGCGGGAGTCGAACCCGGACCGCCGAAGTGGAAAGCGAGAACTCTAACCACACATTAATTATAATTATATTCCCATTCACATGATAATTACAGTAATAATTGTGTTCATACTCACAATATGATTATGCTCATTATCATACTCATGTACACCCATTGACCAAGAATAATGAAATATCTAAAAGTAATGACCTTGACTGTGTTAGTGATCGTGGTGACTGAGCTCAGTGTTGGAGAAGACAGGGCAGGGCAGTTGCATCAGCAGCCATCAGCCTGAGGTAGGTCGGACCCTATCCGCCTTCGACGAGCCGAAGAATCTAGGAGGCCGAAGAGCTCCCGAAGAAGGTGAGTCGGGCTCTCCGCGGACCTCGGCTCGGCAGGACCAGTTTCCTACCTCGAAGCCAGCATGGAGCAGAAGGATCTTGCCAACATCAGGAAGATGCGGAGACACCCAGGAGAGGAGGGGCACAGGAAGAGAGGCCGG
>NC_134796.1:35512234-35514734 GCF_046742065.1 Oratosquilla oratoria
TATACATGTATATATGTAGGTACAACATACATTAAGTATGTGAATATGAATATGTATATATAATTTTCATGTACTGCTTACAACGTTCATCTCGCGAGAAAAAATGATGGAGGAAAATATCAAAGTTATTTAGACAAACCCAAGACTTTTTAGAACGTTCTCAAACACTGGAAGCTCAATTTATTGAAAAAAGAAGAAGTAAATAGCCTGAAATTTCAGACAAAAGCTTTTACTGTCATTCCCTTGGAAATTCATAACCCACGAAGCTCCACTGAGACCTGTGGCCTTTAAAAACTTTTCTCTCCATGTGACCTCTTCTCCTAAATTGTATCCTTCTCTTTTATACTGTTTAAGGTATCTTAGTCTCTTGATAATATACCTAGTATCTGAAACATTGTGGACACACATGAAATGCCCCTTAGCGATTTACTATGCCTTTTGTTATATGCATCTCGGTGGTCAATTTCATCCAGATGTCTACAGCTAGGAAAATGACAAGTACTACAAGTATACACTTTAAACCCACTATCTGAGAAATAATATCAGAAGTACAGGAGGTCCGTATATTTCGACAACTGTCTGTAGTCTTCTGCTGAAGAGGACTACAAATAGTACTCGAAATATACGGTTCTTATGTACTTCTGATATTATTTCTCCGATAGTGGGTTTAAAGTATATATTTACAGATGTGTTATAACATTACAGTCTCCCATACTACAAGTATGTTGTAACTACATAAGCAGTTGTATTTTTCAACTGGGTATTATAAGTATATTAGTAAGAGGAAAACCATGCTGCTAGTCGTATATGGTTTAAAGCCTCGCCAACGGATCTCCACCAAAACTTTTCTTGTTACATCTACTTTGAAATAGTATGGTTATTTATGCATATATATGTATCCTTTTCTATGTGGCAAAAGTATTTTCATTTCTCAACTTTCCTGAGTCTTTAAAATCTAACCAGCAAGTTAGGAAAAATTCGTGGAGATATTTTATCAAGTGACGTTCGCTGCGTTTATGTATTTCTGGTGGAATTTCGCTAGACCATGGCAATTTCATCAAAGGTAATACAGTATGCCGAGTTCAGAAGCCTGTGGGAGAATCAGTAGCTCACCAATTTTTTTTTTATACTATTATTGTTATTATTACTATTGTTGTTATTATTATTATTACACACATACATACATATACCAAGGCTTTTTCCCCCTTTCAAGGGAGGTAGCCAAAAAGGGAAAGGCATAAAAACACTCCCACCCATTTCATCCCTAAATACAATCCACACCCCTCCCACCCTCCCTCTCATCTGAGCACCTCCTGGATGACGGGTCATCCCTGCACCCTGCCCACCGCCCTGGGTCAGAAGCAGTGTCGCAAGACACAGCACATCCACAGCAAGGCCGCTTCATTTAATCGGCGACCCCCTCTCTCCGTCCCCCCTTGCATATAAGGAGAGGACGGGGAGAAATCCCTTCGGGCTGCGTCAAAATTTACTCACACATACTACCCCACCCCCCCAACCCCCCGCCCATTCCTCCTCATGCAATCACAACATCATCCATATAAAACCATTCTCCACTCACCTCTGTCTTCCGTCCTCTCCCTTCCTTCCTCAACAGACATTCCCCTCTTCCCCAAAGCCCCCTTCACCCCATCCATCCACCTCATCCTATGACGTCCCCTCATGTTCACTCCCTCCACATCTGCCTTCCATACCTCTTTTACTAGTCTTTCTTCACTCATTCTTTCCATGTGTCCAAACCATCCTAATATTCTTTCATCAACCCTATCTCCCAGCTCCTTTTTCACCCCTGTGGTGCTGCGCACCTTCTCATTTCTCACTCTATCTAGCCTAGTAACCCCCACCATACTTCTCAGACACCTCATCTCAAACACATTCAAACTCCTTCTCTCTTCTTCTCTTATGTTCCACGTTTCTGCCCCATACAGTGCTGTTGGCACAATCACTCCTTCATACAGTCTCCTCTTTGCATCCATTTCTAAACGTCTATTCCTCATTACACTCTTTAATCCGCCAAGGCATTTACTCGCTTCTCTCAATCTACATTCTACCTCCACCTTCACTCCACCTTTTCCTGCTACACTTGCACCATGTATCTAAAATTATCCACTTCCTCCAGTCGCTCTCCCTTAATGTTCACTTCCAGTCTACTGCCACTTTCACCCCTTGTACATCTCATCACCTTACTTTTACCCACATTTATCTTTAGCTTTCTTCTATCACATACTCTCCCAAACTCTGCCACCAGCTTCCTCAATCCCTCCTCCGACCCTGCCACAAGCGCAGTGTCGTCCGCAAACAACAGCTGGCTCACCACCCACTTTTCTCCATTTTCTTTAACCATCTCCAATCCCTGACCCACTACCCTAGCATTCACCTCTCGCACCACCCCATCCATGTATAAGTTGAACAGCCAGGGCGACATAACGCATCCTTGACGAAGTCCCACCTTTACTTCAAACCACTCACTCTCTCCATTTCT
>NC_134796.1:35527234-35532234 GCF_046742065.1 Oratosquilla oratoria
GGTGAGGAGTCTACGCCAGGGGTCGCTGAGTAGCCGCGACCGAAGCAGTCACCTTTGCTCTATGATGCGCATACTTTGGGTGACTGTTGGGCAAGGTAACTAAGTCGCTCCTGGGTATCTGAGAGGAATGCGGGATTCGAACCTACAACTAAGCGAATGCGAGACCAGCACGCTTTCCATCACGCCACTAGCGCACCACATGGTAATGAAAAGGCAAAATTAGAAATCAAGAGAAAACCAAAATCAAATAATAAAAGATATTAGAACAATTAAAAAAATGAGAAAGAAAGAGGGAGAAAAAAGAAGGTAAGAAAGAAAGAAAAAAACAAAGAGTAAAAAAGGGAGGAAGAATACCAAATTTAAAATAATTTAAGCCGACGAATGAGACAGCATGAGGCAGCCACGAATAGAAAAATGGAGAAAGACAGAAAAAGAGAGAGCGAGAGAGAGAGAGAGAGAGAGAGAGAGAGAGAGAGAGAGAGAGAGAGAGAGAGAGAGAGAGAGAGAGAGAGAAAGAATGAGATAGAGAGAGAGAGAGAAAGGGATATATATATATATATATATATATATAAATATATATGTATATATATATATATGTGTGTGCATATATATATATATACATATACATATGTATATATATATATGTATAATATACATATATATATATTGGTTTCTATGCCTTTGTTTTTTTGGCTGCCTCCCTTGTAGGGGAGAGGAAGCCTTCGGTATATGTATGTATATGTATATATATATATATGTATATATATATATATATATATATATATTTATATATATATTTTCATATATATATATACATATATACACACACACACATATATATATATACATATATATATATATACATATATATATGTATATATATATATATAAATGTATATATATACATGTATATATATATATATATATATATATATATATATATATATATTATATATACATACATATTGGTTTCTATGCCTTTTTTTTTTTTTTGGCTACCTCCCTTGTAGGGGGTAGGAAGCCTTCGGTATAAGTATATATATATATGTATATATATACATATATATTTATGTATATATATAAATATATATATATATGTATATATATATGTATATATATATATACGTATATGAATATATATGTATACGTATATATATATATGTATATATATATATATATATATATACGTATATGAATGTATATATATATATATACATATATATATATACATATATTTATATATGTGTATATATGTATATATATGTATATATATATATATATATATATATATATATATATATAGAGAGAGAGAGAGAGAGAGAGAGAGAGAGAGAGAGAGAGAGAGAGAGAGAGAAAGTTGGGGGAGGGAGGGAAAGAGAGAAAGAAAGCGGCTCCCTGACTCTATTCTTGCAGACGTCATGGCCGCCGTTTGAATTAGCTTTGGTGATCAAACAATAGCACCTCCTCCTGCTGTGTCAATAGAAAGGCTCATGCATGCTCGAGAGTGCGAGAGGCTGACTGACTAAAAGCATAATCACAACCATGGCCACGACTACCACCACGACCAAGACCAAGACCGCAACCACAACCGCGACCGCAATCGCGACCGCGACCACCACCTCTACCACGACCGCGACAGCGACCACGACCATGACCGCGACTGCGACCGCGACCACGACCATGACCACGACCACGACCACGACCACGACCACGACCACGACCACGACCACGACCACGACCACGACCACGACCACGACCACGACCACGACCACGACCACGACCACGACCACGACCACGACCACGACCACGACCACGACCACGACCACGACCAAGTCGTTGTCTGCCTTCAGAGCTTGCAAACCACCCGGCGAAGGGTCCAGGCAGGCGGGCAGGGGGGCGGGCAGACCTTCATCTTTTGTTTGGAACGAGGGAGTCCTGAGCCTTGACGAGGAGGAACAGGTTACTGGCGTCACACCCTGAGCCTGGTGACGCCGAAACCGCTCCCAGGCGGTTTCATTTCTCCGTGAAATGTAAGAGTTTGAGAAAGGTAGAAATGCAGAGTTGGACAAGACATTTCCTCAACAATTCCAGGGACATTTGACACCTAATTTCTCTACTCAAAAGCAAAGTAAAAACTGGATGAATGAAATGCTGATTTCGTTCTTTGTTGCCTTAAAACAAACTAAAATTTTGCATGTTGAAATATATTAACGAATTTGTACTTGAAATAAGGAAGCATATAAAATTGTTATATATATGTTTTTTTTTTTTTTCTAAGTACCAACATGGTCAAGGCGGTGGTCAATAATTCATCTTCGTCATAAAAGTAATTTATCATGTTAAATTACTATATTATGTTGGGTAACCTATACTAACAATGAATATATAAGAATAATGTCTTTCTTGCTGGTACCCGACTGGGGTTGGGCAAAGATGAAGGAAACATGGAAAAAAAATACGTATAAGTTGATGTCAATAACAAACACGGATAATTTCGTTATAGTTGTGAGTTGTATGTATTTTACCCACAAACATAGCTATCAAGGTTTTCCATGTGCTTCCTTAACCCGGGAAGCAATGAGTAGGGTATAGCGCATCAACCGTCTATTGCACTTTATTGGCTATATGTGTGTACGTCAACTCGACTTCAGAATTACACCTCAGCCCCCCTTTCCCCCGTCTCCACGGCGCCAGCAATGTCGTGTTTCTTCACTAAGTCTCAAGTGCGCATCTATCCGTCTGTCCTGTACTTTTATTTACGATCATCTCGCTGCCCTTGGTTTGACTCGGATATTAGGAGATTTCAAGGAAACTGGCCGATTTGGTTAGAGCGTCACTACTTGCGGCGGAGGTCGAGGTAACGGCAGTTCGAATCCTGCCTCAAACGAAATTAAACCGAATCTCACAAAAAAAAATCTTCTTACACCTTCGTCGTCCCCTTTTTTTAAACCAAATTCAACCTCCCATTAATTCAAAACTGCAAATGCATCACTAAAAAATTTTGTAACTGCGGAATTAAGAAAGAAATAATCAGTAATTGATAAATGGATACTGAAGATAACATTTGAAATGTTTGCAAGTGTGACAGGCCTTATTGCCTCATGCAATGATCTATCAACAGACGTACTGGAAGAGAAATGTAACGGTAGGAAGTAAACATTAAAAGAAAGAAACACTAAGTGGAGACGGATCCTTTAAAAATACGACGTTTCGCTTGTTAGAACTTTATCAAGTACACAGTCGTGGAACAAAAACATCTGAGAATATAAAAGAGGACTCTCAGAGATTTATGCGCCACGAATATGTACTTGATATAGCTGTAACAAGCAAAACGTTGTATTATTAAAGACTGTCTTCACATGGTGTTTTTTTATAGACTCATCAGCAAATGCTAATTTCATGCACAGCATACATTGGTTTCCTGTGAGCAACTTTTCATTAAACGGTGTTACTGAAATGTTCAAGCGATTATTCTACATTTAATATAAGTACTGGAGTTTAAGAAAAAGATATTTATAAGTGAACATAAATAACAGAACATTTATAGATGAAAAATAGGTAATTGAGCAAACAAGTAAAACATACTGTTTATACAAGTCAACAAACATCTATGTAAATGTTTCTAAATTAGCATTTTATCTTTGTATTTGTATAAACGTAGATAACAAAAATCTGCGTATGGAAAAAATATTGATATGAGTCAACTTAAGTTCACATTTACAGAGTTTGGAGGCTCTGTAGTAAAATGTAGAAAAATGTTGAATATACTCCTAACGAATAAACCGGTGCTGCATCCAGTCACCATCATGGTCAACAGAGGTGATATCAACCTTACCAGCTTTACCACCCAAGGAAGGTGAGTCTTGATCTTCAGGTCTCCTGCTACATACACCCTGAGTCATGAAAAAAAATATATATATATATATATATATATATATGTGTATATATATATATATATATATGTGTGTGTGTATATATATGTATATATATATATATGTATACATACATATATATAAATATATATATACATATATGTATATATATATAAATATATGTATATATATATGTATATATATATATATATATATATATATATATATATATATATGTATATATATACAACACTGAATGGGTCCCAGTGATTAGATACGTTTCAACAACCACAATGCACTTTAATTCTAAGCCATCAACAATTGAAGACCCAATGGAAGCCACATGCGGAAATTGAAATGCGGTACTGCCGAGGACTCAATTCAGCGATCACATGGCAAGTGCCGTAGTAACTAACCAACTATGCTATAATATATATATATGTATATATATATATATATATATATATATATATATATATATATATATATATATATATATATATATATAAAGTGCTCAACGACAATAGCCCCCCTTTTGTATACAAATATCCTTTATTATCATTATTATAATTTTTTATTTTTGTATCCAACCTCATGACGAGGCTGCCTAGTGTAGGCCTTATGGTCTCTTGCTGTCTCCTTCATTCTTATGTTCTTTTGTAAGGGGGGCAATTTTGCTGGAGTAATGGTCAACTTGGATTACCTATCTCAGTGTAGCGCACGTGTCCTATTTTCATATTTCATTTGTTTACACTGTATCCCAGAGGACAAACCCCGGACAGGGTTGGAAACGTAGGATTAACCTTCTAAAGACGAGTCCAGTGTTTCAATTCTATCCAACCATGGTTCTTGGGCTCCAGCTCTTCATGAATACCTTTCATTTTCCTGCAGACTTTTCTTCCTCTCCCACGTAAACCGATCCCGCGAAAGCGGGTGGTCTGACCTAGGTGATTCTTGATCCACTCTTCCACATTTCACATTCCAGTTGCCCACTTTCCTAATGTATTTGCTGTTGTCTCTTTTGCGGCTGGTTCTCAGGCATTCACTGTTGATCCATGGGATACGGTGTATCCCATGACACTCCTGAGGATGGTTCCAGGTGGACTGTGACCGAAACGTAGGTAATAA
>NC_134796.1:35542234-35544734 GCF_046742065.1 Oratosquilla oratoria
CATGTGTAACTCCATGTGCACAAGCGTACATGATGTGTACATGTGTACACGGAGCGCATGTGTACACTCCGTGTGCACAAAGGTACGCGATGTGCACACGGAATGCATATATACACTTCGTGTGCACGAGCTTACGTGATGTGTACACGGATCGCATGTGTACACTCCGTGGGCACAAGCTTAAGCGAAATGTACACGAAGCGCTTATGCACAATCCATGCACACAAGGGAACGTAATGTGTGCACGGAGCGCATGTGTACACTCAATTTGCACAAGTGTACGTGATGTGCATATGGATTGCATATATACACTCTGTGTGCACAAGGGTAGGCGATGTGCACACGGAGTTTATGTATACACTCCGTGTGCACAATCATACATGATGTGCACAGGAAGTGCATGTGTACACATCATGTGCACAAGCTTAAGTGATGTGCACGCGGAGCATGTTTGTACATTCCGTGTGCACAAAGGGGCGTGATGTGCACACGGAGCGCATGTGTACACTCCTTATACACAAACTTACACGATGTCTTCACGGAGCGCATATGTACACTCCATGTACACAAGGGAACGAAACGGTTGTACGGAGAGCATGTGTACACTCCATGTACACAAGTGTACGTGATGTGCACATGAATTGCATGTGTACACTCCGTTTGCACAAGGGACCGCGATATGCATACGAAGCTCATGTGTACACTCCGTGTGCACAATCATACATGATGTGTACAGGGAGTGCATGTGTACACTCCATGTGCACAAGCTTAAGTGAAGTGCGCACGGAGCATGTTTGTACATTCCGTGTGCACAAAGGGACGTGATGTGCACACGGAGCGCATGTGTACACTCCTTGTACACAAACTTACACGATGTGTTCACGGAGCGCATACGTACACTCCATGTACACAAGGGAACGAAATGGTTGTACGGAGCGTATGTGTACACTCCATGTGCACAAGTGTACGTAATGTGCAAATGGATTGCATGTGTACACTCCGTTTGCACAAGGGACCGCGATGTGCACACGGAGCTCATGTGTACACTCCGTGTGCGCAATCAAACATGATGTACACAGGGAGTGCATGTGTACACTCCATGTGCACAAGCTTAAGTGATGTGCACACGGAGCGCATGTGTACACTCCTTGTATACAAACTTATACGATGCCTTCACGGAGCGCATATGTACACTCCATGTACACGAGAGTACGTGATGCGTGCACGGAGCGCATGTGTACACTCCGTGTGCACAAGGAGCTCATGAGTACACTCCGTGTGCACAAGGAATTATGTGTACATTCCGTGTGGACAAGGAGGTGATGTATACACTCCGTGTGCACACGGAGCGTATGTGTACACTCCATGTACAGCTTACGTGATGTGCACACGTACACACGCCTCCGAGGGATTGTTGGGAACGGGCGCTGGGAAACCTGCGACTCATGGCGCCGCCGCCGCCGCCGCCGCCGCCGCCGCCGCCGCCGCAGCCGTAGCCGCGATCCAAATATAGAACAACTTTCTCACGACTTCGCGCGACGCGGCGCAGGTCTGCCGACAATTGGAGAGTCGCCGGGGGCGGCCAGGGGAAGGAGGAGGAAGAGGAGGTGGAGGAGGAGGAGGAGGAAGAGGAGGAGGAGAGGAGGAGGGGGGAGGAGGGAAATCTGGAATCGGGGAAAGTGATTTCAGGAGACTTCGGCGTCGGCGGAAGGGAGAGGCGAAGCAGTGACAGAAAGACGAGAGGAGGAGGAGGAGGAGGAGGAGGAGGAGGAGGAGGAGGAAAAGGAAGAGCAGGAGGAGCAGGAAGAGCAGGAAGAGGAGGAGGTGGAGGAGGTAGACGAGGTGGAGGAAAATTAGGAGGATAAGTCGGAGGACGAGGAGGAGGAGATGGAGGAGAAGATGGAGGAGGAGGAGGAGCAGGAAACGGAGTAGGAGGAGGAGGGGTAGGAGTAGGATGAGGAAAAGAAGGAGAAGAAAGAGGAGGAAGAGGAGGAAGAGGAGGAGGAATGCAGGAGTGTGAGGAGGAAGAAAGCAGGAGGAAGAGGAGGAGGAGAGCAGGAGGAAAAGGAGAAAGAAAGCAGGATGAAGAGGAGGAAGGGAAAGAGGAGGAAGAGGAGGAAAAGAAGAGGGAAAGCAGGAGGAAGAGGAGGAGAAGAAAAAGAGGAGAAGGAAGAGGAGGAAAAGAAGAAGGGAAGCAGGAGGAAGAGGAGGAGGAAGAGGAAGAGGAAAGCAGGAGGGTGAGGAGGAAGAAAGCAGGAGGAATAGGAAGAGGAGAGCAGGAAAAGGAGGAGAAGGAAAGCAGGAGGAAGAGGAGGAAGAAGAGGAAGAGGAAAAAGAGGAAGAGGAGAAGGAGAAGGAGGAGGAAAAGGAGAAGGAAAGCAGGAGGAAAAGGAGGAGGGGAGAGCAGGAGGAAAAGGAAAAAGAAAACCAGGAGGAAGAGAAGGAGGAGAAAAAAAAGGAAGAGAAGGAGGAGGAAAAGGAGAAGGAAAGCAGGAGGAAG
>NC_134796.1:35562234-35564734 GCF_046742065.1 Oratosquilla oratoria
AAGTTTTGTGAAAATAATTCTCAGTAGACACAATACAGAAAGGTGGTGCTGGTGCTGGGAAGCTTACACCATTAGACACTGAATAGCTGCGGCCGAAGCCGTCACATTTGTCCTATGCGGTTGGAATGTTGGGAGAGGCAACTAACAGTCTCTGCTGGGAACCGGAGAGAGTGAAAAGAGCAACAGAAGTGACGAGGCACTAGAAAATGCATTTGTCATGAGTGATTGAAAGTACGACTGGCCGTCAGGCATCAGAAGATAGATATAGCGTAGTCTAGATATCTGCGAATATATATAATACGAGTGTAATTTCAAGGCTGCAAGTTATGACTAGGGAATCACATTACAAAGGATTACAAAGGCGGAGCATACCGACAGGAGACCTTTTGATCCATATCTAGGTCGGATGCGAAAAAAAATCATATTAATAATAAAATAATATATAAAAACTATGATAATGTAAATAACAAATAAAATACAAAAATAAATGCATAGGTATAGTTATATAATAAACAAACAGGTAAATAGTAAATAATAATAAATTGACATATAACTAATAATAAATGAAAATCAGAAAATTAAAATCATTGTAAAGTAACGCAGTATGATTAACGTATACCCTATTCAGGCCAATTAGGTGGAGGTTTTCTATCATATACTTTAGGTTAGGTAGGGAACCTACGCCAGGAGGCGCTGAGTAGCTGTGACAGAAGCCTATTATGCTCTTTAAGGACTGCTGGGAATCGGGGGGAAGTGCGGGATTCAAACACACAACTAAAGGAAAGCGATACCAGCACGCTTCCTATTACGCCACCAGCAGCCTCCCTTTATACTGCTATACAGGTAAAATTCTAATTCACAAATATTATCTAACATATATTTTTTTCATCCCGTTTTAAATTCTTACACTAAAGCGAGACTATTCTTAATGTTCGCCATGTTGGTTTGATGCCGTTCTGTACGACATGCCTGAGGCACAAGGTAGCTTTTGAAATAGTTAAACAAATAACAATGAAGTTTAGACAAATAAAGGTTTTCATTCTTCTGCTTGCTGCCGGGGGGGGCTCCTTTACCCGAGCAAGATTACCTGGCGACAAAAAAAAAAAAAAAAAAAAAAAAAAAAAAAAAAAAACCGTGGCAGTGGAAGTGCCGAGGGATGAGGGAAAAGTAGACACTTCGTGACATGGGATTGTGACAGGAGCCACAACAAAGGCACCATTAAGGGCCTCTTTGGCCTCCTCGTCCACTTCTTTTGCAAAACATACAACCTCCGATTTCTCCTTATTCTTTCCGGAAGCCGCAAGGCAAAGGGAAAATCGCCAGCTCTCGCTCTTGTCGTTCATGGCCGATAATAGGGAGCTTCCGATATCAAAGCAATTTACTGAGAACTGGGACATGTTCGCTGGTGGCGTAATCGCAGGTGTGCCGATCTAGCATTCAATTAGCAGTGGATTCGAGTCCCGCACTCCTCTCCGATTCCCAGAGGTGACTATTAGTTATTTTCCCCCCAACAGTCCCCAAAATGCGCAGGACACATGGAACGGCTTCGGCCGCAGCTGCTCAGCACCTCCTGGTGTATGTTCCTCTCCGGTTCCCGGCAATGAATGTATGTTACCTGCCCCAACAGTCCTCAAAGCGTATAATAGGCTAATGGTGAATGATGACTTATGCCGCAGCTACTCAGCGTCTCCTGGCGTAGGCTATCACCCCCCCCCCCCAGAAATCAATGGTTGTGTACTTTTAGCAAACGTTTGTTGAAGGTGTGTGAAAAGTATATTTATTCAATAACTGTAATATTGGACATTTATCAATGTAGATTCGAATACAGTAACAAAATAAATTCATTTTGATTAAAAATTTCTCTTGCTATGCGATGCTAAGTAAAGTATGCAATACGAACTTTAAACAAACTATTGCCAAACTTTGAAAGAAAAAGTACTATCTTATCTCAAGTGTAAATAAAATGCCTAAAACTCTATAGACAGCGTTCTTTATGAATGATCTATGTGAATATATATTTGAAATATCCTAAAAAAAAAACACTGTTTCACCACATACTTGAAAGTATGCATATTATGTGACCTTTTAACAGCCGTCTGTATAACATTTGCTTTCTGGGGGGGGGGGGAGGTCCTCACTTTGTGGGAACAGACAAGAAATAATGGTCTCAAACTGTCAGGAAGTCGATTTAACCCTCTAAGGACTGAATTATTATTATTATTATTTTTAATTCATGTTTATTATCTCAATTGTTATAAATCTTTGTTGCGTAAGTTCTTGCAGAATGAATCATACACTAGTTTGTGGCATACTTGTTTTTGCCATCCTGTACTTGTTTTAGTGTTAATGGCATATATACAAAAACTTTTTTTGTGTGACCATATGGTCACGCTAGTCTTTCAAGGGTTAATTTGGAAGTGGGTTGAAACAACTTCGCCAACCGTGTAGTAAATGAATGGAATCAACTTCCTGCAGAGGCAGTGCAACGTAGAATAGTTCG
>NC_134796.1:35574734-35577234 GCF_046742065.1 Oratosquilla oratoria
ATGCCATATTATTCTCTTAGGTGTTTTTTATGGAGATCCTAATGTAAGGTGATATTAAAGGTGACGGAATAACCTCATTGCTGCCATGCTAATAAATCCAGACAAAATCACAACAACAGTTTAACTGAAAATAAACACATCGAGACCGCAAAACACTGAAGATCAGACCTTAGCATTACAATCGGGAAAACGGACAAAGCGGCTGCTTACGTACTCGTGAACACCTACAATGAAGTCATAAATCACTTTTCAAAGAAGAAGAATAAGACCATAGTAAGGCATATAAAAAATACCTTTACGAAAATAACAAGCGCACAACTAGCCATCACTTTCAACGAATATATATATACATACATATATATGTATATATATATATACATATATATACATATATATATATATATATATATATATATATATGTGTGTGTGTGTGTGTGTGTGTGTGTGTGTGTGTGTGTGTGTGTGTGTGTGTGTGTGTGTGTGTGGAGTGTGTGTATAAATATAAAAGTATATATATATATATATATATATATATATATTTATATATATATATGTATATATATATGTATGTATATATATTATATATATATGTGTGTGTATATATATATATACATATATATATATATATATATATATATATATATATATTAGATTGGTGTTGGAAGGGTGAAGGGTGGATATATGCTCGGTCACCAACCTTATAAGGGGTAAGGGCGCTTTTGTATGTACATGTAGGCATGAATAAACATTTTCTGTGTGTGTGTGTGTGTGTGTGTGTGTGTGTGTGTGTGTGTGTGTGTGTGTGTGTGTGTGTGTGTGTGTGTGTGTGTGTGTGTGTGTGTGTGTGTGTGTGTGTGTGTGTGTGTGTGTGTGTGTGTGTGTGTGTGTGTGTGTGTGTGTGTGTATGTGTGTGTGTGTGTGTGTGTGTGTGTGTGTGTGTGTGTGTGTGTGTGTGTGTGTGTGTGTGTGTGTGTGTGTGTGTGTGTGTGTGTGTGTGTGTGTGTGTGTGTGTGTGTGTGTGTGTGTGTGTGTGTGACCGTGTGTGTATGATCTCTGTATATTATTTTTCATATATATTTTTGTGTGTAGACCACACTGCTGCAATGTACTCCCATCGAGGAATAAACCAAATTCTCTATCAAACTTTCATCATCTCTTAGGTTTGTAAAAATCTATGACTCTTTCCAGGTGACATATCTTCCATAACCAGCACTCTTACGTCTTTCTCCTTCTCTGATTCAGTAAACGTTTCATTTCCTATTTTATAGTGGATGTCTTCTTCTTGCTCTTACTCATTTTCAGAACATAAAATCATGCATTGAAATTCACTTCCGACTTTTGGTTTTATAGACATATTAAGTCTAGTACTTAGACTCTAGGATATCTGGTAACAGTTTGCAGTCATTCTCATTTTGCGCTATCCTCATGATCTTGCTAGAATCACCAAATAGATCGCGTAAATTGGAGTCATTATTTTTACCATCGTCGATCTTTGTGGGCCTCCTCTTGTTACTTCTCTCCATCATAGCCCTTACAAGCGTTCTCATGATTGGTGCTAATGGACATGGAACTGCCTATTTTCTCATGGAGTCTCCTCCATTCTTATCCTCTTGTCAAAATTTCCTTCAAGAGGACATTCGTTCATTCCAGCAGACTCCCATGAGTTTGCCTAATTTTCTTATCAATCTCTTATGAGATACCTTGTCAAAAGCTTTCTCTAGGTCCAGTTATACACAATCCATCCACGCATTTCATTCTTGTAACACATAAGCCACCTTTGAGTCAGAATTCAAGAAATTCGAAACCTTCCTTCCTTCGCTGAATCCAAATTTGGTATCTCCCAAGGCATTCCTCTCCTCTAAATATTTTGTCCATTTATTTCTCTCACGGATCCAAAACACAACTTAGTCCTCACGCAGGTCAAGGGGACTAGTCTCGTAAGAGATAAGAAAATTGGGGAGATGTATGGAGTTCTCAAGGGAGTCTGCTGGAATGAACGAAAGGTCTTCTTCAAGGACGATCGACTGATCAACACCTTTGTTGACATTTTAGACATTTTATTAAGATATTTGCATCTCCACTTTCACTTTGGGTACTCCTACACGTCTTTGACTTTTTACTAATTCATCTGTTTATCTATTTATTATTTCATTTTTCTAATTATCATTACTATTTCACCAATTCGTGTATTTTTCTTCCTTCACTATTCATTTTGGGGAGTCGTATTACTTACAACCTCCGCCCGCGGCGTTACGTTAAGCTCCCGCTCTGATAATCTATTTGCCTCTATCTAGGTGTTGGGGGGTGGGAAAAAGAGACAATGAGAGAGAGATAGAGAGAGAGAGAGAGAGAGAGAGAGAGAGAGAGAGAGAGAGAGAGAGAGAGAGTGAGACAGAGAGAGAGAGAGAGAGAGAGAGAGAGAGAGAGAGAGAGAGAGAGAGAGAGAGAGAGAGAGAGAGAGAGAGAGAATATTAGTGTGTGTGTGTGTGTGTGTGTGTGT
>NC_134796.1:35599734-35602234 GCF_046742065.1 Oratosquilla oratoria
GTAAACAACACTGAGATTATTACGAATATTTTTATGTTTCTCAAATGTTTTTCCTATTTTATTGGAAGATGTTTTTACTACATTTATTCCACCTTTTAACAAATAATCACCAATAGCTATGGTGTTTGTAGAATTAGGGATAGAAATAAAATGCGACTTATCCTTTCCCGGGGTCCGGACGTTTGAGCCATCGGTATTTTTTGTTGCTTTTTACCATTTATATAATTTTTCACATAGCTATGTGTATTTTTTGTTGCTTTTACCATTTATATAATTTTTCACATAGCTATGTGGGTTTTTTTCTTAACAGGATACAGAGTTAAGATGCCTAGAGAATGCAAGAATTCGCCAGACAAGTTTTGTTATATATATGGATCAGTTACATTAAGGCAATACAAGAGACAGCTGACTCAACGTGTAAAGAAACTTTATGAGCTGTACTTTGGATGTAAAGTGGGTGACCAGGACAAAAGCTGGGCACCTCACATATGTTGTGTCAGGTGTACAAGTTCCCTTTCTGCCTGGGTGAAAGGCAAAGGGACTGGCCTCATGTTTGGCGTACCAATGGTCTGGAGGGAGCCAAAGGACCACTCAACAGATTGCTACTTCTGCTTAACGGATATTAAAGGTGGGTGTTCAGTGTTTATTTTTTACTGTTTTTATATATTTTCAAGAGATGTATCAATAAAAAAGATCGAAATACATAATAAGTTGCACTTCCACTATTTTTGCACGTGATCACAACCAATAGTATCCTTTTTTTAGTCTGATTTTATTTTATTTTCCTGCAGGTCGCAACAGAAAAGGCAAGAAATCTATCGTGTATCCAGATCTTCAGTCTGCTATTCGCCCAGTTCTACATTCAAGTGATATTCCTGTACCACAGCCGCCCTCTGAACTACCAAGCGATGACACGAGCAACTCAGACGATTCAGAATCTCAAGATGCAACGTATACGACACAACTTGAATCTGATAAGAAACCACACCTCATCACCCAACCAGAACTCAATGATCTAGTTCGTGATCTAACACTTACTAAGCAACAGAGTGAACTCCTGGCCTCACGTTTGCAACAATGGCACCTGTTGGATGAAGAAGCTCGAATTACAGTATTTAGGAAGCGTTCTGCAAATCTACAGGATTTCTTCACTTTGGAAAACAACTTGACTTATTGTAATGATATCAGAGGCCTATTCAGTGCCCTTGAGCTGTTCTATGAACCCAATGAGTGGAGGCTATTCATAGATGGATCCCTTTACAGCATAAAAGCAGTTCTGTTGCACATTGGGAACACCATGCCTTCAGTTCCAGTTGCTTACTCAGTCACTTTAAGAGAGACATATGAGAACCTTGCTTTTATTCTAGACCGCATAAGTTACAAAGAGCATGAGTGGTTAATTTGTGCAGACTTGAAAGTAGTAGCCATACTTAATGGGCTACAAACTGGATACACCAAATTTATGTGCTTTCTTTGCAAGTGGGACAGTAGGGCCAGATCAGAACATTATATACGCTCAGAATGGCCATCTCGGGAATCTATGACGCTTGGATGCCATAATGTAATTCATGAGCCACTAGTTAAGAAGGAGAAAATCATTTTGCCACCACTGCATATAAAACTAGGCCTAATGAAGCAATTTACCAAAGCACTGCAACATAACAAGCCATGTTTCCAGTATCTCAAAGGGATCTTCCCTAAAATTAGTGATGCCAAGATTAAAGAGGGTATATTTGTAGGCCCTCAGATTCGCAAGCTTATAAATGATGAGGACTTTGAGGCGACAATGGATGAACCTGAGCTAGCGGCCTGGCATGCATTCAAAGATGTATGCAAAGGGCTTCTGGGAAAGCACCAAGAGTCCCAGCGAGAGCGTAAAGTGGAGAGGCTAATCAAATGCTACCAAGATCTCGGATGCAATATGTCACTGAAGATACACTTTCTTCATTCTCATCTGTCCTTCTTCCCAGAGAATGCAGCAGATGTGAGTGATGAACATGGAGAGAGGTTCCATCAAGATATAGCGTCAATGGAAAACAGGTACAAGGGAAAATGGAGCCCTGCTATGCTGGCTGACTTCTGTTGGAACCTGAAGCGTGACACGCCTGAGACGTCTTATAAAAGAAGAAGTAAATAATAGATTGTAGGTTAATACATCATATAAAGCTAACAAACATGCCGATTCATTATATATTAATTAAATAAATACAATGAAGACATTTAATCTGACTTTGGGAGCAAAATACATTTATGGAACCTTGGAAATCTCTATTAATTGCATAATTATTAAACAGCGATTTACAAAAAATTGTGACGTGGCATGAAATTTTTGTTATAAAATTTGAATTCAGCACACTGAACTTCATAATAAAACGCACATGAGAACTATGTTTTTTTCTTAATCCTGAAATTTGTTGTACAGTAGAATTAGCATATGGTTGCATTATTTGACCTATTTTCTTTAAAATGTGTGATTTCCATGTAATTTGATCAAAGAGAA
>NC_134796.1:35612234-35614734 GCF_046742065.1 Oratosquilla oratoria
TGTACGTGTGTGCGTGTGTGCGTGTGTGCGTGTGTGCGTGTGTGTGTGTGTGTGTGTGTGTGTGTGTGTGTGTGTGTGTGTGTGTGTGTGTGTGTGTGTGTGTGTGTGTGTGTGTGTGTGTGTGTGTGTGAAGCTCCAGACATAATCCTATGAGCTGAGCTTTACTGAAATCGGGTATTTTAGAAACACAAGTATCTGTACATATTTCTAAGACCTCGGAGTTTTATTCGAGGATGGTTCTTATTAGTGTTGTGCCTTGGACTTCCCTTTAATGATTTTAAGGGTCTCCTGATGTCAGGTGATATGAAAGACGACGGGATAACCTCATTGTCGTCAAGCCAATATTTGAAGTACCTTTTGAAGTACCTTTCTCTCTTGGTGTGGGCTGTTTTTAAGAAGAAACTGATTTGATAGTACTTATTTCTACGGGGTCAAATGAACGGAACCTCCTTAGTGCACCATTCAAGCACTAAATGATTCTAAGATCTCCAAAATCTCCGTGTTTTCTTCTAGAATGCCCCTCGTCAGGACTATGCCATATTATTCTCTTAAGTGTGTTTCTAGGGGGGCTTCTGATGTAAGGTAATATTAAAGGTGACGGAATTACCTCGTTGTTGTCATCCAGAGGAAGTACCAACAGCAGTTTCATTGAAAATAAACACATCGTGACCGCAAAACAGTTAAGATCATACCTTAGCATTACAATCAAGAAAGCGGACAAAGCGGCTGCTTACGTATTCATGGACACCTACACTGAAATCATAAACCTCTTTTCAAAGAAAAATAAGACCATTCTAAAGCATATAGAAAATACCTTTACGAAAATAATAAGCGCACACCTAGCTATCACTTTCAATATATCTATATATATATATATATATATATATATATATATATATATATATATATATACATACATGTGTGTGTGTGTGTGTGTGTGTGTGTGTGTGTGTGTGTGTGTGCGCGTGTGTGCGTGCGTGCGTGTGTGCGTGTGTGCGTGTGCGCGTGCGTGCGCATGTGCGTGTGTGCGTGTGTGTGTGCGTGTGTGCGCGTGTGCCATTGTGCGTGTGTGCGTGTGTGCGCGTGCGTGTGCGTGCGTGTGCGTGTGTGTGTGTGTGTGTGTGTGTGTGTGTGTGTGTGTGTGTGTGTGTGTGTGTGTGTGTGTGTGTGTGCGTGTGTTTTTACCTAGTTGTATTTTGCGGGAAGGGGAGCTACACTCGTAGTGTCCCGCCTTTGTATCTCGCAGTGTAGAGTTTGCTCTTAAACTCATGAATGGTTTTTGCGCACAATATTTCATTGTCCAATTTATTCCAAGTGTCCACCACTCTATATAGAAAACTGATTTTCTTCAGATCTCTTCTGTAATTATGTTTTTTTTTTTCTTTCCATCTCCTCTTGTGCTTCTCCTGTCCCAGTTTAACAAGTCCTCTCTATCGAGTATTTCTGTACCCTCCATGATTCTGTAGATGGTCAGTAGGTCACCTCCCCCTCCTCTTTGCTCCAGAGTCGGTAACTCCTATTTAGCCAATCTGTCCTCATATAACAAGTTGCAGGTGCCATTTTTGTTGGTGCTCTCTGGATTCTTTCTGTTTTCTTTATATTGTTTTTGGTACTGGGTGACCACAATGTCGCCGCATATTCTAGTCTAGGCCTTATCAGTGTGACCAATATTTTTTTTAGTAATTTCTTCGTCCAAATATGTAAATGCCACTTTTATTTATCTTAGCAAGTTGTAGGATTCTCCGATAATTTTGTTTATCTGTTTGTCATAGGACAAGTTCTTTGAGATAATTACTCCCAAATCTTTTTCGGATCTCTCCTTTACTTCCTTGGTTCCAATTTCATATAGTCCTGATATTCTGTTTTTCCTTTTTCCAAACTCCATTGTGCTACACTTCTTAATATTGAAGTCCACTTCCCATTTCTGACTCCAGTTCCATACCTTAATCAGGTCTTCCTGCAGTGATTCGCAATCCTTTTCAGTTTTTACTTTCCTTAACAGTTTGGCGTCGTCTGCAAAGAAGCTCATGTAACATTTCACATCATCATCCATGTCATTCACACAAATAGCAAATATTATTGGAGCCAATACAGATCCTTGCGGTACTTGTGTGTCCATCCCACGGCCAGTGGGTGCCCTTGTGTCCACAGAAGATTTTGAACTTTTAGGTTCTCCTGAGGCGATGATGACAAAATTTGCGGAAGAGTAGCGTGGTAGCAAACGCTGTGTCCCATTGACATCACATGTATCGATGGAGGTCCTACTCGGCCATATGACGTCATAGAGTCACGTGATTCAAATGTGACGTCATGGAGTCACGTAACCTAAGCGTGACGTCATGGGGAACCTGGTGAGACTTAGACCGAATCGTCAGTGAGAGCAAGATAAGTGATGCAATTTTTGGTCGATCTAATGATATAGATGGACCAGTCCAAGGCAATAGTTCTCAAAATTTTTCACTCCATTCCTCTCCCCCCCACAATCCTTCATGAATTCTCA
>NC_134796.1:35644734-35647234 GCF_046742065.1 Oratosquilla oratoria
CCATTTCCTCAGTGTATTCAACTCCTCCTTGTCTTAATTTCTCCAAGTCTTGTTTGTTTTTCAGTTTATTGTTTACAAATCTGTAGAATAGTTTTGGTTGATCTTTACACTTTTCTATAACATCTTTTTCATATTTTCTTTTTTCCTCTCTGCACTTTTGTACATATTCATTTCTATAACCAGTATATATTTTCCATTTTTCAGGTCTTCTGTCTTTTTTCCATCTGGTCCAGGCTTTGTCTCTTTTGTCTTTTAACTCCCTACAACTTTTGTTGTACCAGCATTTTACATATTCTTTTTCTTGTTTTTGTCTTGGGACATACTTTTCCACTCCTTTTTTGTAAATTTTTGTCAAAATATTCCATTTCTCTTCCACTGATGTTTCTTCTTTGTATATTTCTTCCCAGTTTTCTTGTTGGAAGAATTCTCTTATTTTATCAAAGTTTGTTTTTTCATACATCATTCTTCCTTTTCTATATTGTTCATTTCTTTTCATATATTTTTCTTCATTAAGTTCCAGTTCAATCAATATGTGGTCACTTTTACCTATTGGTGTTTTATATTCAATCTTGTCCACTATTCTAGGTTCAGATGTAATTATTAAGTCTAGCCTCGATGGTTCTTCTTCATTTCTATACCTAGTGTTCTCTTGTATCCATTGTGTCATTGAATGGTCAGTAATCATCTCAAGTAGAGTATTTCCCCATGAGTCATCACCACTCTTTACTGTCATTTCTTCCCAGCAGATTTCTTTGCAATTAAAGTCGCCCATCATAACTATTCTTCCTCCGTCTTCCATTATTTTAGTTAATGCTATCTTTGTGTCCTCTAACATACTTTTATGTTCACTCTCCTCCCATGAGGCTGTTTTCGGAGGCACATAATTGATCACAAATTTTCTGCTCTTCTTATCTCGGTCTTCCACTTCTATCATAATCATCTCTACTGTATTCTTTCCATATATGACATCTTTCACGTTTATATCCTTCTTAGTCAGGAACATAACTCCACCCCCTTGTTTTTTCTCTCTGTTTCTAATCCAATAATTGTATGTATCATGTCCTACACTGTTGGGTGGTAGTGGGCCTTTTAATTTTGTTTCTACAATTCCCATTATGTCCGGTTCTTTTTCTTTCAAATAATCATTCAGTTCATTCAATCCTGTTATCAATCCATCTATATTTGTGTAAGACACTCTTAGTTTTCTGCCACTTCCATTGTGTTCTCTGTTTCCCTTATGTTTTTCTTTAGTATGTCGAACTGCTTTATTTTCATGTTCACTACTCTCCAATAGAATCTCTCTTTCTCTGACTCCGTTCTTTCCTCGTTTTTTGCCTTAGCTTCAATTCTTTTCTGCTTTTCTGCCTCTCTTTCCTCCTTATTCATTTCTTTTTTTATCCATACCTTTTTATATTGATCATTTGTTGCTAGTTTCCCTGTCTTGGATAGAATTTTCTCTGCCGTTGTTTGTGACCTGAATTTAATCTTAATTGGTCTGGTCTTATCTGTACTATATTTTCCGAGTCTGAATTTTTCCTCAATTTCCTTTATAATTTCTGGTTCATCTTCCTGGACTAATTTTAATAAACTGCTTACTCTTTCATTTTCCTCCTTGATTCTTGCGGTTCTATCTGGGTTATGTTTCTCTTCCATTCCTAATATAATTATACATTTCTTTTTGTCAGCTAATTCTCTTACTATATTCTCCTTCTGTCTCATCACTTTAATAACTGAGTCTTCATTATGTTCTTTCAATTGCTGTTTGACTATGTCAGTGAATGAAACCTTATTCCCTTCTTGAGTTATTCTCCAATTTTTAGCTTCTGTAGCTATTTTCTCTCTGTTTTCATTACTATTCTTCTTCAATTTCTCATTCTCCTCCTTTACATTTCCTAACTGTCTTTTTAGGTCCTCTATTTCTTCAGTTAAGTTTCTGTTAGCCTTCTCTAGTTGTTCCAACCTTTCAATTCTCTGGAAAATGGAGTCTACATTACCTAACTTACGTTCCAAGTCCTCGATCACCTTATCAACTCTCTCCTCTAGTCTATTCTCGTCACTTTCTACTGTATTGCTCCTCTCTATACTTCTAATCTTTACATTTTTATTTGCCATTTCGTCATCACTGAGCTGGTCCGGTGGTCGTTTCATGTTGACCTTACGCTTGTCTGCTTGGGCCAAGTCCTCCACATCCTCATTTCCTTCCATTTCCCCAGCAATCCCTCCCCTTCTCCTCTTTTCCTACTTACCTACTGCCCCACGAGCAATTTCCCCCCACCCTGTAAATACAAAAAGGTACTTCTCTTTGCGTTGGGATCCACAATCGGCACTTTTCTTCAGAACGTTCTTCAAGCCGTCCGTTCGTTGAAAGTGTGTGTGTGTGTGTGTGTGTGTGTGTGTGTGTGTGTGTGTGTGTGTGTGTGTGTGTGTGTGTGTGTGTGTGTGTGCGTGTGCGTGTGTGCGTGTGCGTGTGCGTGTGTGTGTGTGTGTGTGTGTGTGTGTG
>NC_134796.1:35682234-35686850 GCF_046742065.1 Oratosquilla oratoria
CTATGCATACATGTGTGAATGTATGTATGTATGCATGTATGTATATATGTATGCATGTATGTATGTATGTATGTATGTATGTATGTATGTATGTATGTATGTATGTATGTATGTATGTATGTATGTATGTATGTATGTATGTATGTATGTATGTATGTATGTATGTATGTATGTATGTATGTATGTATGTATGTATGTATGTATGTATGTATGTATGTATATCGTTTTGTATAATATCTTCCACGAGCACTTTGAGTGTCGGTGTCCAGTGACTCGTGCTTAGAGAGCATATCCGGGTCGTCTCTCGGTCCACCGTGAGGCAAAGGCCCTGGCCGGGTCTTCCCGTGGTCACCTCGGGAGCAGAAGGAGGAGACGACGAGCACAGCTGGCGCCGTTCGAAGAGCTCTCCCAATCCCCCGATCCTCGAGGTCGCAGCAAGAACGGTCGGGAACACTGCGACCGAGGACCTGAAATGAGCTACAGAGGATCGAGCTGGCAACGGGGGCACAACAGGAGCCTCGCCTGACTCCGACGCCCCAGAAGATTCTTGGATCGTCAGTTCTTCGACGATAGATCCGTCGGCGCGTCCCGACCGCCTGCGACCAATAGGACATAAAAAAGAAAAATAACAAAATACAGAAACTTCGGGAAGAGAAATAAAAAAGGCTTTGCTGGTCGAAAAAATCACAAAATCATACAAAAAAAATGTAACTAATAAAAACACAAAAATCCAGCTATACTAGGACGAAAAATATAGTTACATTATATTCTGTACTAAAAAAATCCCTCGGCCGAATAAAATCGCCTGACGAGCTGTTCTTTGACTGATGGTTCTCACACGGGAGGCTATTGGCTGGCCCGCCAAGGGGGCCATGACCTGAGTTTAGGGGAGCCATGGCCTGCTGCTGCAGATTTCCTGTGAGGCCAGTGGCCGCTAGTCGTTTGCAGAGTAGTAATGCAAATCGAACAATCCTCAAAAAAAAAAAAAATCTACCAGATGTAAGGCAATTCTGTCAATATTGTAACAGAGCAAAGGCTTTCTCTACGTCATCATTTCATCCTGCCTTGTCTTTTGGTGGGATTTGGGAGGAAAATGAAGGGGAGGCACACAAACGTTGAGAATTGATAAAGGAGGGGAGAGGAATGGAGTGAAAAAGATTGAGAGCCACTGCCTTGGACTGGTCCATCTATATCGTTAGATCGACCAAAAATTGCATCACGTGTCTTGCTCTCGCTGGTGATTCGATCCGAGTCACACCAGGTTCCCCGTGACGTCACGCTTAGGTCACGTGTACCCATGACGTCACATTTGGATCATGTGACTCCATGACGTCATACGGCCGTGAGGGACCTCCATCGATACGCGTGATGCCAATGGGAGACAGCGTTTGCTACCACGCTACTCTTCCGCAAATTTGGTCATCGTCGCCACAAGAGGACCTAAAAGTTCAAAATCATCTTTGGACACAAGGGCACCCACTAACAATGGGATGGATGTATGGACACACACACACACACACACACACACACACACACACACACACACACACACACACACACACACACACAACTGCTACCATGGTGGCCCGTAGTTCTTGGTTCGAATCCTGCCCAGGGCCGAAATTATTTCGGTACCGCTGCGCTTCGGGTCGTTACTCTGACTCTCGTGGGCGGGGAGTTGGGTGTGTGTGTGTGTGTAAGGTCAAAGCATTACCCATAGATCGGACCTACGAGCTCTGAGCTCTCTTCCAGGAGGGAAATAGCTGTCGATCACGAGTCCAACACGTGATCCAAAGACCAAGTGAACACACACACACACACACACACACCCGCACACACACACACACACACACACACACACAGTCTTGGATCACGTGTTTGATTCAAAGCTCATATATGACCGATCTATGGGTAATGCTGTGACCTTACACGCACACACACACCCAACTCTCCGCCCACGAGAGTTGGAATAATGACTCGCAGCGCAGCGATACTGAAATTATTTCAGCCCTGGACGGGATTCGAACTCGGACCACTATAACAGCGGTTGATAATACTACCATTGCGCCGTCGAGTTGTGTGTGTGTGTATTTACCTAGTTGTATTTTACGGGACGAGAGCTATGCTCGTAGTGACCCGTTTTCGTATCTCTTCACGTCCAGTCTGCTCTTAAGATCGTGTATAGTTCTAGCATTTATTGTTTTTCTGTTCAGTTTGTTCTATATGGGAAGCTATTTTTTTCAGGTCTCTTCTGTAACTGTCTTTCTTTAGTTTCTTTTCGTGTCCTCTTATTTTTCTTGTGTCCCACTTTAATAGGTCGTCTCTATCGAGAATTTCCATCCCTCTCATAATTCTGAAAATGGTCAACAAATCGCCTCTTTCCCGTCTCTGTTCTAGTGTTGACAACTGTAATTTCTCCAATCTTTGTTCATATGTCAGATTTGACAGTGTGGGTGCCATTTTTGTCGCTGATGTTTGGATTCTTTCTAACTTTCTTATGTTCTTTTTTGAGCTGGGTCCCCACATTGATACAGCATATTCTAATTTTGGTCTTATCAGTGTAACAATTATTTTTTTTACCATCTCCTTATCTACGTAATCGAAGGCCACTTTCATTGATCTTAATAAGTTGTCTCTCTAAATGATTTATGTACATGTTTGTCAGGTGTCAAGTCACTTGAGATGATTACTCCTAGGTCCCTCTCTGAGTATACTTTTTTGACTTCTTTGTTTCCAATATTATGTTGTCCCGAAACTCTATTTTTACCTTTTCCAAATTCCATTATGCTGCATTTTTTCATTACAAAGAATTACAAAGGCGGAGCATGCCGACAGGAGACCTTTTGGTCCATATCTAGGTTGGATGCGAAAAAACCCATAATAATGATAAACAAATAAATGAATAAATAAAAACAATAATAATGTAAACAATAGATAAAACAAATAAATGCATAGATATAATTAGATGATAAACAGGTAAATAGTAAATAATAATATATTGACATAACTAATAATAAATGAGAATCAAACAATAATAAACAAAATAGACAAATGATAACAAAACAAATAAACAAATAATATAAAATAAATGGTAGTCATTACAGCATCTTGCTTAAGTGTTTATCTAAATGATTCTTAAAGCTTCGAACTGAACTACATTGCACTGCCTCTGTAGGAAGTTTATTCCATTCATTAACTACATGTTTGGCGAAGTTGTTTCTACTCACTTCCAAATTAAATCTATTTCCGGAAAGTTTGAGACCATTGTTTCTTGTCTGATTCTCATTCAGTGTGAAAACTTTGTAAATTTTGATGTTGTCAATTCCCTTTAGAATCTTAAAGAACTGTATCAAGTCACCTCTGAGTGTACACTTTTTAAAGGAAAACAGATTCATAGGTTTTAGTCCATTTGCGTATAATTTATTTTTTTGATATTTGGAATCAGTTTTGTGGCTCGCCGTTGTACTTTTTTCCAATCTGTCAATGTCTTTAATGAGATTCGGTGACCATACGGAAACAGCATATTCCAAATGTAGACGAACCATTTCCGTTGATGTTGAAGTTCATCTCATATTTCCGGCTCTATTCCCATATTTTATCCAGGTTACAGCGATCTGCAATCTTCTTCTGTTCTTACTCTCTTGAGTAATTTGGCATCGTCAGCAAAAAAGTTCAAGTAAAAATTTACCACTTCATCCATATCATTTATGTATATGCAAATCATTAAGGGAGCCAAAACAGAGCCTTGTGGGACTCCACTTTTCAAATCTTCCCATTTTGAATATTTGTCTCTAAGTACCACTCTCATTTTTTTTCCCAGTTAAGAAATCCTTCACCCATTCCAACATTTTACCTTGAATTCCTCCTATTTTTTTCAATTTTACTTATTAATTTTCTGTGCGGTACTTTGTCAAATGCTTTCTGTGTGTGTGTGTGTGTGTGTGTGTGTGTGTGTGTGTGTGTGTGTGTGTGTGTGTGTGTGTGTGTGTGTGTGTGTGTGTGTGTGTGTGTGTGTGTGTGTGTGTGTGTGTGTGTGTGTGTGTGTGTATGATTCACCATGGTCTTGGATCACGTGTTTCACTCGTGATCGACAGTTATTTCCCTACCGAAAGAGAGCTCAGAGCTCTTATATGACCGATCTATGGGTAATGCTGTGACCTTATATGCATACACACACCCAACTCCCCGCCCACGAATGTATGTGTATCCATACTTCTGTGTATGCATATATTTGTTTCTTTATGTGTGCGTGCGTCCGTGCGTGCGTGTGTGTGTGTGCGTGTGTGCGTTCGTGCGTGCCTTCTGTGTGTGCGTGTGTGAGTGTGTGTGTGTGTGTGTGTGTGTGTGTGTATGTGTGTGTGTCCGTGTGCGTGTGTGTGTGTGTGTGTGTGTGTGTGTGTGTGTGTGTGTGTGTGTGTGTGTGTGTGTGTGTGTGTGTGTGTGTGTGTGTGTGTGTGTGTGTGTGTGTGTGTGTGTGCGCGCGTGCGGGCATGCGTGCGTGTGTGAATGTGTGTCTGTGTGTGTGTGTGTGTGTGTGTGTGTGTGTGTGTGTGTGTGTGTGTGTGTGTGTGTGTGTGTGTGTGTGTGTGTGTGTGTGTGTGTGTGCTTGCGTGTGT
>NC_134796.1:35689850-35694850 GCF_046742065.1 Oratosquilla oratoria
TCTTCTTCTTCTTCTTCTTCTTCTTCTTCTTCTTCTTCTTCTTCTTCTCCTTTTTCTTCTTCCTCTTCTTCTTCTTCTTCTCTTCTTTATCCTCTACTTCTTCTCCTTTTTTCTTATCTTTTTCTTTTTATCTTATTTTTCTCCTCCTTCCTCTTCTTCTTCTGGTTCTTCTCCTTTCTGTCTAATTCTTCTTCTTCTTTCTTCTTCTTCTCCTGGTTCTTCTTCTTCTTCGTTTTGTTCTCCCTTTTTTCTTCTTCGTCTTCTCCTGGTTCTTCTCCTCCTTCCAACAACATGAATGGGTCACGACCCAGCCGCGTGGTAGGGCAAATCACTCAGTACCCTTTGGGTTAATGGAGGAAGAGGAGAAAAAGGAAGAAGAGAAGAAAAAGGAGAAAGAGGAGGAGGAGGAAGAGGAAGAGGAGGACGACGAGGAGGAGGAAGAGGAGGGAGAGGAGGAAGAGGAGAAAGAGAAGGGAGAGAAGGAAGAGGAGGAAAAGGAGAAAGAGAAGGAAGAGAAGGAAGAGGAGGAAGAGGAAGATGAGGACGAGGAGGATGAGGAGGACGAGGAGAGCAAGAAGGACGAGGAGGAAGAGGAAGAAGAAGAGAAAGTGAAGGAAGATGAGGAAGAGGAGGACAAGGAAGACGAGGAAGAAGAGGAGGAAGAGGAGGAAAGAGAAGGATGGGAAGGGGAGGAGGAAGAAGAGGAAGAAGAGAAAGAGAAGGACGAGGAGGAAGAGGGGTAAGAGGAGGAAGAGGAGGAAGAGACGGAAATGGAGGGAGAGAGGAAGAGGAGAAAATGAGAGGAAGGGGGCACAGGAGGATGAAGAGGAAGAGGAAGAAGAGGAGGAGGAGACGGAAGTGGAGGGAGAAAAGAAGGGGAGAGGATGAGAGAAAGGAGCCACAGAAGAGGAAGAGGATGGAGAGAAGAAAGAGGAGGAAGAGGAGGAAGAGGAGAAAGTTTAGGGAGAGAAGAAGGGAGGGAGGTGAAAGAGAGGAGGCATCGGAGGATGAGGAGGAACAGGAGAAAGGGGATGAAGAGGAGAAAGAGGAGGAAGAGGAAGAAAGAGGAGGAAGAAGAGGAAGAGGAGGGAGAGGAGGAAGAGGAGGAAGAAGAGAAAGAGGAGGGCGAGGAGGAAGAGGAGGAAGATGAGGAATAAGAAGAGGAGGAGGAAGAGGAGAAAGAGGAGGAATAGGAGGAATAAGGGGTAGTGGTTACCCTATCACGTACCTGACAGAAGGAGGCATTTTCAGCCTCTGCGAAACTGGGATGAGAGAATAAAAAGGAAATAATCTTAATTACAAGCCTAAGCACAAACTGAGACGCAGGCGACAAGGGCGACGTAGCACAGAGCAAAGGAAGTCTTCCTGTTGCTGAGTTGAAGTACTCTTTGAACTTCTCTTTCACTTTAAATGCTTCTAGATGTACTGCTTCAGATCAAGGGAACTGCAGTTAGTATCTGCGAGGTGGACATCGGAGGGAATCGTCTCCCCGCCGCCGTCGTCTTCAAAACTCATCATCGTCCTCGTCTTCACTTGGAAGTGCAGTCCGGCCCCGAAGGGCTGACAGTCGGTTTCCAGACATTCGCCCAAGATCTCTATCAAGTTTAATCATCTCCCCTTCCTCCAAAACCATCTCCCGAAGAAATGGAACTGACATCCATTGATTACTCCTCTTCTCCTCCTCCTCCCATTCCTCCTCCTTCTCCTTCTTCTCTACCTCCTCCACCTCCTCCTCCTCCTCCTCCTCTTTCTCCTTCTTCTCTTCCTCCACCTCCTTCTCTTTTTGTCAGTCATTTCCATGGAAACAGGCCCACGTTGATGTAAACACACACATCAATCCAAAATGTCCCCAAAGACTGGAAACAATTGGACGGTAATGGCTTCATTCCTGGTACCAAATTGACAGCTCGCAGAAATGTCCAAAGGGACAGCTTAAAGCAGTGCTCCTCGGAGATCTAGGCCAGATTCCTCCTTTCCTTGCAACCCCAAGTTTCCTCAATGCCTCTTCCATCTTGAATCTCCATCTAACACCTCCTTAACCATATCACGTGTGTAATAGTATTACTATTCAAAAATAGTAATACTATTAAAAATTAGATTTCAGTATTCGTTATTCTAATTAAAAGATTTGTTTCAATGGATCAAAACTTTCTCATTTCAGGTAATCCTTTTCAATTTTGGAATCGATTCTCAAATTCCAATCGCATTCAGTTGTTTGGAACTTGTAACAACCACATTTAAAAATGCCGTCCAAGATTTGTATAAACATTAACACTTTTTTTTTAAGCTTCATTAACTGAATTAGCTCAAATGGATAATGTCTAAAGGGGAATACTTTTGTATGAACTTTTAATCAAATTTCAATAACTGAATTGTTTCAAATGGATAACTTCTGAAGCAGAATGCGTTTGTGTGAGCTTTAAGTGTATGCACGTCCTTATAACTGAGTCTATTGCAGAAAAGGAGAAGACGGGGAGAAATCCCTTCGGGCTGCGTCAATTTTTTTTCTCATACATACTTCCTCACCCCCCATCCCCCACCCACTCCCCTCATGCATCACAGCATCATCTATACACAACCCCTCTCCATTCACCCCTATCTTCTGTCCTCTATATACCTTGTATAAATGCCAAATAAATACCATGCAAAAGTATGAGGGCGATCACGAATTAGCAGTTCACAGACGAAAAAGCTTCTATTTCGAAATTAATCCCACTTAAAACACAAACGAACAAACTGGGTCCTTCTTTTCTTTAGCCACGACTAATTGGCGGTCATGTTTTTGATTACTTGTAAATCAAAGCACTTATGATACCTGCTGGGAAAGCATCGGAGCACTTATTCCCTCAACTGCACGGTATGTATATAGATACAGACGTATAACCTGGATGAATGTGACGGAGCCCGGCACATCTAAGCACCAACGAGGGGTCCCGTCACGGTTTAGTGGGAGCGCGTGTGGGTTCGAACCCTGCTCATGGCGCAGAGGTTAGAGGGAAGGGCCTCAATCCTCTCAGAGCAATGGCCCCCGACCAACTGCCAAAACCAAAGTTCTTTCGAAAGGCACCGTTCCTTCCCTGCACCCTGAACAAAGAAGTTCATGACGTAGAACTGAATCAGCCTGGATGAACATAACATGCACACCTATGTCCTAGAACAAGAGAATGGATGAGACTGCAAGAGACGTATGTACACTAGGCAGCTCTTTGTCCCTCATCACCTGTCACCCATAAAGTTATCTCATCTTCTATTAGAACAACCATTTGTCTCAGCGCTCACTGCTACATGGTTACCGAGTCTATTCCATTCTTTAACCACTCTGTTGATAAACCTATTCTTTTCCTATTTCCTCCACCTAAGATTTGTTCAGCTGTATCCTTCATAAGTGCAGGACGTACCAGTGGAAGGCGAGGATGTAGGTACCCCAGTCGAGAGCATCGTGCGACGTCCCCCGGAGGATGAGCAGCCGCAGGACGTGGTAGTCGATGGCGGGCGAGAAGTCCATCACGTAGGACCGTGGGATGGTCACGCTCAAAGGCCCGAGGGCGACGTCAGCACGCTGGAGGATGAGCAAGAGAAAGACCAGAGTGGTGGACTGGAGGGAAAGTGAGGAGCTTACACCAGGAGGCTCTGAGTAGCTGCGGCCGAAGCCGCTTCTCATGACCTATTATGCACTTTCGGGAATGTTGGAGCAGATAACTAAGTCACTCCTGGGAAACGGAGATAAGTGAATCAGTGTGATTCAACACGCTCTTGGATGACGTGCTGGATTCGTCATCGACAGTATTACCCTCCCGAGTGAGAGCTCAGAGCTCATATATAGCCTAATCTGCGGGTAATGCTCTAAAGAGTGTGTATGGGCATGTGCATGTGTACGTGTATGCACAAGTGTATGTGTATGTGCATGTGTATGTGTATGTGTATGTGTATGTGTATGTGTATGTGTATGTGTATGTGTATATGTATGTGTATATGTATGTGTATGTGTATGTGTATGTGTATGTGTATGTGTATGTGTATGTGTATGTGTATGTGTATGTGTATGTGTATGTGCATGTGCATGCGTATGTGTATGTGTATGTGTATGTGCCTGTGTACATGTATGTGCATGTGTATGTGCTATAGAGAGAGAACAAACGCGACCTCAACTTACCCCGTTCTTCAGGAGGCCCACCATGCCAGACCAAGAGCCGTTCGGTAGGGGAGTTCCGAACTCCTCATCTTGGGGGACGAGCCATTGAGTTCTGTCGAAAGGGCTGAGATAAGAGTTTCTCCTCGTATTAGAATAACGTTTTATTTTTTACTTAACTTGGCTGGTGTTCTTTAAAATATATGTGCGAGTTTGTATGTATGTGTGTGTTCAGATGAGAGGTACATATCGTATTAGAATGACATATGTATGTTATTTTAGATATCTCGGGTGTTGTTTTATAAAACATATGTGCGACATTGCAGTACGGCACGTGTGTTCAGATAAGGGAAGTTGATCTATAAAGTATATGTGTAAGTTTGTATGTATGTGCGTTTTCAGACGAGTTTCATATCCTACTAGAATTATATTTTTTACTTGTCTTGGATGTTGTTCTATAAAATATTCGTGTGTTTGTCTGTTTACATGTATGTGCGCGCATGCTTGTGCGTACGTGGTTGTGTGTGTGCCTGTGTATGTATATATGTGCGTCTTTGTGCGTATGTGGTTGTGTATGTGTATGTGTATGTGTATGTATATGTGTGTATGTGTATGTGTATGTGTATGTGTATGTGTATGTGTATGTGTATGTGTATGTGTATGTGTATGTGTATGTGTATGTATGTATGTATGTATGTATGTATGTATGTATGTATGTATGTATGTATGTATGTATGCATGCATGCATGTATGCATGCATGTATGTATGCATGCATGTATGTATGTATGTATGTATGTATGTATGTATGTATGTATGTATGTATGTATGTATGTATGTATGTATGTATGTATGTATGTATGTATGTATATA
>NC_134796.1:35707350-35709850 GCF_046742065.1 Oratosquilla oratoria
TCTCCATTTTATTGCACAACGTTTCGTCTTTAATAAGACATCTTCTGGTATTTCTGTTTTAAAGATACAATAGATATTTATGATACTAGTCTGAATTACATTGATTATTACACATTAACAATTTATATCATATCTTACAATTGCATTTACATTTTAAATTTGAATGAATAATAACTCTAAAGATAATATTATTGATAATAATAATGATAATAATAATATTAAAAACTACTTCTTGCCTTAGGTGAAAAGGATGGGGAGTCGGCTACAAAGTAAGCCGCGGTTACCTTCTACTATGGAGGTGTGAGGAGCTGAGCGGATTACACGTGACCTCTGCCCTTTTAATCGTGCCCAGATGACGATTCAAGTTTTTGTGGACGTGCCCGGTATAAGGGATTTTTTATGTCCGGTTGTACCCCAATCGTGGTCAAGGTTGGACGTTGGACGCAATGCCTCTGCCCGGAAGTGGGTTGCGGATGAAAAGAAAGATGGAGATCAATATGCCAGCCTCTTTAAAAGGTTTGTTACGGAAAGAGCACCGTGAAAATATTCCTTCTTTTTACGATGAAAACGTTAAAGAACCCCGTGATATTGAAACCGCCATGAAAAGGCGACAGCGACATTTCTGGGTTGGGTGACAAAACAAAAAAAGATTGACAAATCCACTATTGACAAAGTTCTCAGAGCACAATTAACAGAAGAGCATAAGAAATGCTACCCCGAATATTACGAAAAATGTAAAAACCAGCAATCTACGACATGCGTCGTGGAGCAATCTATACAACAATTCCAACGTATAGTCTTTAGTTTCAACGAGATGTTACGCAATTCACCAACATACGAGTACAGTGATAGTACATTAGATGACCTGGAACCGTATAGCGTGGATTTTTCTTCCGAGGTTGTAGAAAATTTCAAGAAGCACTATTACGCAGGCTACAAAAATTTTTGTGGTAATGGTGGAAGAGGACACAGGCAATACCAGTTGAACTATTTAGAGCGTAGGTTCAAGACATTTAAAAGAAACGCCCGAAAAAACGTGTTTGCTATGAAGAATGTGAGGCGCCAGCAAGAAAAGAAGAGGGAGCAAAGGAAAGGAGAGTTGAGAAGAGACCTGAAAAAGATCCAAAAAGAGAGAGAAAAAAAAACGGTTACAAGCGGAAAAGAATGAAGTGGATAATAAGCTGCGGAAAACAATGTTAGAAAAAATGAAAAATAATCAATCGGAATACATCTCCCAACAAAAGAAGCGGATGGGTGGGACGGAGTGTTCACCAAAAGAATTGAAGGACTACATAGAGCAGGAAAACCGTCCACATTTGGAATATGCTGTTTCCGTATGGTCACCGAATCTCATTAAAGACATTGACAGACTGGAAAGAGTACAACGGCGAGCCACAAAACTGATTCCAAATATCAAAAATAAATCATACGAAAATCGACTAAAGCACATGAATCTGTTTTCCCTAAAAAAGCGTAGACTCAGAGGTGACTTGATACAGGTCTTTAAGATTTTAAAGGGAATTGACAACATCAAAAGTGACCAAATTTTCACATTGAATGAGAATCAGACAAGAAACAATGGTCTCAAACTGTCCGGAAATAGATTCAATTTGGAAGTAGGTAGAAACAACTTTGCCAACCGTGTAGTTAATGAATGGAATAAACTTCCTGCACAGGTAGTGCAATGTAGTTCAGTTCAAAGCTTTAAGAATCATTTAGATAAATACCTAAGTAAGATACTGTAATGATTATAATTTATCTTATATTATTTGTTTTTGTTTTGTTATAATTTGTGTCTGATTTTCATTTATTATTAGTTATATGTCAATTTATAATCATTTACTATTTACCTTTTTGTTTGTTATTCAACTATACCTATGCATTTATTTATGTATTTTATTTGTTATTTTTACATTATTATAGTTTTAATTTATTATTAATATGATTTTTTTTTTTTTTTATCCGACCTAGATATGGATCAAAAGGTCTCCTGTCGGCATGCTCCGCCTTTGTAATCCTTTGTAATCCTTAATGAGGAACCAACGTACGGTAATCTCCAAAAAGAAGACAGCTGAGGAAAGTAATCCGCGTGGGCGTGCGCATGAGAATGTGAAGGGATCGTTACGCGAAGCAGACAAAAAAGTGAAACTAAATGATGTAGGGGTTTTGGTGGGCAGAAAGTTTATGCAATGCGCTGCTGTGGAAAAATGAGCTCCAGACAATATGTAGTAACCAGGGGCAGACGCCACTCACTGTACCAATCGAGATAAAGGATAAGGTACTCAAAGATCTGTACAAAGGAAAGTCGCCGCTCTCTAAACGTTTTTTCAATAATTTAGTGGGGTTGAATAATATGCTCTCATTTACGTCTTTCTCGACTTCCAAAAAGTTAGAAAATGCAGCAGAGTCAATGATGTCTTACTAGATTCAGGGTAGGATATATCATAGGTTGTTCACGTTGGATGCTCAGAAAATAATTCAATCTTCACCGTTTCCAGGG
>NC_134796.1:35717350-35724850 GCF_046742065.1 Oratosquilla oratoria
TTACTATGTTTCCACCATCTATCAGTAACTCTAATAATGCATTCTTTGTGTCTTCCAGTAATTTGGAATGATCACTATCAGACAAAGCCTGTGTTTTTGGGGCCACATATCTACTATGATAAAGTAGTAGCCTCTGTCTGTCTGTTTGTTTGTTTGATCCCGAACTCCTCCTAGGGTTTTGCAGATAGACCCCCATAACCATATATATTCTGATACCCTATCCCTTCAGGGACTTGGATAACTATATTTCATTTCCAAAAAATAATTATTTTGGTTAGGGTTAAGGGTTAAAATTAGGTGGGTTATGGTTAGGTGAGTGATTATTCAGGAACTACTCCTAGGTTTTTGCAGATAGACCCCTATAACCATATATATTCTGAAACCTTATAACCTGTCTGTCTGTTTGTTTATTTGTTTGTTCAGGAACTCCTCCTAGGGTTTTGCATATAGACCCCCATAACCATTTATATTCTGATACCCTATTACTTCAGGTACTTGGATAACTATATTTCATTTTCAAAAAATATATATATTTTGGTCAGGGTTAAGGGTTAAGGTTAGGTGGGGTATGGTTAGGTTAGAGATTATTCACGAACTCCTCCTAGGTTTTACAGATAGACCCCTATAACCATATATATTCTGAGACCTTATAACCCAAGGTACTTGGATTACTATCTTTCATTTGTCTGTCAATTTGTTTGTTTGTTTGTTTGTTTGTATGTTCACGAACTCCTCCTAGGGTTTTGCAGATACACCCCCATAACCATATATATTATGATACCCTATCACTCCAAGTACTTGGATTACTATGTTTTATTTAAGAAAATATATTTTGGTTAGGGTTAAGGGTTAAAGTTAGGTGGGGTGCGGTTAGGTTAGGGATGGAGATTTTGTTGTGCACTGTCCATATGTGTAGCTTGTCCAGCGTGTCCTGCAGTGGGTCGTAGTTCTGGTCAGTGTTGGACACAGGGATCCCCACCGTGCAGTCATCAACATATTTCCACCTGTGCGGTGTGCCTTCCAGAGCATCATTGATGAGTATGAGGAATCACAGTGGCCCCATCCTTGTTCCCTGTGGTACCCCACTGGATAGGTGCTGGACTGCAGAGACGTGTCCCTGATATCTGACAGCTTGACAACGGTCCGTCAGGAAGTCAGATAGCCAAGCCACCAAGGAGGTAGGAAGGCCAAAGTGGATGGCTTTGGTGATGATAGTGGTATGATCAACAAGGTCAAAGGCTTTCTTGAAGTCAGTGAACGCCACTGCAAGTGAAGTCTTGCGCTCCTCGAGATTTTCATAGATAAAGTCAAGAAATCTAATAAAATAGTGAGTGGTGGAGGATGTTTTCACGTTACCAAACTGCTGGGGATCAACGAATTTGCTGACTTTGGAGTATGCCCACTCGAAGACAAAATCCTCACAAATAAGACTAGGAATGGGAGTGATAGTAATGGGTTTGAGATCACTAAAGGATTGGGGATTGGAAGATTTGGGGATGGGAGTAATGAAGCCTGTCTTCCAATCCGTGGGACATTTGCCCTGCTTAAGTAAGGCGTTGATCATTGAACAGATCGGGATGGCAAGTTTGATGGGTAAGTCTACGGGTGTAGAGGACCGCTTTGACTTGATGCTAGCGAACTTATTGGCAACCTGAAAAGCATGTTCTGTGGAGGGGGTAGGGGGAAGAGGAGGGGAGGAAAGCAGGGAAGAGAGGTCAATACTGGGCAGCGTTTGACAGAAGGATGTGAAGTGGTCATTTAATTGCTCAGCCGCAAGTTTTGATGAAAATTGTGATAGGAGGGGGATGTCAGATGCCTGCCTCATACCACACAAGCTTTTGACCCTGTTAAACCAAAGGCTGCTGTTCTGCTGTAAGTGCTTAATCTTGTTGGGGTAGTACATTTTCTTGGCTCTTTTGATTTCCCTTATGACTTTGTTTCGGAGTTGTCTAAAAAGGTTGATGTCAGTGTAAAAAGCTTTAACACGGCGTTGAATCAGTCTTTTAATCCTGGGAGTGATCCATGGGGCATCGGCTGGGTGTGTCTACGTTTGCTTCAAAGGGAAGTAACGATGGGAGGCCTGCGTAATTATATTGATACAGATGTCCCACTTCTCCTGAACTCCCTCCACTGCTAGCACCTCTGTCCATGGATGTTGAGTAATCCACTGTCCAAATTCACGCAAGTGCGATTCGGGCATGGGCCTGTGAGAGCGAGTGGTGGTGCTGTGTGCCAACGAAGAAGTGCTGGTCGGCGACCACAAGATGGAAGTGTGGGTGTACCGACCAATTAGGGGGAGAGGTTGAGGGGGGATGTACAGTTCAGTCATGTCACTTAGAATGAGGTCAATGGTGATGATGCCATGTGTGGGGAAGTTGACGAGTTGTGATATATGTAGATGTTCTTGAATATCACTGGTGTTTAACTCATTGAAATCCCCACATAGGACCAGCTTAGCACCGGGGTATTTGGCCCTAAGACTGTCTGCCGTACTAATAATGTGTTCCACCAAAGCGTCGGCCGACGGAGCTCGTGGGGGGTGGTAGACTACACACAATGATCGAGGCTGTGAGGCGAGGGTGTTAGATGGGGGGTTAACCATAACCATATGGCCTAGAAGGCCCTCATGGATGTCGACGGGTAACTCAGAGACATTCAAAACATTCCGAGAGTACAAGGCCACTCCACCTCCACGCCTCCCACTCCTTAGGTTTCGCATATTTCGGGCACTATTTGCCATGCTTCTGTAATTGCAACTACACCCACATTAAGTGACAAAAAGTAGCAGCGAGTTCATCTATTTTGTTACACGAGGATGTAACGTTAGACAAAAAAAAAAAAAAAAAGTAAATCATACCATAGTCTTGGGACCTCAATGACCTTTGCGTTCCGTGGCAGGCTTCAGTGTTATCACTGTTCTCACTCTCCTCCTACTAACTATTTTAATGCATCTATGATGGTTGCGTCCCGCTCGACATCCGCGGTTACGAAATAGTCTTAGTTCTTTGAAGTGTCTTATCACAGGTGAAGGAGGGTAACCATACCTTGATCTTAATTGATACCGTTTGCCTGCACTGTAGTGAATACGGGTAAGAGTAGACAACTTAACTAGGTAGTACACTATGATCACCACTCAGTGAGGAGCGTCACTACAAGAAATTAGCCGTTGACTTAAAACAACAGTTGAACAACATCACACACTGAGTTTAAAAGTAACAACAGGGAAAGTGGGTCAACACACTGACCCTTGCCAGCCAACAGCCGATACGTCTAACCCCGGTCAAGTCTGGCGGTGGTGTGTGTGTGGTGTGTGTATGTGCACGTGTGTGTGTATGTGCACGTGTATATGTGTATGTGTGTGTGTGTGTGTGTGTGTGTGTGTATCTGTGTGTATGTGTGCGCGTGTGTATCTATATGAACACACTAATACACACATACAAACTCTCACACACGCACACATAGTAAAGATGCACATGCACACACACTCACACACACACACACACACACACACACACACACACACACACACACACACACACACACACACACACACACACACACACACACACACACACACACACACACACACACACACACACACACACACACACACACACACACACACACACAAACACACACACAGACACACACACACATACACACACACACTCACGCACACACACACACACACACACACACACACACACACACACACACACACACACACACACACACACACACACACACACACACACACACACACACACACACACACACACACACACACACACACACACACACACACACACACATGACTCGTTGGTGGGATTGGTAGTGTCAGCGACCGCATCTTGAGTATCGCTGTGTTGTGAGTTGTTACTCCAACTCTAGTGGGATGGGTGTTAGGTGTGTGTGTGCGTGTAAAGTCACAGCATTACCCAGTGATCGGTCATATATGAGCTCTGAGCTCTCTTACGGGAGGTAAATAGCTGTCGATCATGAGTCCAACACGTCATGCAAGACCATGGTGAATCACATATACACACATAAACCGAGTCACTCACACACACATATATATATATATATATATATATATATATATATATATATATATATATATATATATATATATATATATATATATACACATGTACACATAGACACACACACAGTCACACACACAATCACACCTCTCTTGGAGCTGTGGTTAGAGCTCTGGACTTCCACTACGTAGGTCCGGGTTCGACCCTCGCCCGGGGCTGAAATAATATCAGTATCGCAGCGCTGAGGGGTGTTACTCCAACTCTCGTGGGCGGGGAGTTGGGTGTGTGTGTGTGCAAGGTCATAGCATTACCCATAGATCGGACCTACGAGCTCTGAGCTCTCTTCCAGGAGGGAAATAGCTGTCGATCACGAGTCCAACACGTGATCCAAAGACCAAGTGAATACACACACACACACACACACACACACACACACACACACACACACACACAAGCTCACACGCGTACACACATACACACAAACACACACGCATATAGACGCACACACAAACGCACACACACACACACACACACACACACACACACACACACACACACACACACACACACACACACACACACAAACACGCACATATACACACACTCGCGCTCACGTACACATGCAGACACACACAAACATTCACACACACATACACACATACAGAGAAATATACCATCACACACACACACACACACACACACACACACACACACACACACACACACACACGCCAACGCACACTCACACGCACACGCGCACGCACACACACACACACACACACACACACACACACACACACACACACACACACACACACACACACACACACACACACACACACATACGCCGACCACAGAACCGCGACCACCTTCGTCGTCGCTGGGCCCCAAAGAAGAGGATAAACGAAGAAAAAGGAAACCTGGTTTGTATTGTAGGGGAGGGAAGAAATCGTGAGTGTCCGTAATGATATCTCCGCAGTGTTACTTAATTGTATTAAGGGATAATTCGCAAAAATGAAGGAAAATAACAAAAAATCCGACTCGAAAGGAAACTGCGAAGCAGAGCCACCTGGTAACGACATGACGAATCTAAACAAACATTTCATCACGCCGACCACGACTCGGGAGCATCACAAAGATGCTTTTTCTGGATTTAATAAGTGTGAAAGCAGGAGTCTAAGTCGTATCTTAGAGATAGAGAGGGAAATGAGCAATAATAGGATACGGTGGGAGAATGAAATTATGGAATAAAGAAACAAAAACTGTTGGATTAATGGACTGTCTAGTGCAAGCAAACGTTCATATCTCCGACCCGAAGAGAACTAACTTGGACCTGAGAAACGACATTAAGGGATTGAAAAAGGAAATAAGACAGCTGAAGAGTGATAATGAAAAGAAGAGAATTAATGATACTACCAATAGCGAAAACTTAAAAACAGAGGTAAATAACAAAACACAGGAAATAACTGAAAAAATCGAAGAGAACTTAGGTGAGGAAAGTATCCAAAAGATTAAGAAATGGAAGGAAAACATTGAAAATAAACAAATTGCTTTCAAAGAAATAATCCAACAACAAATGTAGGATAATGCAAAAGACACAATTATCCAAGTAATTAATGAAAAAGCAAATTGGGTCAGAGACACAGTGGATAGGAAAAAATGTATTGTGGTATATGGGCTAAAAGAAAAACATGGTATGACGAGATTCATGAGAGAAAAAGAAGAAAAAGAGACGGCAATAGAAATCTTAAAAGAAGTTCATGAGGGAGCGCAAGATGCAGCTAAAGACTTTGAAGAAATATATAGGATCGGTCGCTATTCTAAGGACAGAAATCAACCCCTAAAGATAAAACTAAGATCACAAATGGCAGTAGAAGACATATTTGAAAAAGTAGGTAACTTGGCAAGGAGTGAAAAATACAATAAGATATGGATATAAAGGGAAATGAGTACTGAGGAATTAGAAAAAGAAAAGGCACTAAGAGATGAAGCAAAGGAAAAAAAAAACGCGAAAAGAACGGAGACAGAAAGCAAGGAATTCCATTGGAGAGTAATCGACATGAGACTGAGGAAATGGTACATCAGAATGGGCAAACCAAAGACAGAAAAAAAAAAAAAAAAATGGAGAGAGAAGAAAATTGAGAGTGGCCTATACCAACATCGACGGATTAATTTCAGGACTGAACGAACTTAATGATTACCTGCTAGAAGAAAAGCCAGACATAATGGGAATTGTGGAGACTAAACTATGGGGCGACTATATAATTACTGGATTAAAATCAAAGACAAGAAACAGGGAGGAGGAATCATGTTCTTGGCCAAGAAAAACTTGAATGTGACAAAAATAGCGGAGGGCAAAGGTAATGTAGAACTAATTATGATAAAAGTCGAAGACAAGAACATGAAAAGAAGAAAGTTTGTGGTGACTTATGTGCCCCCAAAAACGAACGCTTGGAAAGAGAACGAGCATACGAAAATGTTAGAGGATACAAGGCAATCATTAAACGAGATACTAATGGGAGGGGGTAATCTGGTAATTATGGGGGACTTCAATTGCAAAGAAATTTGTTGGGAAAACATGACAGTGCGAGGAGGAGACGACTTGTGGGGTAATGTACTACTAGATATGACCATGGAATACACCATGACTCAGTGGGTCAGTGAAAACACCAGATACAGAAACAACGAAGAGCCGTCGAAACTAGATTTAATTCTACAACAGAACCTGAAATTGTGGATAAAATCCAATACAAGACACCAATTGTAATGAGTGACCATGTACTCATTGAAACTGTACTAAAGGAAGAAATATACATGGAGAGAAATGAAAAGCATAAGAAAAGGAAGATTGATGTACAACAAAATGGACTTTGCAAAACTAAAGAAATTCTCCCAGAATGCAAACTGGGAAATTTTTTACATAGAAGAGACAAAAATGGAAGAGAAATGGAATATCTTGATTGATAATTACAATGAAGGGGTAAATAAGCACGTACCAAGACAGAAGCGAGAGAGTGTACATTAAATGCTGGTTCAACAAAAGATGCAGTGAGGCAAAAGACAGAAGGGACAGAGCTTGGGAAAGGTGGAGAAAAGAAAAAAAAACTGGAAAATGGCAAGTTTATATAAACTATAGAAATGAGTATGTTAAAGCGAGAAGAGAGGAAAAAAGGAACCATGAAAAGGATATTATAGATAAATGCAAAGAGCAACCCAAACTATTCTATCTATACGTGAATGGTAAACTTAAAAACAAGCAAGAAATGGCGAAACTACGCCAAGAAAATATAGAATACACAAAAGTTTTAGAAATGACCGAAATCATGAAAAATCACTTTAATGTCTTCACTAGAGAGAAAACACAATATTGGAACGAAAGTATTGAGAGGTGATCTACCCCCATGAGCGACATAACAATAGCACAAAAAGAAATATTAGAACACCTATCAAACCTTGA
>NC_134796.1:35729850-35734850 GCF_046742065.1 Oratosquilla oratoria
CATATCTGTTGTCGCTTGCATATATATATATATATATATATATATATATATATACATACACACACATACACACACTCACACACACACATATATATATATATATATATATATATATATACATATACATAATATATATATATATATATACATACGAATGTACTCGCATATACATTCATATATATAGATATATATATATATATACATATATATATATATATATATATATATATATATATATATATATATATATATACTATAATAAAGTAGTAGCCTCTGTCTGTTTGTTTATTTGTTCACGAACTCCTAGGGTTTTGCAGATAGGCCCCCATAACCATATATATTCTGATATCCTATCCCTCCAGGTACTTGGATAACTATATTTCATTTAAAAAATATTTTTGTTAGGGTTAAGTGTTAAAGTTAGGTGAGTGATTATTCCCAGACTACTCCTAGGTTTTTGCAGATAGACCCCTATAACCATATATATTCTGAAACCTTGTGAATCAAGATACTTGGAAAACAATCTTTCATTTGTCTGTCTACCTTGTCTGGCTTGTTTATTTGTTTGTTTGTTCAGGAACTCCTCCCAGGGTTTTGCAGATAGACCCCCATAACCATATATATTCTGATACCCTATCCCTCCAGGTACTTGGATAACTATTTTTCATTTAAAGAAATATATTTTGGTTATGGTTAAGGGTTAAAGTTTGGTGGGGTATGGTTAGATTATGGATGATTCCTTTGGATGATATCTTTAATGACTTTTTCATCTATTTTTTTTTAATTATTAGTAAAGGTGTTTCGGTAATATATGTTGATGTAGTTATGATTTTGTGGTGCTTTGATTGTGAGATATGATTCTAGCATCTTGTTGGTAATAGAATCAAAGTCGGTGTTAGAGTACCCATTCTTTGTGAGCATTTGTCTAAGGTGTTGAAGCTTATTGTGTAATGCTTGCCAAGAGGAACACACCGATATGGCTCTTTTTACATAGGCTCTTATGACACCTTTCTTGTAGTTGTCAGTGCATTCGCTTTTGCCATTCATGCATTCATGTACTCGCATATACATTCATATATATAAATACACATTTATGTCGGTGGGTTTTCGATATACACTAGTAATAAAGTTGTTAGATATAGAATCGACCAGCACATCCAGGAGGGGGAGTTGACCGTTATTATTCATAAGAATTTCCACAACGCTGTACTCAGAAGGGATGAACTGATTAATTCCACCAAAATTATTGGAACGAGTGATGACCCTAGGAGGCTACAATTGCTCGAAGCCTTTCGTATCATTCATTAATCTTGATCTACTTCGTGTTTCTTGGTTTTATCTATAGTTATTCTCTTCAAACCTATTCTTCATTTGTATTGATTTTATCTATATTTAGTGTCTTTAGTTCTATAGTTTTACGTTTGCCCATGTTAAAACTCACCATTCGAAGTTGGTACAATTATCAGTAAAATTCCAGAAACACGCATGTATAGATATATAATATGAACCGTACGTTGTCAAATAGCATTTAATCTAACCTAATCTAAAATACCTGAACCTAACATCACCTAACTTAACCTAGCCTTACCTAACCTAACCTAGTCTACCATCCTAACATAAAATAACCTCACCTAATATCACCTAGCCTAGCCTAGCTTAACTTAACCTAAAATAATCTCACCTAATATCACCTAACCTAACCTAGTCTACCTCCTAACCTAAACTAACCTCACCTAACATCACCTATACTAGCCTAGCCTAGCTTAACTTCACCTAAAATAACCTCACCTAACATCACCTAACCTAATCTAACCTTGCCTAACCTGGCCTAACCTAACCTAACCTAGCCTAGCCCAGCCTAACCTAAAATAACCTCACCTAACCTAACCTAACCTATTAGTGGTATTAGTGGTGGTAGTAATGGCGGTAGTAGTGGTGATAGTGGTAGTGGTGGTAGTGGTGGTGGTGGTAGTGGTGGTAGTGGTAGTGGTGGTTGTAGTGGTGGTGGTAGTTGTCATGGTAGTGGTAGTGGTAGTGGGGGCGGTGATAGTGGTAGTGGTGGTAGTGGTGGTGGTAGTGGTAGTGGTAGTGGTGATGGTAGTGGTGGTGGTGATAGAGGTGATAGTGGTGGTGGTAGTAGTGGTGGTAGGGGTGGTAGTGGTGGTTTGTGGTGGTGGTACTGGTAGTATTAGTAGTGGTGGAAGTGGTAGTGATGTGGTAGTGGTGGTGGTGATAGTAGTGGTGGTAGTGGTGGTGGTAGTGGTGGTGGTTTGTGGTGGTGGTAGTGGTGGTGGTAGTGTTAGTCGTGGTCGTAGTGGTGGTAGTGGTGGTGGTAGTGGTGGTGGTCGTGGTGGTAGTGGTGGTGGTAGTCGTAGTGGCAGTGGTGGTGGTAGTGGTGGTGGTAGCGGTGGTGGTAGCGGTGGTGGTAGCGGTGGTTGTAGTTCTGGTAGTGATGTTGGTGGCAGTGGTAGTGGTAGTGATGGTGGTAGTGGTGGTGGTAGTGGTGGTGTTGGTAGTGGTGGTGGTAGTAGTGGTGGTGGTAGTAGTGGTAGTGATGGTGGTAGCGGTGATAGTATTGGTGGTGGTAGTGGTGGTGGTAGTGTTAATGGTAGTGGTGGTGGTAGTGGTGGTGGTACTGGTGGTAGTAGTAGTAGTGGTGGTAGTGGTGGTGGTAGTGGTGGTGGAAGTGGTGGTGGTAGTGGTGGTAGTGGTGGTGGTAATGGTGGTGTTGGTAGTGGTAGTGGTGATGGTAGTAGTGGTGGTAGTAGTGGTGGTAGTGATGGTGGTAGTGGTAGTGGTGGTGGTAGTGGTGGTGGTAGTGGTAATGGTAGTGATGGTGGTAGTGGTGGTGGTAGTAGTAGTGGTGGTGGTGGTGTTTGTAGTGGTGGTGTTGATTTTGTCTTTGATGGTGATGCCCTTGGTGACTTGATGGTGGTTGTGGTATTGATTGCAGTGGCGATGGTATTTGTAGGGAGCATTGGCAGAACCGGTAATATCAACATCATGGTATATCGATAGTAATGATACCAATAGTAATAGTATTGGTCGCAGTGGTATATGGTACTGTTGGAAACGATGGTACGGTATTTATGGTAGATTAGTGATGATGGTGATGGTGGTAGTAATGATGGTGACAGTGACATAGAAGATGTCAATGGACGTACAGAACATCGCGATGGTGAATATACAGAAGTTAACTAATCCCGCAAACCTTGTTCATTCTTAACTTTAACAGTTCTCCATTAATCCTCTAACAAAAAAGAAGTCCCTCTCCGTAGTGGTTTAACTCCTCAGACCCAACTTTTAAGTGTGGCTATAAATATCAACATAGTTCTTATCTCAGTTAACTTTAAACCACATCTTGCTAAACCACTTGTCCTTCTTTTTCTTCTTCTTCTTCTTGAACGAGCTCGTTCCTAACTTAATTGCTCGATTTCTTGTCTTTTTTCATCAGCTCATCAACTTCGTTCTTTACTCCTCTTCCTCCTCCTCCTCTTCCTCCTCTTCCTTTTCATTCTCATTCTTGGTCCATCTCCTCTTTCTTCTCCTCTTCTTCCTCTATTTTGTACTTCTCGTCCCCCTCGTCTTCCTCCTCTCTCTCTCTCTCTCTCTCTCTCTCTCTCACACACACACACACACACACACACACACACACACACACACACACACACACACACACACACACACACACACACACACACACACACACACACACGCACACGCACACGCGCACACACACACACACACACACACACACACACACACACACACACACGTACGAGTGTGCGTGTGCGAGTGTGCGTGTGCGAGTGTGCGTGTGCGAGTGTGCGTGTGCGAGTGTGCGTGTGCGTGTGCGTGTGTGTGTTTGTGTGTGTGTGTGTGTGTGTGTGTGTGTGTGTGTGTGTGTGTGTGTGTGTGTGTGTGTGTGTGTGTGTGTGTGTGTGTGTGTGTGTGTGTGTGTGTGTGTGTGTGTGTGTGTGTGTGTGTGTGTGTGTGTGTGTGTGTGTGTGTGTGTGTGTGTGTGTGTGTGTGTGTGTGTGTGTGTGTGTGTGTGTGTGTGTGTGTGTGTGTGTGTGTTGCCAAACTTTTAGTCTTCGGGAGGTTTATGATTGTTATAGGGAGCCTGTAGCACTGATAGGGAACTTGAGTGGTGATTTTTATTTAGCGACTCTCGAGGTAGTCGCTCAAAGCAAAACAGCCCCATAAGAAATAGACGAAATATGGGGATTTCTCACTTCCCACGGTGTGGGAGTGGGATGGTGAGTGTCGTTCCAAAGTAATTTTATTCAGCTGAGGGGAACCTCGTGGTTCCAAGGACGATTTTGGATCTATTATTGGGCTAAAAAATAAAGTGCAATTTGGGCTTTGCAATTAGTCCATTCGTCTTTCCATGTTTCCTTTATTGGAAAGTTACTTTCCTAAGGGCTATTCAAATTCTATTATTTTTTTCTGAAATGTTATTTTCATTTTGTGTGGGCTTATCTATATATTTCTTTTCCTTGGGTTTCTTTCAAATCTTCTCTTTTCCAACTTTTCTTTTTTATTTTCTTTTATTTTCCATTCTGGGCTTCATGGAATCCTTTCTTTCTTGGGCTATATTCACTGCCTCCAGGAATTGATATCACTTCTTGTACGATACCAAGGTGGAGGTGTCCTCCACTGAGGAGCGACTGGGCACATCATCAACTCCTCCGGCTTTGGGATGAGCCTAACATACACCCTCGTGGGCTGGTGCGGCTTTGCAGAAGGGGCTTCTTTGGGCTCTTCTTCAACGGGCTCTGGGGCTTTTATTGTCCTTGAATGAGCCCTTGGGCTTGGGCTTCGTGTTCTTGCTGGAGTAGGCCGAGGGGGAAGTCTTCTCCAAAGTGGAACCCCCGGCCGCTCCATGGTCCTCGTGTCGAGCTTTTTGTGGCTGGAGCTCTTGGGCGAGAGTCTCCGCCAATCCTGGTACTGGGGCCTGGTCGACGTCGTCCTCCAGCTACTAAGGGCGCCGTTGAAAA
>NC_134796.1:35762350-35764850 GCF_046742065.1 Oratosquilla oratoria
TTATCATTTTATTCTTATTGTTATTTCTTATTTACATATTTATATATCTATATATACACACAATATATATATATACAGTATATATATATATATATATATATATATATATAGATATATATGTTATATATATATATACATACATATATATATGTATATTTATATATATACATATATATTGTATGAATGGTATAGACAGATGAGAGTGTGGGTGGAGGAAGAATAAGGGAAGATGGGCTGGAACTCCTTTATTGCTTGTACATTTCGACCGACTCGGTCTTCTTCAGTAAGCTCTCTACAAACTTCTTGAACCTTACAATTATACACTCAAAGACGGGGACACGGACAGGTCATCCCTCTGGCTGTCTGGTACGGGAAAGGGAATCACCACTCTCTCCCCTAAGAACATGTACATCCAAAACTTTTCCTACTCTTCTCCCAGGTACCACTATATAATCTATCAAAGCCATAACTACCACCCTTCCCTCCACTACCCTCTCCCATGTGTACTTATGCTTTACTTTTTCCTAACCGATGTGTTAGCTATTATCAACCCTTTTTCTAAACACAACTCCACCATCAACTCTCCACTACGATATTTTCCTGGCATTCCACACTTCCTAACCACTCCGTCTTTTTGTTAATCTCCTACTCTAGCACTAAGATCTCCCAATGCCACTACATTAACATTTCCCCCTAAAACCTCTATGCACTCATTTAAATTTATCCAAAAAGCGTCCCTTTCCTCCACAATCTTCTTACTACCAGGCCCATAAGCACTTACAAAGACCCACATCTCCCTCTCCAGTTTCACTTTAATCCACATTAACTTTGAGGAAACCTCCTTCCACTCCACCACACGCTTACCTATCTCTTCTCTTACTAATATAGTCTCTTTGCTCCCATCACCCTCCCCGGAAAATCAGTAAAGGTAATATATATTCAGAAATAAGAAACTAGGAAAAGCCACAGCACCAATTATATATATATACATATATATATACATATACATATATACAGTATACATATATATATATATACATATACATATATATACATATATATATATATATACTGTATATATACAGTATATGTACATATATATATATATATATATATATATATATGTATGTGTGTGTGTGTGTGTGTGTGTGTGTGTGTGTGTGTGTGTGTGTGTGTGTGTGTGTGTGTGTGTGTGTGTGTGTGTGTGTGTGTGTGTGTGTGTGTGTGTGTGTGTGTGCGTGTGTGTGTGTGTGTGTGTGTGTGTGTATGTCTGTGTGTGTGTGTGTGTGAGTGTGTGTGTGTGTGTGTGTGTGTGTGTGTGTGTGTGTGTGTGTGTGTGTGTGTGTGTGTGTGTGTGTGTGTGTGTGTGTGTGTGTGTGTGTGTGTGTGTGTGTGTGTGTGTGTGTGTGTACATGTATATGTATATGTATACATATATATATATATATATATATATATATATATATATATATATATATATGTATATATATATTTATATATATATATATATATATATATATATATATACATGCATATAAACAAGCACGCAATTACTAAATCAAGCTCAGTTTCAACGCTGTGCCCGTGACTGTACCTACTTACCCACCCTATGTTTGAAGATGGCTTTCCTTTGCATCGTATTTCTTCAATTTTTTTTTTCTCTTCTTTCCTAAGTCTTTTACCCTTTTATGTTCTGTAATGTCGATTTCGACGCGCTTAATAATTCTATTCTGTCTAACACCAAGCGATTTGATTTATCTCAGAAAACTATTCCATGCCGTGAAACTGTTTATCTTTATTTTTTCTAGTCCAAATTTCCTTATAGAGCTTCTAATAAATTTGTCCCCAGCTATATATAACTTTTTTCTATCATTATATATTCACAATACTGTACTACTTTGTGTGCAAGTGGGAGTTGCCGACGAGTCTACCAAAAGAAATAACATGTAAGAAGAGAGCCTTTTTTGTTACGACATTTTGCTTGTTAGAGCTTTACCAAGTCGTTGACAAATCTCTAACCAACGAAATGTCGTACTAGTAAAAGCTCCGTCCCCGTCTCTTTTGATAGAATGTACTACTTTATTATCAGTAATCAACGTAATTCGTGTTTGCAACTGCCTGGGTGTTTAATTCAGCCAAAGCTAATTCTCAACCCACCCCAATCTAATTTCACGTTTTATTGTGAGCCTCAACGTCCTCCTTAAACTTACCTGAAGCTCGCTGACGTAGCTCGTGCCCTTCATAGTAGCGATCTTGTAGTGGGCTTTGGTCATGGCGTCCCTGAGGCTATCGAAAGGCGTGTTGGTGTTGACGACGGCCAACTGGGAAGTGAGCCGCGCCGTGTAGGATGTGTACAGGAGCAGACTCCCGATCCAGTACATGTAGAAGACGACGCGTCCTCGCGTGCAAGAAGGAATGACCTCGGAACCTGCGGCGAGACCAAAGTTCCATGTAAACAAACCCGGCGATGTCCCCGCCGATGGGTCTGTCCTCTCCTAAT
>NC_134796.1:35767350-35772350 GCF_046742065.1 Oratosquilla oratoria
TTAGCATTCTTCTTCTTCTTCGCATTCTTCTTCATCTTAGCATTCTTCTTCTTCTTCTTCTTCTTCTTCTTCTTCTTCTTCTTCTTCTTCTTTATCCTCTACTTCTTCTTCTCCTTTTTTCTTATCTTTTTCTTTTTATCTTATTTTTCTCCTCCTTCGTCTTCTTCTTCTGGTTCTTCTCCTTTTTCGTCTAATTCTTCCTCTTCTTTCTTCTTCTCCCTGGTTTTCTTTTTCGTTTTGTTTTCCCTAGTTCTTCTTCTCCTCTTGATTCTTCTCCTCCTTCTTCAACGGATCACCTTCCAACAACATGAATGGATCACGACCCAGCCCCGTGGTAGGGCAAATCACTCAGTACCCGTAGGGGTAATGGAGGAAGAGGAGGAAAAGGAGGAAAAAGAAGAAGAGGAGAAAAAGGAGAAAAAGGAGAAAGAGGAGGAGGAGGAAGAGGCAGAGGAAAAGGAAGACGACGAGGAGGAGGAAGAGGATAGAGAGGAGGAAGAGGGGGAAGAGGAGGAAGAGAAGGAAGAGGAGGAAGAGGAGAAAGAGGAGGAAGAGAAGGAAGAGGAGGAAAAGGAGAAAGAGAAGGAAGAGAAGGAAGAGGAGGATGAGGACGAGGAGGACGAGGAGGACGAGGAAGAAGAGAAAGTGAAGGAAGATGAGGAAGAGAAGAAAGAGGAGGAAGAGGAGGACAAGGAGGACGAGGAGGAAGAGGAGGAAGAGGAGAAAGAGAAGAATGAGGAGGAAGAGGAGAAAGAGGAAGAGGAGAAAGAAGAGAAAGAGAAGGATGAGGAGGAAGAGGGGTAAGAGGAGGAAGAGGAAGAAGAGACGGAAGAGACGGAAAAGAAGATGAGAGAAAGGAAGCACAGGAGGATGAAGAGAAAGAGAGGGAGAGGAGGAAGAGGAGGAAGAGGAGGAAGTTTATGGAGAGAAGAAGGGAAGATGAGAATGAGGAGGCATAGGAGGATGAAGAGGAACAGGGGGAAGAGGATAAAGAGGAGGAAGAGAAGGAAGAGGAGGAAGAGGAGGAAGAGGAGGAAGAAGAGAAAGAGGAGGGAGAGGAGGAAGAGGAGGAAGATGAGGAAGAAGAAGAAGAGGAGAAAGAGGAGGAGGAGAAAGGAAAAGAGAAAGAGGAGGAAGAGGAGAAAGATGAGGAATAGGAGGAAGAAGGGGTATTGGTTACCCTATCACGTACCTGACAGAAGGAGGCATTTTCAGCCTCTGTGAAACTGGGATGAGAGAATAAAAAGGAAATAATCTTAATTAATGACAAGCCTCAGCACAAACTGAGACGCAGGCGACACAGGCGACGTAGCACAGAGCAAAGGAAGTCTTCCTGTTGCTGAGTTGAAGTACTCTTTGAACTTCTCTTTCACTTAAAATGCTTCTAGATGTACTGCTTCAGATCAAGGGAACTGCAGTTAGTATCTGCGAGGTGGACATCGGAGGGAATCGTCTCCCCGCCGCCGTCGTCTTCAAAACTCATCATCGTCCTCGTCTTCACTTGGAAGTGCAGTCCGGCCCCGAAGGGCTGACAGTCGGTTTCCAGACATTCGCCCAAGATCTCTATCAAGTTTAATCATCTCCCCTTCCTCCAAAACCATCTCCCGAAGAAATGGAACTGACATCCATTGATTACTCCTCTTCTCCTCCTCCTCCCACTCCTCCTCCTTCTCCTTCTTCTCTACCTTCTCCACCTCCTCCTACTCCTCCTCCTCCTCCTCCTTCTCCTTCTTCTCTACCTCCTCCTCCTCCTCCTCCTCTTCCTCCTTCTCCTTCTTTTCCTCCTCCACCTCCTCCTCTTTTTGTCAGTCATTTCCATGGAAACAGGCCCACGTTGATGTAAACACACACATCAATCCAAAATTTCCCCAAAGACTGGAAACAATTGGACGGTAATGGGTTCATTCCTGGTGCCAAATAGAGAACAACAGCCCTGATCAAGCTCGCAGAAATGTCCAAAGGGACAGCTTAAAGCGGTGCTCCTCGGAGATCCAGGCCAGATTCCTCCTTTCCTTGCAACCCCAAGTTTCCTCATTGCCTCTTCCACCTTGAATCTCCATCTAACACTTCCTTAACCATGTCACGTGTATAATAGTATTACTATTCAAAAATAGTAATACTATTCAAAAATAGATTTCGGTATTCGTTATTCTAATAAAAAGAATTGTTTCAATGGATCAAAACTTTCTCATTTCAGATCATCCTTTTCAATTTTGGAATCGATTCTCAAATTCCAATCGCATTCAGTAGTTTGTAACTTGTAACAACCACATTTGTCAAATGCCCCCAAGACTTGTATATACATTAACACTTTTTTTCAAACTTCATTAACTGAATTAGCTCAAATGGATAATGTCTAAAGGGAAATACTTTTATATGAACTTTTAATCAAATTTCAATAACTGAATTGTTTCAAATGGATAACCTCTGAAGCAGAATGCGTTTGTGTGCGCTTTAAGTGTATGCACGTCCTTATGACTGTGTCTATAGACATTTAAATGCATATAGCAGTGGTTTTCTAACAAAGCTGGAGGGAGGAACTGAGGTTCTCTGAACTAAGAACAAACAGAGCTCTATACACCTTGTATAAATGCCAAATGAATATCATACATATCACGAATTAGCAGTTCACAGACGAAAAAGCTTCTATTTCGAAATTAATCCCACTTAAAACACAAATGAACAAACTGGGTCCTACTCTTTTTTTAACCACGACTAATTGGCGGTCATTCCTTGTGAATCAAAGCACTTATGATACATGCTGGGAAAGCGTCGGAGCACTTATTCCCTCAACTGCACGGTATGTATATAGATACGGACGTATAACCTGGATGAATGCGACGGGCCCCGGCACAGCTCAGTGCCAACGAGGGGTCCCGCCACGGTTTAGTGGTAGCGCGTGTGGGTTCGAACCCTACTCATGGCGCAAAGGTTAGAAGGAAGGACTTCATCCCCTTAGAGCAATGGCCCCCGACCAACTGCCAAAAAACAAATTTCTTTCGTAAGGCACCGTTCCTTCCCTGCACCCTGAACAAAGAAGTTCATGACGTAAAACTGAATCAGCCTGGATGAACATAACATGCACACCTATATCCTAGAACAAGAGAATGGACGAGACTGCAAGAGACATGTGTACACTAGGTAGCTCGTTGTCCCTCATCACCTGTCACCCATAAAGTTATCTCATCTTATATTAAAACAACCATTCGCCTCAGCGCTCACTGCTACATGGTTACTGAGTCTATTCCATTCGTTAACCACTCTGTTGGTAAACCTATTCTTTTCCTATTTCCTCCACCTAAGACTTGTTCAGCTGTACCTTCATAAGTGCAGGACGTACCAGTGGAAGGCGAGGATGTAGGTACCCCAGTCGAGAGCATCGTGCGACGTCCCCCGGAGGATGAGCAGCCGCAGGACGTGGTAGTCGATGGCGGGCGAGAAGTCCATCACGTAGGACCGTGGGATGGTCACGCTCAAGGGCCCGAGGGCGACGTCAGCACGCTGGAGGATGAGCAAGAGAAAGACCAGATTGGTGGACTGGAGGAAAGGTGAGGAGCTTACACCAGGAGGCTCTGAGTAGCTGCGGCCGAAGCCGTTACTCGTGACCTATTATGCACTTTCGGGAATGTTGGAGCAGATAACTAAGTCACACCTGGGAAACAGAGATAAGTGAATCAGTGTGATTCAACATGCTCTTGGATGACATGCTAGATTCGTTATCGACAGTATTACCCTCCCGAATGAGAGCTCAGAGCTCATATATGGCCTAATCTGCGGGTAATGCTGTGAAGTGTATGTGTATGTGTATGGGCATGTGTATGTACATATGTATGTGTATGCGCATGTGTATGTGCATGTGTATGTGTATGTGTATGTGTATGTGTATGTGTATGTGTATGTGCATGTGTATGTGTATATGTATGTGTATATGTATGTGTATGTGTATGTGTATGTGTATGTGTATGTGTATGTGTATGTGTATGTGTATGTGTATGTGTATGTGTATGTGTATGTGTATGTGCATGTGTACATGTATGTGCATGTGTATGTGTATGTGTATGTGTATGTGTATGTGTATGTGTATGTGTATGTGTATGTGTATGTGTATGTGTATGTGTATGTGTATGTGTATGTGTATGTGTATGTGTATGTGTATGTGTATGTGTATGTGCATGTGTACATGTATGTGCATGTGTATGTGTATGTGTATGTGTATGTGTATGTGTATGTGTATGTGTATGTGTATGTGTATGTGCATGTGTATGTGTATGTGTATGTGCATGTGTACATGTATGTGCATGTTTATGTGCTATAGAGAGAGAACAAACGCGACCTCAACTTACCCCGTTCTTCAGGAGGCCCACCATGCCAGACCAAGAGCCGTTCGGGAGTGGAGTTCCGAACTCCTCATCTTGGGGGACGAGCCATTGAGTTCTGTCGAAGGAGCTGAGATAAGAGTTTCTCCTCGTATTAGAATAACGTTTCATTTTTTTTATTTAACTTGGCTGTTTTTCTATAAAATATATGTGCGAGTTTGTATGTATGTGTGTGTTCAGATGAGAGGTACATATCGTATCAGAATGACATATGTATGTTATTTTAGATATCTCGGGTGTTCTATAAAACATATGTGCGAGATTGTGTGTACGGCACATGTGTTCAGATAAGGGAAGTTGATCTATAAAGTATATGTGTAAGTTTGTATGTATGTGCGTTTTCAAACGAGTTTCATATCCTACTAGAATTATTTTTTTTACATGTCTTGGATGTTGTTCTATGAAATATTCGTGTGTTTACATGTATGTACGCGCGTGCTTGTGCTTGTGCGTACGTGGTTGTGTGTGAGCCTATGTATGTATATATGTGCGTCTTTGTGCGTATGTGGTTGTGTATATGTATGTGTATGTGTATGTGTATATATGTGTGTATGTGTATATGTATGTGTGTGTGTATTTGTATGTGTGTGTATGTGTATGTGTATGTGTATGTGTATGTGTACG
>NC_134796.1:35782350-35789850 GCF_046742065.1 Oratosquilla oratoria
TATCCTCCCAAAGGAGCATAAGAACACAAGAGACTGCAAAAGACCATAAGGCCTATACTATGCAGTTCCATGACCCTTGCCACCTGTCATCCCTATACATAAAGTTACTTAATTTTCTCTTAAAACAACGAATTGTTACGAAATCTATTCCATCCGCCAACCACTCTGTTGATAAACCAGTTCTTGCCTGTTTCATTCTTAAACCTTAATTTGACCAATTTAGATCCATCACTTCGAGTCCTGCACTGCTATCTTAATATGACGACTTTGCCTGCTTCACCCTTGCTAAAGCCCTTGGCCCATTTGAATACCTCTATTAGATCGCCCCGCACTCCTCGTCTTTCCAGAGGGTGTAAGTTAAGGTGCCTAAGTCTGTCTTCGTAAGGTCAATTTTTGAGCCATTGTATCAAGAGGAGGAACTCACTTTAGGGTAGTGGTTCCTAAAGTTGTTTAGCCCCGTTAAAAAAAGGTGGAAAAAGAGAGTCACGGGTCTCGTTCCGAGTTTATTCCTGACCGGTTTTGCTTGTAGCTTCTTCAGAGGAATGATCTCATCATTCCTCTGAAGAAGCTACAAGCGAAACCGGTCAGGAATAAACTCGGAACGAGACCCGTGACTTTCTTTTTCCACCTTTTTCAACTTGTCACAATGTCTCAACATTAGCCCCGTTACCCTAAAGTTTAACTCCAGGTCAACTCGATAAATTTCTCTCCAGTATTGGCCTACTGATCCCGACTTTTACCTTTTAATTCACCGTAAACAAGAGAAAACAGGATGGCTATGAACAAACAGGAACTCTATATCTTCATTTCCAGTGAATAATTGAATTTGCTATGGCTCTAATATGATATATTTCCTCGGGATGCTTATTTGGATATTCCAAGGACAGGCTTCGATAACCCCACTCCACGGGTACTGAGACTACAATAAGAACACCTGCTTTATGGCCACCAAAAGCTTGAAGTTCCTGAAACCTAGTCGACAAAAACATAACTGTATTACGCCCTTTGCGTGTTTGCGGACCGTTTCGCCGTTGTGTCTGATTTGTCTTGTCTCGCAACAGCCCATAAACAATGTTTTGTGAATGTTTCTAGACAATAAATCACAATGTATATGAGAGGCCTGGAGTTCCTTTCCTACCGAAGACGCGTTACACGGTTTGATAAAATCTCCTGACGCTAACTACGATAAAACAAGGATTTTTTTTTCGGATTCAGACAAATTGAAGTCTGAAACCAAACCATACAAGACTTATAAGACCCTTGTTCAAAGACACTCAACTCATCATCACATTCCCACAAAGAGGGAAATGAAAAACCCTCGGTAGGGCATAGCTCTGTCAGTTGTGGCAAGCCGTTGGTCTTTTTAGGCCGACATTTGGGTCACCTCTCAGCCTGGCCAGGGCTGTCAGGAACCAACTCATCTCGGGAATCGAACTCACGACCACCTGCTCATAATCTCGGTACGGTATCCACTGGGCTACGGCGAAGCTCCTTTATCAAAAAAATAAACCTAAAAATTAAGAAAATATAGTGACCTTTGAGGTCACTTAAAAAAAGATAATGAATAATGGCGTAGGCTCTTCACCACCATCCACTTAGCAAAAGTCTCAGGGTTGGAAAGACGAAGAGTCCGGGGTGATATAATAGAAGAATTCAAATGGGTCTGAAGCTTTAACAAGGGTGATGCAGGCAAGGTCATCATATGAAGACAACAGTGCAGGACTCGTAGTAAAGGATTTAAATTGGAGAAACTTAAGTTTAAGACGGAAACAGGCAAGAACTGGTTTACCATTAGAGTGGATAACGAATGGAATAGACTACTTTAGTAACCATGTAGTTCGCGTTGAAACTATTGGTTGTTTTACGAGAAGATTAGATAACTTTATGTATAGGGGTGAAAGGTGGTAAAAGACATGGAACTGCCTAGTGTAGGGCTTATGACCTCTTGCAGTCTACTTCATTCTTAAGTTCTTATGTTGAAAGGGAGTGTTTTCTTGGCTATATAGGCTGATGTTGGAACAACGATGGTGACCTACAAAGGTCACTTTGGAACCCTGGATATGCTTGAGATTCTTCGTTCATTTGCCTAGTACGAACAACTTCTTGGTTACAATGATGAATCATATAGTCTCGATAGTGACTCAACCAGACTATTCCCTTCAGAAAGCTACTACTATAAAAATGAAGAAGGCGAGGAGCCTACGCTAGGAGGCGCCGAGTAGCTGCGGCCGAAGCCGTCATCACCGTTGCCCAGGTAATTAACAATCACTGCAACTGGAGAATAGAGATGGGTTCGACTCCACAACTAAGCAAATGCGAGACCAGCACGGTTCCGATGACACCATCAGCTCTATAGTAAAGGCGAGATTAAGTTGGCCGCCTTCTGCTGCGGTGAGTTTGTAAAGTGGGCCACGGTATGAAGGGCGTTGGGAAGGAGTGTCGAAGCCAATCTCGGACGGAATCCAACCCCCCCCCTCACCCCCCCCCTCAACCCCCCTGATACCGCTTCGGGGAATAATATACAAGAGCCTCCTTTACCGCTCCTCTTCTACTCTTAACTCATTCACCCTCACTCTTACCCTCATCCTTACCTTCACCTTCACTCATACCCCCACCAAAACCAACACCCACACCCTAACCCACACCCATACACACACCCTCATCCTCACCCACACCCTCATCCACACCCACACCTTCACCCTCACTCTCATCCACACCTATACCTCCACCAACACCTACACTTACACCCATACACACACCCTCACCCTCACCCACACCCATACACACACCCACATCCATACACACACCCTCACCCTCACCCACACCCATACACACACCCTCACCCACACCCTCACCCTCACCATTATTATTACCATCTCACCCACACCCATACACACACCCTCACCCTCACCCATGCACACACCCTTACCCACTCCCTCACCCATACCCTTATACACATTCTTACCCTCACTCTTATCCTCACTACTCATACCCACACCCTCACCGACACCCTCACCCGTACCCACACTCACACCCACACCCTCACCCAAACCCATAACCATATCCACAGCCACACCCATACCCTCACTCACATTCTCACACACACCCTCACCCAAACCCTCATCCACACCCATACCTTCACCCACATTTACAGCATCACCCACAACCATACCCACACTCAAACCCTCACTCACACCCACATCCATACCTAGACCTACACCCACGCCCACACCCTCACCCACACATACACCCATACCCACACCCTCACCCACTCAGCTTTATTATTCTTCCATCCGACAGTCACAAACACACAGACTCGGATTCTTAAACCCGCTACCAAAGCTACTCATGGCTTTAAATACCTCAAACCCAACCTCAATCTCCTCGTGGTTTCTATGCATATGTAGTTTCATATATGCTGTCGGAAATACACTTTTGTATTATGTGATCCGTATGTACTCTCATATTCTCCTGGGGTTTGCCGGAGTTGAATAAACTAACTTTATCAGACCCCCGGAGACCTGAACACCGTTGTCTCTCCTAATTCGGGTCCGGATACTTATTCTGCTACAAACCGCGGTCGATGCGTGTTCTTGGAAGAGCGGAGACATTCTCTACTCCTCCCCCTGTCCCCCCCACCTCCCTCCCCCCTCGCATTTCCTTTCAAACGACGACAATTTTTCTCACCCCCACCGGACCGCTTCTGTCAGTCAGCTAGTCAGTGATAGTCAGGAGGAAGAGGAAACAGGACCGGTTCGGGGAAGAGGGTGGGGGGAGAGGGGGGAAGGGGGGAGAGGCAAAGGGGATGGGTTGAATGGATGAATGAGAGGATATCACATAAGTCGATAATCAATGTCGGTTCGAACCTCCTCTGAGGAACTGATACCTCCGCCATTGGGATTCCTTCATCTTCCACGATTCAGAACCTCTTCTTCTGTTTTCGTATCTCATTGCGTCACAGTGAGTATAAGTACCGTAGAAGATGAGGAAGAGTCTACGCCAGGAGGACCTGAGTAGCTGCGGCCGAAGCCGTCACTTTTGTCCAATTATGCTCTTTCGGGACTGGTGGGGTAGGTAATTAACACTCACTGCTGGGAATTGGAGAGAAGTGCGGGATTCGAACCCACAACTTAGCGAGTGCGAGAGCAGCACGCTTCCGAATACGCCACCAGCGTACGTGGTTAAACATGTAATCATGTTATGCATATTATATATTGCTTCATTGGACTTGGTGCCATCGATGCGAACATGTTTTGTTTCAGTTCGAGTGATTAAACGCTTATGTGCCCATATTTGTCACGTTAATGGAAATAGTTATCTATTAATTTGTTTGTCTATTTATTTATGTATTTATTTATTCATTTGCTTACTTATTTATTTATCTGGCCATTTATTCATTTATCTATTTATTCATCTATCTATTGATTCATTCATTTATTCATCTATGTATTTATTCATTTATTTACTTATTTATTTATTTGTTTGTTCATTTGTTTATTTATTTATTTACTCATTCATTTGTCTATATATTTATATATTTACTTATTTGTCTACTTATCTACCTATTTATCTATTAACTTATTTGTTCCGTTCCTAAAGCATGCTCAATTGTTGCACATTAATGACATGACAAGCGCAATGTGTTGGACTGCACACTAACGTGTAATATTTCTCTGACATTATAGTTAGATACGACAGTATCACCGTTATCCTTTTACTACTAGAATTACCGTCCTAACTACTGTCATTTTTTTTTTTTGTTACTGCAATTTTCTCTTTTTCTATACGATAATTGTTTAGTAATAATGTTATGGTGGCGTCTCACATTCACTTAGCTTTGGGTTCGAATCCTGCATTCCTCTCCGATACCCACCAGTGGATGTTTGTTGCCTGCCCCCCAACAGACCCTAAAGCGCATAACTGGGGAAAGATGGCGGCTTCGGCCGCAGTTACTCAGTGCTTCTCACCTTCTCCTTCTAACTCTAACTCTGTTACTATTTCTGTCTAATCTTAACCATCACTGTTATGATTAACTTCGCTGTTGCAGGTCATTCCTGCATTTGCTGACCTTTCCTGCAGTTGCTGATCTTTCCTGCCGTTGTTGACCTTTCCTGCATTTCCTGACCTTTCCTGCAGTCGTTGACCTTGTTTTTCTTACTCCTGTTGCCCCATGTATTAACTGAGGCACTGAGGAGCATAGTGGCTAAAACGCCATTGTTTTGATTATCTTTATATAAGAAATGGAGAAAGTGCGGTGACATAATGTTGCGATGTATTCTTTATTAATATGTATCAAGTCTCCACCCCATGACTATTGGTGATGATTCAGTTTAGCGTCGCGAATTCTCCTATAAGGAGACTAGAACGGTGCCCCTTACAAAGGACTTTGTAATGTGGAATTTAATGAGCCATGCCCTTGGTCCTACTCGCTAGAGGCAAGGTTCGAAATGGCGTCACTTCGACCCCTGCCGCAGGTAACGACACCCTAACCCAATCGGCCAGCAGGAATACATTATATAGAAAAATATTAGTTATTTAAAAATGATAGCCCCACCTATCTTATGCCTACACAGAACACTACTGTAAGCCGAGGTCCCCCATCGTAGTTGGTGTTAGGAGAAGGTGACCTGGGAGAAGGTGACCTGATATCATCCGTCATGGAAGAGCTAATCTTCGAAACATAAAGGGAAGTCTGGACCTCATCTAAGTCACTATTAGTACTACTCCCATTACTATTACTACTATCAACGCTAGAGCATTAGTGTTACTATGACTAGTACTACCATTATTATTACCATCTTTACTACTGCCCTTCCTCATACAACTACTGTCCCCACTACTACAACTCTACCACATATTCGACGCTATTGTCTTATTTTGGTCACCAGATGAAGATGATTGATGATTCGATTTAACGTTGCGAACTCCCCCATCAGGAGGGTAGGACGGTATCCCTTACAGAAGTCTTTGTAACGTGGAATTTGATGAAACATGCCCTTGGTCCAACTCACTCGCGACAGGGCTTGAACGACCGCCACCTCGACTTCCGTCGCAAGTAGTGACGTTCTAGCCGTCCACTTGGCTAGCAAGCATCCCTCCAAGTACTTGGACTTATATCCAATGACGACCTACCTGGAACTTGACCACAAGGTACTGCGTGACGCTGGTCCTCGGAGCGCTGACCTCACCGAGGTGTCCGAGGACCACCACCACGTGGCCGGCCTCAAGCTTGCCGTCGTCCTCCTTCGAGATGACTGCCCTCAGGAGTCGGCTCACGCCGTCGCCATCACTCTACCAATGGAAAGTAGGGAAGGGGAATAGGTTAGCACAATTAGATATACTATTGGGAATGAGCACTCCACCAGAAACTCATTGAATCTAAAATTTCATTACCATCTACATTCAAACCAAACAACCCAGCATTTAGGTTCAATTCAAAGATCTGCAAGCATCCATGAAGCGACTGGGCCCTAAGAGATCAGCCTCATACACTGGGAAAGGTTAAAAATACCATTGTCACTCTGGCAATGGAAAGTGGGGAAGGATGGGGATGGGGAAGAGCTCAGCACAATCACATACACTGTTGGGAATGAGCGCTTCATTGTAAACTCAACTGGTTTATAGTTTCACCACCTCTCTCTCCTTATATATAAAGATCTAGACATGACCACAACAATCATAGACAAAAAATTAGATTTTTGTCGGTCACTATTCCTGGCAGGCAGTCACCTACATTCAAACCAAACAACCCAGCATTTAGGTTCAATTCAAGGATCTGCAACCTTTGCCTTCCATGAAGCGACTGGCCCTGACAGATCAGCCTCACACACTGGGAAAGGTCCAACAAACCATTGTCACTCTGGGAATGGAAAGTGAGGAAGGTGGGGGGATATGGTCAGCACAATCAGATACACTGTCGGGAACGAGCGCTCCAAAGTAAATTCATGTGGTCTATAATTATATCACCTTTCCCTCTTTACATATGGAGATCTACACATAAACACAATAATCATAGGCAAAGAATTAGATCCTCTCCAGTTGCTATTCATGGAAACCATCTACATTTAAACCAAACAATCCAGCATTAACATACAAGCAGAGGATCTGCAGGCCTTGCCTTCCATGACATGACAGGGCCCTGACATTTCCAACAAACCTTCGCTAACCCACGCAATCCCATTGGCCCATGACAGCCAATCAGACGAGACCTCTCCTCACAGATACTCCAATAATCCTCATACTTCATATAAACAGGATTAGCACGGACCCTGCAATCATATCGCCCCGAAGATGGAGCCACGAAGTTCCAAGACGTCGGCAATAATAGGAGAAGTACGAACCTCAACGAACAAGACAGGAAAAATGTGAATTGTATAGCGAATACAAGCAAAAGAATAATTAAAAGTTAATCTTCTTTAACCTTCAACTTTATTTTTCTATACCAGAGTCTTAATCTGAGTTTATTCCTGACTAGTTTCGTGGGAATGAACTTGGATTAAC
>NC_134796.1:35807821-35815321 GCF_046742065.1 Oratosquilla oratoria
ATGTATATGTATATGTATACTGTATATGTATAGGTATGTGTATATGTATGTGTATGTGTATGTGTATGTGTATGTGAAATGTATGTGTACGTGTACATGTACGTGTACCGTGTACGTGTACGTATATGTATATGTATATGTATACTGTATATGTAATATGTTAAAGTATATGTATATGTATATGTAATATGTTATATGGATATAGTATATGTATATGTATATGTATATGTATATGTATATGTATATGTATATGTATATGTATATGTATATGTATATGTATATGTATATGTATATGTATATGCATATGCAGACGTATATATATTCGTATACGTATACGTGTACGTATATATTTCAGTGGTTGCATAGAGAATCTGAGTGATTACTGGGAGAGAATGGCCCCAAATTAGCCCCCGTGCGTATTAGGCCTATGGCCATGGGATCTGGCCTGATCCAGACACCTTCTTGAGCTAAAACTATCACTGTATTCTCCATGTCCGAAGAAGTCCCAACTTCCAGCCTTTTAAGCCCTCGAGAGCATTGCTAACGGATCCAGCATGAAAGATATTTTGATGGATTGCTGTGTTCCATGACTCTATGAAATTTGTGTTTGCTTAAGCTGTTGGTGTACCGTAAGCATGAACAGTCAAAAGTGAGATGTTAAAAGTTCAGTTCATCGTTTTGCTTGAGGCGATAAATTACCAAAGATAATCTTGTCAAGTTGAAGCTCCTTTCGCAAAACGGGAATTCCTACTCTTTTTTTTTTTTGTCAATAAAAGCTCTTTTAGAAGTGATTCGAAGCAATATAATAAGCAAATCGAACGTCTGAAAACTGTTGGGAATTGGAAAATCATATAAAAGTAGTCATCGTGATTTAAGATGTCCTATTTCCTTACGCTTTCCTACTAGAAGATATGTATGGGTTGGATAGTGTTACAGTCTATACTCATGGAAAAAATAAATTCTCTTATGGAGAATAATATAAGAGAGCCTTTCAGCAGCATGAGATTAAAAGGAAATCATTTAATTTGCCGATCAAGCAGCAGAACATAACTCTTGGCCTATTCTTGTCCAATTTGGGTGCTTTTGAGCAAACACAATGTGAAAACAAGAAATCATACATTTGGTTTGTTCTAACGCTAAGTCAACATTGCGCTGGTAGCGTAATTGGTAGCACGCCGGTCTCGTATTCACTTAGTTGAGGGTTCGAATCCCTCACTCCTCTCCGATTCCCAGCAGTGAGTGTTACCCGGCCCCCAAAAATTCCCCAAAGCGCATAACAGGGCAAGAGTGATGGTTTCGATCGCAGCTACTCAGCGCCTCCTGGTGTGGACTCCTCACCTTCTTCTATGTCAATACTGTTCATAATAGATAAGTAAAAATAATAAAAAAGATAAATCAGATTGGTTTAGATGACCTCAGCAGCTGATGATGATTTTAGATAAGGCATCTAAAGGTCTAAAAACTGATGCATTGAATAAACTTTGACTAAGGGAATGAATAGCATCGCCTAACGGTAACCAAAACAAAACTAAAAGTTCCATTTGGCATGGAAGGAATTAACCAAGGCAGTCTGAAACCCTTTTAGGATCTGAGGTTATGTGTCACGAAGATGAACAAAATCGCCCGGCGACAACCAGAACAAAACAAAAGAACATCAATCGGTACGGAGGATGTTCTTGATACACAATTGCTTTATAGAATGATACATACGAATAAATCAACGACGATAGTAGTATTTGAGCAGGTATGAGAATCAATGAAAATTGATACTCACTAGAAATAATATATTTCCGAGTGTCATGCAAGATCTTTTTAACATTTGGTTTGCCTAGATATAATTTGCGAGTGGCGTACCCGAGCAAAACAGTTATATTCATATAATATTAATCATCATCTTGACGAAAAATGAGGTACTAAGAAGACTGATATTAAGAAATTACATCTTTAATTTTTAAATAGGAAATAGTTGACTGATGATATGATTTTCAAGTATTTAGACCAACCATCGATTACTTGATTGATTCAAACCTGCGTGGAAGAAAAATTGGTATATCAACTAAATTAATTTTCACCAATAAATCATGACATATCACCCTCAACAAAAGAAGACATATTTCACATTTTGCGTTGTCGTGATTTAGGGTTATGAGCCGCGAAGTACAGTCAAATTATTTCCTACCTTGTGACCTCGTCTGGGTTTATGGATTACTGTTGAGGGGATGATAGGAAAAGGTCGCCATATGAGTGAATTGGTGGGGGTAAACCAGCTTCGGCTGTCGGGCTCTGCCGTAAAGGTGATGTACCTTGCTGTTGAGGGGAAGATGAGGACGGCTCGCCATGTAAACGCAGGGGCGGGGATATACCAACTTCGGCAATCGGGCTCTACTGTAGAGGTACTGTGCCTAGCTGCATTGCCTCTGACCCGGGCAGTGGGTGAAGAATAGGGTTGACCCATTATTTGGTCCCCCCCCACTTTATCAACGGGGAACTAAGATCAAAGGGGCAATAGTGTGGTGTTGGATGAGTGTGGGATAGGTGAAGGATAGGTGTATGTCTTGTCTGGGCCACTCTCACCCCCTTACGAGGGTGATTCTATTCGCTTGGGAGAACACCTTTCCCTTTCAGTCGCAACTGGTGAGACCTATCTCAACTTACTCTTTGACTGCCACTGGCGCCTTGAACACGTGTTCTGGCTACCGTTAAGCGATTTTATTCAGTTAAGGGAAACATGGATAGCAGTAAGGTTATGTTTATTTCCATCTTTGGAGTCCTCGTGTCACTCAACGTTTGATATTGCTTAGTTTATATTGTCTGGACCCGCAATGTCTAAATTTTTCATTTTTTTTTTTTTTTTTTTTTTTTTTTTTTGTGTGTGACTAATGAGTTTTGCAATTGAGGGATTTTTTCTATATTATCTGGACCCGCAACATCTGAATACTTAAGTTTTTGCTATTTTGTGTTTCTGTTGGTATAAGTGAGTTTTGCAATCAAGAGAAAACTTGCTTGTGTCTCTGAGGATACGTCGGTCTGCGTGATGGGGCTGCCATGCGACTGAATATTACGTACAGTTCTACGAGGATTTTGTCCTTTTCTTTTTGGTTTGGAATATTTCTTTTTTAAGCGGTGATAGCTTCATGTATATTGATGAGTCCGCTGCTACTGTTGTCAATGGAGCGAAATGTTTTGGTTTCTGTGGTTGAGATATGATACGTCTCCACGCCAATACTGTTTTTTTTTTTTTTTATCACGTCATTTATATTCTTTATGTGTTTACTTTATTATATTTTCTGTGTTCTGGGTGTGCGTGTGAGACTTTTGTTTGAGGCTGTTGCGTTCTGCGATGAAACAATTTATTTCAATTCGGATTGCAGTGTTTTATATAGTCTTCATAAATGTATGGGAGGTTTTTATGTTGTGTGATGTTACTGAGTGTTTGAATTATTGTATCAATGTCGGAAAGGATGTGGGTTTTTAATGTGGTAACTTTTCCGTGAATTCTGACCAGATATATTTGATATGTTATGACTGGTGAACATTTGCCTAGATATAGATATGGAACCACTTATGATACTTTTAGTTATGATATTGGGCAGGTGAATTGAGAATTAGTTTTATCCTGTTGTCGATATCTTGTTGGATGCTAAATCTGTTGACCAGAATGTACCATCTGGGAAGGAATTGATGAAGTTAGCTTGATGGGCTATGTGTGTGCTCTGGCTTTTAATGATAAGAATGTAGAGGAATCCAGTCTGTAAAAGAACAGTATTGCCTCCATGTGTGATGTCACTGGGTACGTACCAGTGTGTGTTTCCACGTTGAAGACCCCCTCAGAATAGTATTTTTGGAGTGTAGTTAGCGCGGATGATTGAGTTGTGTAGTGTGTGGAGATTGAAGGTGGGTGTTAAGGATGAATGGATATATTGATCGTGTTGAGTGTTTATTTCAAAAGTATTGTCAGTAAAAGTGAATACATACGTTTCTTACATCAAATCAAAGTAGTCTATGTTTTTGTATCTGTAGTTTATTAGCTTACCGTCCCGAAAATCAGAGTGGTCTAGTGGGATGGCCAGCCACCGTTAATTGTTATGTTTCGATATTCTGAATCCAAATATTGTGTGATACTATTGTTTAGGTACATCACTGTTGATAGCCAGGTCTTCTACCCACGGGGACAATATTGCGCCAACGAGATAAAGTCATAGAAATGGTAAAGGAGGGCATCTGATATGAACAGGTTAAATATTATTCTTGTTAATCTTTACAATAAGTGTTCAGGTTTGTTAGAATTTGTGGTAAATTTAGAAGTTCTTATGACTCATTCTATCAACAGCTCCTTACAAGGCATGCCCGGACTTTGGATATGATATATTATTTTACACTTAAATATTTTCCTTACTGACTTTTTTAAATTAAACTCAAATAGTTTCAATATATGAACATATTGCGACAATTACAGAGCAAAGAGACAAGTAATTCAGTAGTAGAAGATATTTTCTTTCAATTTCCTTCCGTTTCACCTTATAACCCAACTCGTTACTTAAAGATTTTAACTATTTTTATTTTAATGTAGTACCTTATTCCTTCCTTCCTTCCTTTCTTTTCCTTTCTTTCTTTCTTTCTTTCTTTCTTTTTTAATTTCCTTTCTTTTCATTTTCTTTACTTGTTGACTCCTCCGGACAGACTAAATGAACCTCACCTTGATTCAATCCTGGTGTGATAATGGTAATATCACTGACTTGAACGTAAGCCGAGATGTCCAGCAGCAGCCTAGGCAGAAGCTTCAGGTAATCCTTGCCGAGATTTCCCGAGTCTCCTTCTGATACATCCCTGCCCACCAACGCTTCTTTCTTTGTCCTTTGGAAACGACGAGTTGCTCCTCTCAGAGCTCTGGAACGGGTCTGGTTGACAACGATGACTGGAAGGTTCTCAGTCAACGTCGTCGGGGCGGACTCGCAAAGCCACTTCGAGGGCCTCCCGCTGAGCCATTTGGAAGCAGTGAGTTTCGAATTGGCGGAAATAGCCCGAAGTCGCCTCGACATATGAGGCGTGACGCCGTCGAAGCTCGAGCTGTCAATGTCCTTGATGGAGTCGTAGATGTCCTTCACGTCTAAGGACTGAAGGACACCTACGGTGGAGAGTAGGAGGAAAGTGATAGGAAGCGTGTAGATGAGTATGGACCCCATTGTTCTTCTTGTGGCAGCTTCTGAAGAGCAGGTGAGGGTGGGTCAAGAGCGGGTGCCTTGGATATTACTATGGTATAGTTCGTGCGTGGATCCGTGTGTGTATGTGTGTGTATGCGTGTGTGTGTGTGTGTGTGTGTGTGTATGTGTGTATGTGTGTGTGTGTTTATGTGTGTGCTCGCGCGAGTATGTGTGATTGTTTGAGTGTATCTGCGTGTGTAATGTGTGTATGTGTGTGTGTTTGTGTATGGAAGAGAAAGAGAGAGAGAGAGAGAGAGAGAGAGAGAGAGAGAGAACACGGTGACGTGCTATAAAGCAAGAAACAACGAATCACTGATAAGCGCTGCCTTTAGAGTTATTTCATATACACACGTTCCCTGTCGATGAGAGCAACAAAAGTAGCAAGAAATAGATCTCTTTCCAAAAGTTTTTTTTCAGTAACTAACTTTCGCGGACAAATTGATTTGACTCCATTCATCAGGACAAGGGGGAGGGTAGACTTGAGTATTCTTCATTAACTTTCAAGTACGGCGCCGGGTGTTCTTCAGCACCTAATTTCATTCCTGCTGTATTCTAACCTTCACTTACAGAACATAGATATATCATTGCTGTCAAAGATGATGGTCTGGTACATGTGTTCTACAGCCCCTAATTTCATTCCAGCTGTACCCTAACCTTCACTTACAGAAGCTGGGTCTATTTTTTCTGTCAAAGATGATGGTAAGGTGTCAATATTCTTCAGCCTCTAATTTCTTTCCTCCTGTACTTTACCCTTCACAAGCAGAACATGTGTCTATTTTTGCTGTCAAAGACGACCGCGGCGGTCGTTGGCCCACGGGTAAGTCCCCCCGGTGTTTTTTGTCCATGCCTCCGGCTCATCTTCCGGTTACGACGACGACGACGACGACGACGAGCGACGCGCCAACGACATCCTTATCGTCGCCTTCACCGCGACACACTGACCCGTCACACTCTTTCTCCTTGACGTTTCATCGACAATGCAATGCTACCACAGTCCCCCTCCTCCGCCACCACCACAACCGCTTCCTCTACTTACACCATCGCCTCCGACCTTGGCAAGAACTGGTTTACCAAAAGAGTGGTTAACGAATGGAATAGACTTAGTAACCATGTAATAAGTGCTGAAACTAATGATTGTTTTGAGAAAGTTGGATAACTTTATGGGTTGGGATAATAGGTAGTAATGGGCATGGAACTGCCTCGTGCTATTCATATGGTCTCTTGCAGTCTCCTCCATTCTTGTCTTCTTATGTTCTTATGTCTTCATCACTACTACTGTCGCAGGCTTACCCCCAACATCAACACCACTCCTTGGTTACACCCTCTTCCGGTTCCGAAGCCGCCCCCTTTAACATAATCATGAGAACCTACCACCTCTGTTCTCATACTTGTGACGTCCCTCTGGCGGTGATATTATTCAATGTAATACACTCGTAGAACCAACCAGTGGATAACCAAGTTGTCATAGTAACCATTTCGTAGTGGTAAATATTCAGAAGACAACCAAAAACGACCTACATGACAACCGACATAAACCTTCAGACACGATGAAACCCCTTTACATGCTTAATTCTGTTTAAACTTCGTGGCTTCTTTTTCATAAGGACATAAGAATGGAGAGGAGACTGCAATAGACCATAAAGCTTACACTTGACAATACCATGTTCCTTATCACCTGTCATCCAAATTCATGAAAAGGTTGGCATCCTATTACATGCAATTGAATTTGCGGAAATTTTATTCTATTCCCACTTTCTGTAATCAACTAAATTTTTTAATGGTACTAACGCCCACTATTATCCTATGGACCACATACCATAGGTAACATTACAAAAAGCTTTGCTACCACCACAACTCTTTCCTTCCCTTGGTTGCATACCACCACTATTTCCAGAACTACCGTTAACGCTCACTCCATCAAATCAACCACTACAAGACTCAAGTATCAGAATAAAGGAAAGGAGAGACAGATAAACAGAAATAAGAGAAATGGTGGAACTGATCAACATATAAGTAAAGTCACGGAAAAATGAACAGACGAAGAAAAAGATAGTGAAGAAAAAAAAACTATAAAATAAAGAAACAGAGATATAGAAATATAAAGAGTAAAGAAACGAAGAAATTGAAAAATGGATACGCAGATATAGACAGAGATAGGTGACCTGAATGATATCAAATTAAGAAAGAAAAACAGGGAGCTAAAGAAATAAAGAATAGACAATCAAGGAATAGAATAACGGAGACGAAAAATAAGAAGAAATAATGAAACGATTACATAGAGAAATGGAGAAATAGTAAA
>NC_134796.1:35822821-35830321 GCF_046742065.1 Oratosquilla oratoria
TTTTCACTATTCACTTTTGTCAACGAATTTCCAAATAGCTTGTAATCGTGCTTACTGTAAATTTCATTAGCCACTTTTCAGATCATTGCTGTAATTTATCTATAGCTTCTTGAATATCTAATTGGTTTAAGTTATCATTTGCCATTCCGCACAGTTTTGTATCATCAGCAAATTTGGAAACAATAGATTTTAGTCCCTGGTCTATATCATTTATATATACTATGAACAGAAATGGCCCAAGAACAGAACCTTGAAGAAATCCACTCGTAACATTTTTCCATCTAGAAGTTTTTCCATCTAAAACAACTCTCAGTTTTCGATCATTCAACCAATTACTAGTCCAACTTAATAGGCTACCACTTATTCCGTGTGAAGCTAATTTAGTAAGTAGTCTTTCGTGTGGGACGGTATCAAAAGCTTTTGCAAAACCTAGATATATTCAATCTACATTGTTTTTTTTTCATAATTCGAGATGACTGTGTTGTAAAATTCGAGTAAGTTAGTCACGCAAGAACGTTGTTAAATATACGACTATCGCCCTTAAGTCGCCTTGCTATGTGGTCTGTCGTCTGCTTCCCGCCATTTCTATATTTACTTGTTTTGAATTGGTTAGATTTGATTAATACTACCATTATCATTATAATGGTCTGCTATATATTTTTGATATGATTATGTTTGTGCATCTATTTGGATCCAGGGAAAGAGGGTAATTATTTACCATCTTTGAAATATCTTGTTTTCGTAAGTACATAAACGGAATCGACGCCATATTTTTTATTTGAACCCCGCTCGATTTTTCTGGTAAAGCCGGCAGATATTGTGAGGTTTTTGAACATTACAAACATTTCCGTCTGAAAACATGCTGGCTATCATTTATCAAACAGTTACTTTCTAAATGATGTTCGATAGCATCTCTGATGATAGTTTCCATCATTTTTCCTACGATTGAAGTCAAACTTATAGGCCTGTAGTTATTTGGTTTCTTTTTGTCAACTTTTTTGAATATGGGAGTAACGTTAGCTAGCTTCCATTCTCTTGGGACATCTCCGGATATGATGGATTTCTTGAAAATAATTTCTAATGGAACAACAATCTCATTTTTCATTTCCTTTAAGATTCTTGGATGCTAACCGTTAGGCTCTGGTGTTTTATTAATTTTGAGTTTTTCTGTACACCTTTTAATTTTTTCTTTTGTTATATTTACCGTAGTAAGTTTACCCTAGACTTTTCACAGGTTTCAGTTTGGAGTTCATTTTGAGGTGTTTTGTTTACGAATACTGAGCTAAAATATTTGTTTAAAATATCACACATTCCTTCATTTGAATATTCAAGTTGACCTTCAGCAGATAATAGTGGACCAATGTGATTCCTAATAACCTTTTTATCTCTAACGTAACTATAGAAATTTTTGGGATTCTCTTTGGATCTATTAGCGATATTCATTTCATATTGCCGTTTTCGTGTTTTATTGTATCTTTTAAATCTCTCTGTATTAATACAAAACTTTGATAGTCATCAGATGCCCCCAAGCACTTGTATTTCTTATAAGCATTTCTCTTTTTAGCAATACTTTTTTCAGTTTCTTTGTCAAGCCATTTTGGGCGAGCCTGATTTGGGGGACGTCTGTCCTTAAATGGAATGTAAGTATGAATCATCTTAGTAAGCGTATTTTGAAATATTTCCCACATCTGATCTACAGATCTTTCGCTTAATTTTGCCTCCCAATCTGTAAGCTGAAGCTCCTGACGTAGTCCTATGAACTGAGCTTTACTGAAATCTGGTATTTTAGAAACACAAGTATCTTCTCCAGTTTTTTTTTTAGTAGTTTGAATCTAAGTTGTGATCGCTATTTGCAATAGTTTCACCGACTTTTACATCAGTTTTCACGCTTTCACGGCTAGTGATCGATAGATGGTGTAAGTTTCCATGTCTTGTGGGCTCTTTTACATGCTGAACTAAGTAATTGTCATCGAGAAGATCTATCAAGCGACTAACTATATGGCCATGTTCAAGGGTCATCCAATCAATGGTAATAAAATTGAAATCACCCATTATCAATAAGTCCCGGTTGCAGAAACTAGACAGTTCTTGAAACAACAGTTTGTCGTTTGCTAATGATGATGTCTTTCGCCTATATATTACACCTACATTCATTTTTTGTCCGTTTGTTTGGGTTAATTCTATCCACAAACTATCTGTTAGCTCTGTTGCTACCAACACTTTCAATTCCTTTCTGTGATATTGTAATTCTTCATTCACTTTCAACTTTCTTCACTTTCTTTTTATCATTGTAGTATTGTAAGTCACTCATATGTAGGCCCCATGCCTCTTTCGTAGTGTAAGCATTTACTCAAGTTCCATTACTCAGTAAACGAAGGGGAATTAGATTGAACTTAAACTTTTCTTCATTTTCTTCACGAATTCTTGTACAATGTCTTATTTTAAGTACACCAGAGGATTCCCACCTGGAACCTTTTACACCCACCAAGCCAAGTCTGCTTCGACGTCACTATTTGATTCATCCAATAACTTTCAACGTTACAAATAAGTGCCACCCTTTAAGGGCGCGACTTTACCTTCGTGCACCAATTATTTCTCTCCTCCTCCACCCTTTTCTCCGATCAGAAAGGCTGTTATACTGTCTCAAGCAACACTGCTTGCGCAGGCAATCTTGTTACAAAGCAAAGTGGCTTAGCGTTAACATTTCGCAACATCAGCACCCCTATCGATACTCTAGCTTGTATTCACAAATATTGGACGGTGAGCAAGAATATGCAACTCTGCAACTCCTTAGCGGCCATTGTTTTAAAACATCCAAGTCGTAAAATTGATTTCTCACCACCTACCCCTTTATCTACCTACTTGTCTACCTCAATCTACCAGCCTCTTACACTATCATATGCATCCTGTTTCACTTTCTCTAAAACACAAGCATGGACAATAGAACACCCCCACCTTTCTTGTGGTTTCTATCTTGATGAAAGTGTTTAAATCCCGCAGTATTAGATTCATCTTCAAACTCTCCACCATTTAATCATGTCTTTGTTATTCCAATCATATCGAAATTTTCACTTTTGACATGTGCCTGTATTTCTTGGAATTTGTTCCTAATACTACGACCATTAAAGTACATGGTTTTATGAAAATCTTTATTATTTCTTTTTGACACGTTTTGAGTTTCAATATCATGCCTTACATTATAATTTTGTTCTTTATTGACACCTTGCTCTGTACTGATATTTGGTCCTTCATTGACATTCAATGCCTCATTAACATTTCCCCCATCATGGACATATAGTCGCTCACGGTCATCCGATCTTTGCTCCTCTACGTCACCGCGTTCCACACCGGCCTCCCGGTGGTTGTTAGTCATTAGCTTTACAAGAGCTTTACAGGTGTGGGACCTTGTAATCTCCATTGAACGTGTGGGTGGGGACGCTCATAACTCTAGTTTGCTAAATGATCTAGTGGCAGTGGCGGTAGGCCAAGAAATGATACCTGTAGTAGGCGACAGTGTAGGCAATCGAGCTGGTATCTATATATCTGTATGTTCATTTTTACTTACCTGAGGATAGTTGTATGAGTCAACCGAAAGCTTGTATTTCATATTTGTGTAATGTTATTCTTTCAAATAGCACCACGGATCTCGGAAGTCTTATATTTAGCCTCTCCTTCAGGCCCCAGTGAGTCAAGACAGGATAAATGAAAAAATTGCAAACTGATTCATTTTATTGTTTTTAAATATGTTTATTTACACAAACTTTGTTTTCATTGCATTTTTAAAAATACAAGTAATTTATTCATTTACATGCCACTCAAATCATTTTAATCATTTTTTACTAGTGGTCGTTTACATTGTTTTATTTTTTTCTATAATGATATAAGTTTCCATACAAATTATGTTAGAGAAAGCTTCTATACACAGTATAAAATCAAACTAAAAGACACGGCGAGTAGAGGATGAGGACGTTTATCTGATGATGAAGAGGAATGCAGAGGCCTGCATTGCGCCCCCACGTGACTGCGCCATTGAGCGAGTGAGTGAGAGAGAGAGAGAGAGAGAGAGAGAGAGAACGAGAGAGAGAGAGAGTTAGCGGAGTGAAGGCCAATGGTGATGAGAGAGGTGGAAAGTGGAAGGATGGCTTAATGAAACCATATGACGTTGGACAGAATTAGATGTATGAAATATCTCTATGGGTCGAGGGGGCCCATGAGATTGCAAAAGGGTTTGAGGAGGAATCTGATGAAAGGGATCGCGAGGAAAAAGGTTAGAGGAAGCAAAGGATGAATATTTAGGAAAGGAAAACACGTACACCTATGTACATACACACACACTACACAACAAGAGATAGAGAGGCTAAAGAAATTCTATCCAAAAAGAACAAAACCGCCCAAGAGACGGCAAGAGAATTAGAAGTTGCTTATGCAAATGTAAATAACTTACTATCGACCAATTGCAAAGTAAATTATTACCTATTAATAAATAAACCCAGCATTCTGTGACTCGTCCAGGTTAAGCTCCCCAAAAAATATTAGCCTACAACTGAGTATTGGTATATACGCAGTCTGGAGACGTAAGAGGAAAGATAAAATGAGAGGCGGGGTGGTGGCAGTTGTTAAAATGACATAAAAGTAAATGAACTGCTCTTGAGCGAAGGCTAAATTGAGGCAATAAATCAGAGAGTGAGAGCCAGAGGATAAAATTAAAGAGAATTCATGAAAACTTACGTGCCACCCAAGAAGATGGCGTGGAATGATAGCATATACCGACTATTCCTGTCAGCGACATTTTTTTTTTTTTTCTCTTGAAGAACATGATTGAACTAAGTGATGATTATGGTGGGTGACTTTAATTGCAGGGAGATAGATTGGGAGGAAAGGAAAACGGGGGTTATTGAAAAAATACTTTACTAAATATTGCTTTTCTTCAAGAGAATTTAATATTCACAAGTGAGAGAAGATTGAGTATACTGTATGTTTGGATATAGAAAAGATATTTGACAAGGGCAGGGAAATGAAGAGAGAGAGAGAGGCAGGCAGACAGAGGGAGAAAAAAAAACAGACAGATATACATTGTGGGCCAAAGGAGATACATTTGAGAGAAAAGTGAAGAGAGCTGAAGTGTTATATAATGGTGATAAAATTAGTTAGTACATCCTATACATATGTGTGCCATTGAGAATTCCGGTAAGGTGAGTTACATAGTATGAACTACTTTCTATTCCCCGTTCATAAAGGCCCATTGGAACAATAACGTCTGGTGGTAGATTTGAAAAAAGATCTGGTTTTTCGTGGGCGTGAGTCATGTTTTGGATGATCACTGCATTTGGTTTTCAAATATTTAGCTAATAATTAACGAAACAGAGATGGCAATGCTTTGTTATGAGATATTTTCATCAACAATTGATTCAATTTTACTTTGTGATATTCCTCGTTCAGAGTGCAGAGAGCGGTACCTTAAGAAAGGACTTTGGATTTGGCATTTGGTAAGGGGCCATTGCTCGGAGTGGCTGAAGTCCTTCATCCTAACCTCTGCGCCAGAAACAGGACCTGAACCCACACGTTTGATCTCTTTCGGTAGATGCCAGACGTTCGCATTACCACTGAGCCGTGGCGCCAGGATGCGATATTTCTGTTAATGACGACAATGAAAAATGAAAATCATGCTAGTTAGATGAGCTTGAGGTGGTGATGATATGAGATGGTAAACACGACGAAGGTAAAGACGGCGTATTAATCAAAATATCGATCAGTTTCCGGTGACCGTGCGAAATGGTAGATATAGTGCAAAAAGATGAAATTAGGAAAACAGTGACTTATAGTAGATGTATGAATACAAATGTGATTACTTGATAGCACAGAGAGATGAGGATCCTGTAGGATGATGAACATGATAGATGGTGAGTAACAGATAGCGAGATGAAAAGAGCAAATGTATTGAAAGGGTGGCTGAGGATAAGGTTTACATAATATAGATTGTATAAAAATAAGGAAAATGAGGTTACAGCCAAAAACAGCACCTTTGCACACATACCCACAACATTCGAGATTTTCAGCATCCCTAGGGGGTAATTATTCTGGGCTGATTACATGCGCTGGCCCTCTGGGGCGTTCGCCTTGAACGAGTGCATATACTGCCTTCCCAGAATCCTGGAACACTCGTCCGAAGCATAGGTACATAGCAATCTTAACATGTTATATGGGATACATTGGTACGTCTCTTCTTCAGGCCCCATAGCCCGGAACACATGAATAAACTAGTAATTCTAGGACACTCTGGATGATCTATCCTTGCAGAGCAATTGCCTGGGATGATTAAAAGATATATCTCTTGACGATTCTTGTTCAAAGAGTTTCTATAAGCTTTGCCTAGTGACTGTCAGAGTCGATCAAACATGCAAGATGCTGTAGACGTTTAGGTAGTGAATTGTTAGGGATGTTTATTGCAATAAAAATAACATTCTTAGCTTTCCAGACATCCGCCCAGGAATCCACTCACCTTAGGACTAACAAGGTCCTTCCCGAGAAGTTGTCTTAGGCTCCCCAACACTGTATCCCTGATATATATCCAGCCAAGTTTTCCGAATCACGCCGAGCTTGATTTTCCCCTGGTTCACACGGATCTATTTACCTCTAAGGTCTTTTTATATGGAGGATAATAGCTGACAGGGTTCTCCTTTGAACAGTGAATGGACGTTGATGTTCTAAGATTACTTGCGTGAGCTGTAGAATTCTTTGTGTAGGCCATTTCTTGAGCCATCTTTCCACAGGAACGAAATTATAAAAACTCTCATTCTAATATGATTTATACCTTATTAAGGAGTTCCATTTCAATCTGACAACTGAATATAACTCAGAAACGATCACGTTAAGTTTATTTCTTCTTTTTTCGTTATTGTGGTAACAATCTACACCAGCCAAGCTGGGCGTAGTCCTAAGTATGTGACCATTGGCAAGTAAGAAGATCACCATCAAATTATCTTCGTGTTAGGACCCTAGTTTGGGATCCAACAGAATTGTTAACTCGACTGAAAAGTTTACCCTCTTACCCAGTTTTGAATAAAATTATATATTTCAGGTCCAGGCCTGCATTTTTAGAGAAATGCTTAGATTGACGCTGGATCTTCATATAAATCTGCTCTGCAACGAAACAAATTGTAATGATGAGCTTTTATAGTTAAAATTAACAAAATTAAAATACAGGTGATGTAGGAACGATTTGCCCGTAGGGGTACATATATAAGATTCTGTGATTCCCCAAAGCTATCAGTTCCTCATTATTTGCTTTGTTTTCTTTTACACCACGTTTACGCCATATTCTGTGTCCCCAGAACTCTTAGCATCATATTACTCACATATATAATGGACAAATTATAAAAGTCAGGCACAATTTAAATCCAACTATATGTTTCTGGGCACAGTTTGGTGGTATTCTAAAACAATCACCTCTATTGTAATGAATAATTCTATTAAAGCTCTTCTATTACTATGCTACGTCAT
>NC_134796.1:35845321-35847821 GCF_046742065.1 Oratosquilla oratoria
TTGTAAATCTTTCTCTTTGTCCTCTACTCTTTGTTTCATTGCTACATATTCCTCCTCTTCATTCCATTAACTCCCGCTTCTCATTCCTTCTTCCTTCCTTCTGCTGGTCCTCTTCCTCCTACCCCTCTACTCTTCCTCCTCTTTTTCGACCTCTTCCACCTTGTCCCCTTCACTTCCTCCTCGTCTCATTCCTCTTCCTCCTACCCTCCTTTACCTCCTCCTTCCCTTACTCTTCCTCCTCTCATCTTCCTCATCAATATTTTCGTCCCCATCCCTTTCCTCCCCGTCTCCTCCTCCTCCTCCTCCTCCTCCTCCTCCTACTCATCCTCATCCTCCTCCTCCTCCTCCTCCTCCCACTTCTCCCCCATCGCCCCTTCTGCCCCTTCTGAAAAAAAAAATCCAAAGTGTCAGAAACTTATTCCCTAACTTCGGTGACGTACCTGAGGGAAAACCATCTCCCATGCTACCCATCTTCAAAACCCAGCAATAGTCTTACCTTCACCCGGAGGTGCAGCCCCAGGGGGATGGTATTCGTTCTCAAACCCAATCTATCTGAAGCAACTTCGACCCTTTCTCCCCAGCACTTTCTTCACATATGACAACCGGCGACTGCTCCTTGTGGTCTCTTCACGCTATTTGGTGACGTGGAGACAAACCCACACTTGGATATCATAAAATTTATTCCCACAGAGTGATCTAGAAGATCTGAGGACCGTTGCCAGCCACTGTGGGGCTGCGGGTTTCCAGTCAGCGAACTCGAGGCAACAGCTATTGTTACATTCATTTCAGCTGTCTAGAGTGAATGACCGTGTCACTCGTGGGGAGAAAAGAACTAAATAAACCTGCACTATAAAGTAACCTTCTCAACAGCGTACAAAGAAGAAAGAATTATGAAGAAAATAGTAAAACAGAACATTGAGCCGATAAACTCAGACAAAATATTAAATTTCATTATATGTTATAAGTCTAAGAAGACTAGCCATCTCCTTAAGAATAGCCCGCAAAAAAAAAAAAAAAAAAAACACGGAGACACTTCAAAAATCGCATTTCATGTATAGGTTAACTACAATAGAGGGGACTATGAGACCCTCCCATCTTCCTACATTGGCATGACATCCATGAAGTTATCTCGAAGGCTTTCTGACAACCCTTCTTCTGGAGCACCAAAAAACAACTTGAGACAAATGCACAATGTCACCCTTACGAGGGAAACCTTAGAGGATGACACAGAGATCCTGGACACGTGTAATGATGCAAGACACCTTCCTATATTAGAGGCATTATACATTAAAGAAGTATCACCTAAGCTTAATATTCAAGCCGACGATCTGCAGGTTCTATCTAGCATGCGGCGCGCGGCCGCGGACCAATCACAGGACACGACGAGAGACTGGCCCAGCCAAACAGAATATTGGCCGGGCGAGTGCCGGTCCCGGCCAATCAGGAGTGAGGACGAACGCCAGTGTCCCCACTGAACCAGTATATTAGCCAACCCAACTCAAAACAAAAACACCACAGAATCATTCTTTTTCCTACCACCATAGTGTAAGGAGCACACCAACAAACGAGAAGACAAACACCAACGCCACTGAAGAAGGCTCCAGCGAGCCAAAATACGGATCTGGCGATGATGACCGACTACGTCAGTCCTCACAACACTTTCAAGAGAATTGAAGACCATTCTAAGGTATAAAGAAAATACCTTGAAGAAATGAATAAGTTCTGTACAAGCCATCATATTCAATGAGACATGCGTTGGAGAGAATATCCTGCCCATATGTGTGTGTGTGTGTGTGTGTGTGTGTGTGTGTGTGTGTGTGTGTGTGTGTGTGTGTGTGTGTGTGTGTGTGTGTGTGTGTGTGTGTGTGTGTGTGTGTGTGTGTGTGTGTGTGTGTGTGTGGTGTGTGTGTGTGTGTGTGTGTGTGTGTGTGTGTGTGAGTGTGTGTGTGTGTGTGTGTGTGTGTGTGTGTGTGTGTGTGTGTGTGTGTGTGTGTGTGTGTGTGTGTGTGTGTGTGTGTGTGTGTGTGTGTGTGTGTGTGTGTGTGCGCGCGCGTGTGTGTGTGCGTGTGTGTGTGTGTGTGTGTGTGTGTGTGTGTGTGTGTGTGCGTGTGTGTGTGTGTGTGTGAATTACCATGATCTCGGATCACGTGTTGGACTCGTGATCGATAGTTATTAACCTCCTGGATGAGAGCTCAGAGCTCGTACGACCGATCTATGGGTAATAACTGGACCGCCGTAGTGGCAGGCGAAAACTCTAACCACAGCGCCACGAGGTGTGTGTGTGTGTGTGTGTGTGTGTGTGTGTGTGTGTGTGTGTGTGTGTGTGTGTGTGTGTGTGTGTGTGTGTGTGTGTGTGTGTGTGTGTGTGTGTGTGTGTGTGTGTGTGTGTGTGTGTGTGTGTGTGTGTGTGTGTGTGTGTGTGTGTATACACATACAGTATATGTATATATGTGTGTGCGAGCGCGTATGTGTGCGTGTGTGCATGATCCATCGTTGCTTC
>NC_134796.1:35860321-35865321 GCF_046742065.1 Oratosquilla oratoria
TTTCTTAGCAATTTGACAATATTAGGATTTCATAGGATTTTGGTGATGTTAGGATTTCTTAGGTGTTTGAAAATGTTAAGATTCCTTAGGAATTTCACAATTTTAGAATATCTAATAATTTTTACGATGCTAGGATTTCGTAAGGATTTCACGATGTTAAGACTTCTAAGGATTTTGACGATGTTAGGGCTTTTTTTATTTTCAAGATTTTAGAATTTCTTGGGATTTTCGTGATGGATTTCTAAGGATTTTCATGACGTTGGGATTTCTTAGAATTTTCAATAAGCTAGGATTTCTTAGCATTTTCACTAAGCTAGGAAATCTTAGGATTTTCATGTTATATCTTTTATGACTTTGATGTTAGGATTTCTTAGGATTTTGACGATGTTAGGATTTCTTATGGTTTTTATTATGTTAGGCTTTCTTAGAATGACGATGTTAGGATTTTTTAGAATTTTGACGATGTTAGGACCTTTTAGGATTTTGACGATGTTAGGAGTTTTGGATTTTCAAGATTTTAGAATTTCTTAGGATATTCGCGATGGATTTTTACTGATTTTCACGATGTTGGGATTTCTTGGGATTTTCAAGATATTAGGATTTCTAAGGAATTTCATGATTTTAGAATTTCTAAGGATTTTGACGATGTTAGGATTTCTTAGGATTTTGACGATGTTCGGATTTCTTAGGATTTTGACGATGTTAGGATTTCTTAGATTTTTGACTTAGCTAGGATTTCTTCTCCACCCAGGGGAAGTTGCTATTTTCATCTTCCAAGGCTTCACGATCCTCTTTTCCTTCCACCTTCACTTCTTAGATTACTTAGCTCAGTACCAGCTAGCCCTTGCACTCCGAGATTTGAAAAGAAGATGAGAGAATTCTGCGTCAAAATATTTTCTCCTCGTGTCCTGTGGCGTCCACTAGCCCCATCCTCCTTCCCTTAACCCCCTTTCCTCGCCATCTTTACACTCCCAACACCTACTGTACTCCCAAACTCAAACTAACCTTTCCCTTTCAGTATAGTTTACCTCAGTGATAACATACCCATCTTTCTTCCAACAAACATACCATATCTCTCTCTCTCTCTATATATATATATATATATATATATATATATATATATATATATATATATATATATATATATATATATCTCTCTCTCTCTCTCTCTCTCTCTCTCTCTCTCTCTCTCTCTCTCTCTCTGTCTCTCTCTCTCTCTCGCTCGCTCGCTCGCTCAATCTATCTCTCCGACAACGACGACAAGCGGAATTACGGTAAATTTTGGAAGAGTGATTGGAGCTTTTTCAGCAGTTCTGCGAGAAACGAGTTTTCCTTGAACCTTAAAAAAGAAAAAAAAAGAAAAAAAACCAGATGGACGATGACTCTCGACGATTTCTGGCTTTCATTGGTCTTAATTTTATTGTTCAATGGAAAGGCAAAAAACGACTTTGGACATGAAAGTCACTAACAGCACGAAGACAAGCAGTAGGAAGTTGTGGGCCACAGACTTCTGAGAAAAAACAGCCATAGAGCGGTTCTATACGGCCTTTAGAAATTAGACCCTCCTATGAGCTCTCACTCGAGAGGGTAATAGCTGTCGTTCACGTGTCCAGCATCTGATCCAATGCCATGTTGTATCACACACATGTACACACACACATGCACATGCATACACATAACGTAAGTACACTTATGTGTCTAGCCACCAGAGGAAGAAATAGAAGCGCGCGCACACACACACACACACACACACACACACACACACACACATACACGCATGTACGCACGCACGTGTTCAGCCAATAGCGTAAGAAATAGACAGCCGCTATCCAACTCTTGCTGGTGATGTTGATGTTATTGTTGTCGCGGTTGTTATTGTGTTGTGGATCAGAGTACGCTCGCTCTCTCGCATTCCCCGTATCGTGTTCCTAAAGTGCGCATATATACAAGGTACATGTGCCTTTACACACTCAATCACAAGCACACACACACACATACACGCACACACACACACACACACACACACACACACACACACACACACACACACACATACACACACACATACATACACACACATACACACACACATACACACACACGCACACATACATATATACACACGCACACACACACACATAAACAAACAAACAAACATACATGCCCCCACACACACAAACGCATACTGAAACAAACAAACAAACAAAACATACATGCACATGACAGCCCCCAAAATATCCTTGCATTTTGCTAGATACTTCTCTCATACCTGTCTTACACATAAACATCTACGCACCCTCCTCCTCTCTTATAAACACTTTTCTCCTCCCGTCTTTGTTAATCCCGTGTTCCTCTCAGTTAGCCAGACGCCTACATACCCCACCAACCACAACAAATCCTAAAATTATTATAATCATTATTCTCTCACTTCCCCTTGTATAGCGGGACTATAGCTGCACTCCGTCCATTCAACGACCCACTTCCTTCACAGAGTGGCACCTTCCACCCCTCCACTGTCACAACTCCACCCTTTGTCAGAGGCCCATCCAACCCTGGTGCCTCTACAGCTTTCAGTTCTTTCAATGCTACTTGTGCCATCTCCTTTACAATAATCCTACACTTATCCTTGCCCATTAGCCTTGACATCTCCCATTGTCAGTGTCAAAGCCTCCCCGTCCTCCTTTACATTCAACAATTTGAAATACTCTAACCATGTCCCACTCACCGCCCTTACTTCCTTTAAGAATAATTAACCTATTCCTTTTAACCTCTCTTCTACCCGATTCATCTCTTCGGACTCTTTTCGGTCATTTCCAAAATATGATTTGGTTGGATCTAAAATGGCAATTGCCGACAAAATGATCAGAGTAAAACACCTTGTAAGGATGGAACCTTTCTCATCTATTCCGAGATGTATTAAATGGCTTAGAGGTTGTATTCTACGTCTGTGCACTTGAAAAACTTCAACAAATGAACCGTTGTATATCTATTAAAGGTTCATTCCTCACATGGTATCTACTGTGACCATGATTTGTTTGTTTTTTTCGTAATTTTCAAGTACTCGTTTCATCTTACATAACTCTCTTGGACTCCCTCACCTTGCCCTTTGCTTTCACATACTCTGCTCTTCTCATTTAATTACTCGTTTCTTTTTTATAACAAGTCCTCATACATGTGCCTCTTTTTCTATTCTAGTTTTCACCCAAATTATCTTTATTAACACTTTCTTCGATTCAACTACACAGTTGTACATATCAGCATCAACAAAATATGCACTTATTCTATTCCTCGCCCTCTTTACTCTCCCAACACCTACTGCACTCCCAAACTCAAACTAACCTTTCCCTTTCAGATTAGTTTACCACTGTGCTAACACATCCACCTTTATTCCCACGAACATACCATCATTCCCTTCCTTTTTGCTTTTGCTTATTCCACATGTAAGCATACTTAAAGACCCAATTACCAAGTTTATGGCTTGCAGAGAGAGGATTTATCATGAGTTTGCTGATTTGGTGATCATTGAAAATACAGGAAAACGAAGGAAAATTGTGATAGTTTCCTTGTACTCGCATCCATAATTTGATTTGTTTTGATTTTTGGTCAGTTTTCTTTACTTTTCGTCCGTACATACGCGAAGCATAATCCATCCCTGTTCGAGAAGGCGGAAGGTATTGCACGCACAAGGCTTCTACGGCCTTTACCCTTGAAGAATTTTCTAAGAATTGGTACCAAATTCCATTTAGAGAATTAATGTCGTGTCTTTCATATACGCATTCCAGCAGCCATGAACTCGGTACAACGTAAACTATATGATGAAATAAATAGGCTAGTCACTCTAGTGCCATAATGGCTCACCCTGGAGCAAATTGCGACATCATTTATTACTATGAATGGTATCTGCACGTATCCTAGTATTCCAGATGAAAATTCTTGGAAAATCTAGTTAGAAAACATTTTCAATTTGTCATTGAAAAATGAATATCCAGAACTCAGACTATGGGGCATTTATGCAGTGTACAATTGATGCCATCAATCAAATCCTTATATCACATACAATTTAAAAATTTTGAAAACGAATACCTTCTATATTTAAATTTTCAGCTTTAGAATATGTATTGCTTGGTCTTTCGTTTTAGTATTATTTAAAGTGTATTAAGTCTTTTAAGATCGGCTCGCAATATACTAGATGAATCTGGTTTTCAATTTTATAATGAGCTGAATTTCTCAAGATCGACTCGCAATATAACTGATGAATCTGGTTTTCAAGTTTACAATGAACCGAAATTCTCAAGATCGACTCCCAATATACTAGATGAATCTGGTTTTCAATTTTATAATGAGCTGAATTTCTCAAGATCGACTCACAATATAATAGATGAATCTGGTTTTCAAATTTACAATGAACCGAATTTCTTAAGATCGACTCGCAATATAATGGATCATTCTGGATTTCAAGAGTTGCTTGGGACGGTGCAAACTCCCAGTGCAGCAGCTGACTTGCTAAGTGAGAAAACCGTGGCACGGGTAGCCGGGGGTCACCTACTTGCGGGTTCTGCACTGACTGGTGGCAAAGACCTTCAACACGCCAATACCAGAAGTCGGTCACACCTCTCAATCACATACAAAACAAGCACCAGATGGAACAGACCAAAACGGATGAAGACAATCCACACTCGCAATCCAGTGCGATCCGATAAAACTTAAATGGAATATAACAGAGCAATCTCTCCTTCAATATCGGTTACTCTGGGTGAATTCCTGGCTGCAGCTCTGCAGGAGCATGGCCAGCTGGTTGCTGGTGAGGTATACGTTCTACGAGTGGGCACACCAAGGGGACTGGACAGAACCTAACAAAAACTGGAAGCACAGAAAGTGCAAATGCTAACAAGTACCGGCAGGTTCTTGCTGCAGATATAATACCATGTGTGTGTGTGTGTGTGTGTGTGTGTGTGTGTGTGTGTGTGTGTGTGTGTGTGTGTGTGTGTGTGTGTGTGTGT
>NC_134796.1:35880321-35892821 GCF_046742065.1 Oratosquilla oratoria
AGGAGGAGGGCGAGGATATGGAGGAGGAGAGATCTGCTACAGGCAGTCACGTGGCCGTCGGGCAGGGCAGGGCAGGGGAGTCGAAGTTGGCATCTTCTTGAGAACGCCTTCATGCAAGAAGTTGTCTCCTTATAGCTTCGAAGTTTTCGAAGTACTGGGTTACTTGAGCACGTGTGTCTGCATGAGTTCCTTACAGTATATGTAAGCGAATGTAGTTTCTTTTACCTTCACTCTAAATGGTAACCCAAATATAGAAATTGCCCCACCTAGAATTTATTTATATCCGTGATAGTAAGCTCAGATAATGTGGTGAAATATCTAACAGGCAGACAAGGAAAATATTTAACGATGAATGAAGACGGAAAATATGGCCTGTGGAAGGGCAGAATAAAAAAAATAGTTGGAGTGATGATAGCAGTGATAGAAAATAGAGAAGTGAAAGATATAAAACTGGAAGGAGGAAAAGCTGAGGTGTCAAACAGGAGTAATTCATAGGGCAGAAGTAATAAAAGACAATTTGTATTACCAATGGCCCCCGCACTTTTTACAAGGCATGGAATGAGTCGGAATACCAAGATATGATAACGTAAGAATATGTGAATAAAGGAGACTGCTAGAGACCATAAGACCTACACTAGGCAGTTCCATGTCCATTACCACCTGCATTCCCTATCTATAAAGCTATCTAACCTTCTCTTTAAACAACTAATAGTTCAAGTGCTCACTACATGGTTACTTAGTCTATGGTTACATGACTACTTACCAATATATATATATATATATATATATATATATATATATATATATATATATACATATATATATATATATGTGTACATATATATATATACATATACATATATATGTATATGTATATATATATGTATGTATATATATATATATATATGTATATATATATATATATATATATATATGTATATATATATGTATATATATATATATACATATATATATATATATACATATACATATATATATATATATACATATACATATATATATACATATATATGGAAATAGACTCATCCACTGGGATTCGAACCCTTGCCTAGGCGGCTTACGTCTTATAATGCAAAGACCTTACTGACCATGCTATATATATATATGTGTGTGTGTGTGTGTACTGAAGAAAGTAGCATGGCCGTGGTAGGTGACTTTACTTGTAAAGAGGCAAATTGGGCTGGGAAGCAAGTGAAAGTGAGGATTTACGACAAAATATACTGTTGAGTAAAGAGAGTCATGACATAATGACCCAATAGGTAAAGAAGTATAATATTTAGAAAACACAACACACTAGTAAGAATAGATTTACTGATAGTTAAGTAACCTCTAGAATATATTTATCCTATAGAAAAGAAATATGTAATACTCAAAGTTTAAGTAAAAGTAAGAAGGAACCATTGAAGGCAGATTGAAACTTGGGAAACATTCACAGGATTAAGATTCTTTTTTAAAGAATCAGATTAGAGGTACATACATACATATACCAAGGCTTTTTCCCCCTTCCAAGGGAGGTAGCCAAAAAGGGAAAGGCATAAAAACACTCCCACCCATTTCATCCCTAAATACACTCCACACCCCTCCCACCCTTCCTCTCATCTGAGCACCTCCTGGATGACGGGTCATCCCTGCACCCTGCCCACCGCCCTGGGTCAGAAGCAGCGTCGCAAGACACAGTACATCCACAGCAAGGCCGCTTCATTTAATCGGCGACCCCCCCTCTCCGTCCCCCTTTGCATATAAGGCGAGGACGGGGAGAAATCCCTTCGGGCTGCGTCAAATTTACTCACACATACTACCCCACCCCCCACCCACCCCCGCCCATTCCTCCTCATGCAGTCACAACATCATCCATATACAACCATTCTCCACTCACCTCTGTCTTCCGTCCTCTCCCTTCCTTCCTCAACAGACATTCCCCTCTTCCCCAAAGCCCCCTTCACCCCATCCATCCACCTCATCCTAGGACGTCCCCTCATGTTCACTCCCTCCACATCTGCCTTCCATACCTCTTTTACTAGTCTTTCTTCACTCATTCTTTCCATGTGTCCAAACCATCCTAATATTCTTTCATCAACCCTATCTCCCAAATCCTTTTTCACCCCTGTTCTCCTCCTCACCTCCTCATTTCTCACTCTATCCAGCCTAGTAACCCCCACCATACTTCTCAGACACCTCATCTCAAACACATTCAAACTCCTTCTCTCTTCTTCTCTTATGTTCCACGTTTCTGCCCCATACAGTGCTGTTGGCACAATCACTCCTTCATACAGTCTCCTCTTCGCATCCATTCCCAAATGTCTATTCCTCATTACACTCTTTAAACCACCAAGGCATTTACTCGCTTCTCTCAATCTACATTCTACCTCCACCTTCACTCCACCTTTTCCTGCTACACTTGCACCCAAGTATCTAAAACTATCCACTTCCTCCAGTCGCTCTCCCTTAATGTTCACTTCCAGTCTACTGCCACTTTCACCCCTTGTACATCTCATCACCTTACTTTTACCCACATTTATCTTTAGCTTTCTTCTTCTTCTTCTTCTATCTAGATTAGAGGTAACTCAGGAAAACAAAATAAACGCAGCAGAAATTAGAAATACCTCTGAAATGTTGTAGTTTTGGCTCAAATTAGATCAATGTGCCGAGAGTAGCTGGGAAAGAAAATCGTAAAAAAAGTGATTGGGTTGTGTTAAGGGAAAGGAAAGGGAAATGTAGCATAGTAAAGGGTAGGAAGAAGGAAAAACAATGGAATGAAAAAAGAATACAAAAGAACCGCAACCGAATAAACGAAACCCAAAAGGAGAAGGAAAGGCACAGAGAAAGCGATTTAACTGATAAGTTTAAAAACAAACTTAAACTGTTTTGAAGATGATCAATAGTAAACTGAGATACAAGAAAAGATTATCAAACTAAATGTAAATTAAAATTTTCATAAAAACGCAAAATAGCGAGCGAAAATAATAAGTATTTTCCAATCAGTATTTATCATCGAATGTGTGTTTGTGGTAACTATACCATAAATGTCGTGGTAGAAATATAAATCAAAGTGCTGGAGGTTTGCAACCTACTGAAGGACATAGAGGTTCTCAATTGCATCGTTAGGGAATGTTACAAAACTCAGTTGCATCGCTGAAACAGATGGCTGTGTTGTATTTTAGTTTCTCGAAGTGTTCATCTGACAGTATGATTCTCTTGGTCTTTGGGGAATAGGTTCTCAATTGCATTTCTGAAAGGGTTACGTTGCTTTGATGTACTTTAGCCTCTCAAAGTTTTCATCATACACGATGATTCTCTTGGCGCCTGGGGAAAATATTCTCGATTGCATCGCTGAATGACATGACTGCTTTCAAAGTTCTCATCTGATAGAGCCACTCTCTTAGGAACAGGTTTTCAGTTGCTGGATGGAATGGCTGCGCTGTCCTCTATGAAGAAGACTATCAACATCAGTTCACCCAAGAAGGCGACTTGAGTCAGGATTTCCTTCAAATGAGCTTCGAGCCACCAGGTTCTGTGTCTTGGATTTCAATGATTCTTGCTGGGACTTCAATGATTCTTAATGGGAAAAATCTCTTATGTCCGTCTCGCATTCGCTTAGCTGTGGGTTAGAATCCCGTAGTCCTCTCGGATTCCCAATAGTGAGTGTAGTTACCTACCCCCAACAATTCCCTCGAGCGCTTAGGGCAAAGGTGACGGCTTCGGCCGCAGCTACTCAGCGCCGCCTGCCGTATGATCATAAGTTTCCTTCTTAAGAACATAAGAATGGATGATAGTGAAAGATACCATAAGGTAGTTCCATGTTCCTTACTATGTCATTCGCATCCATAAAGTCATTTCCACTTTAATACCGAAAAAAAAATATTTGTGTATATAAAGTTAGCTGAGGTAGATTTAGTAGAAAATGACCAGATATTGGTTTTCAAATTTAGTGAAAACGGTCAAGCTTTGTTAATGGGCGATTAGTGGATTAAAGGAGATGTGACCAATACTGATGTATGTACGTATATATATATATATATATGTATATATATATATATATATATATATATATATATATATGTATATATATACATATATATATATGTATATATACATATATATATATGTTTTTCTTTCTTTCTTTTCTTTTAACAACCACAATGCACTTTATTTCTAAGCCATCAACATCTCAACATCGGGAGACCCAATGGGGCCACATGCAGAAATTGAAATTTGGTACTGCCGAGGACTCGAACTCTGCGATCACATGACAAGTGCCGTAGTAACTAATCAACTACGCTATCAAGAGAGATATAAATTGAGCGCAAGTTTTCTTATATATTTGTATGCTCGAGTTACATACATATATACATATATATATATATATATATACATATATATATATATATGTATGTATATATATATATACATATATTTATATATATATACATATATATATATACATATATATATTCTTCCTTTTCTTTTAACAACCACAATGCACTTTAATTCTAAGCCATCAACATTGGGAGACCCAATGGGGCCACATGCAGAAATTGAAATTTGGTACTGCCGAGGACTCGAACTCAGCGATCACATGACAAGTGCCGTAGTAACTAATCAACTACGCTATCAAGAAAGATATAATTTGAGCGCAAGTTTTCTTATATATTTGTATGCTCGAGTTACATACATACACACATATATATATATATATATATATATATATATATATGTATGTATATATATATATACATATATATATATACATATATATATATATATATATATATATATATATATTTCTTTCTTCCTTTTCTTTTAACAACCGCAATGCACTTTAATTCTAAGCCATCAACATCGGGAGACCCAATGGGGCCACATGCAGAAATTGAAATGTGGTACTGACGAGGACTCGAACTCAGCGATCACATGACAACTGCCGTAGTAACTAATCAACCATGCCATCAAGAGAAATATAAATTGAGCGCAAGTTTCCTTATATATTTGTATGCTCGAGTTACATACATATATATACTGGTATATATATATATGTATGTATATATATATATATATATATATATATATATATGTATATATATGTATATATATATATATATATATGTATATATATATATATATATATATATATATATATATATATATATATATATATATATGCAAAGTAGACCACCTGGAAAAAGAAACTAACGAAGCAGAGCGCTTTCATATATGACATCTTCCGTGCACTGAAGATGTAATATACGAAAGCGCTCTGCTTCGTTAGTTTCTTTTTCCAAGTGGTCTACTTTGCATAAGTGAACACACGTACCCGTGTTCTTATTAGCATGTATATACATATATACATATACATATATACTGTATATACATATATATATATATATATATAATATATATATATAATATACATATACATATATACATATATATAGATATATACGGAGTTCTATCACCATTCCTCCCCCTTGATCATTTGTACGTGACCTCACCCCACACCATAAATCCTCTTCTTACAATATATAAACCATGTCATATTTTGTAATCAATATCACTTGAAAATTTATAAAGTATACGAAACGTCGTGGATAGATTGAGAACTCTCCACTATGTTTTAATATGCCTTTTGTACTGAACTCTATGCATAAGTATACAGTTCGCAAAGTAGAGAGTATCAACAAGAGGATCATAAATACATTAATCGCTGTATTTTTAACCATATATATATATATATATATATATATATATATATATATATATATATATATATATATATATATATATATATATATATATATAGATATATATATATATATATATATATATATATATATATATATATATATATATATATTCTTTCTTTTCCCTTTGAAGGAAGTAGACAACGCCAGGCCATTTCACGCACCAGAAAGGAACCCCCGTATCATTGAACAATTTCGTTGTTGTTGTTGTTGTTTTCTTCTTCTTCTTCTTCTTTTTTCTTGAGAATGCCAGAGGACTTCGTTCACTTGAGAGCAACTGACCTTCGGTTGGGTTGACGGGACGTGTCGTTACAGAGTCGATGAGTTACACCCAGTACATGACGTAATCCTAAATGATACGAATTTCTTGCAATCTGCGTTCGCGGTCGAGAGAAGCCACCGCACTGCGTACGTAACAGGAGCATCTTGTAAAGATCTTTACAATTTTGTCGAAGACAAAGAAGGCGCTGAATCATGAGGTCACCCGAAGGAAGACGAAAACCTCTTCGCTCGTGATGTTCCAGATCTCGCCAGCTCAATGATCTTTTCTTAATCTCTCCCTACTAAGGCGACTCGATAATGACAAACGGAATTCTAGTGTGAACTGGCGTCTTACAAACTGGTTGAGTACCTTTTACACCCCCGCCTGTAGAGGACACCGCTATCCACGTTTCTACTCTTCACATGCCTACGCGGTCGAGAACGGTACCACTACACCGTCGAGGATAGAGAAGAGTTTAAACTAAATCAAATGGTATTCAACTTTTTGTACTGCTGAGACATTTGTTTTTCATCTCTGGACTTCTTTGTTTGGAGTGACCTTGGAGTCGAATTCCTTGGTTTCTAGTGATTACTAGCGTTTCTTCTCTTAGATACAACAGCGGATCGAAAAAATGGAGACAGAATTGATAGAGGAGAGATTTATCAAGGTTAATAGAAAGTAGGGAGAGCAGAAATTAAAAGTATTTTTTCTTTTATACTTTTTTATGAGTTTCCTATCCTTGTGCTCTTCAATACTCATGTTCCAGAGTGGAGGTCATATAGTTATACTTTACTAAAATGCAGTGCAGATCATGCCAAGATGAAATGTCATTCTCGAATTTTAGGGCAATTACAAACAAAAGTGCAGAGGTAATCATTAAACTCTATCTAACATTAGTTAGATCCATCCTTGACTATGCGGTATAGTTTTGGTTTCCGTCCTATAGAATGGATATCAATTCACTTTAATCTGTACAGAAGAGAATGCTCAAAATAATACAGCGTCTTTGAATTTTACTATACGAAGACAGGCTTAGCTACCTTAACTTACACTCTAAGGAAAGACGTAGAATGCGGGCTGATTTAATAGAGGTATTCATTTAGGTAAAGGTTTTTAACAAAGGTGATGCAAACAAGGTCATCATATTAAGAAAGCAGGGCAGAACTCGTAGTAACGGGTTTAAATTGGACAAATTTGGGTTTAAGAAGGAAATAGGCAAGAACTGGTTTACCAACAGAGTGGTAAACGAATAGAATAGACTTAGTAACCATGTACTAGTAAGAGCTGAAACTATTGGTTGTCTTAAGAGAGGGCTAGATAATTCTATGGATAGGAATGACAGGTGGTAAGGGAAGTAGAAGTGCTTAGTGTAGGCCTTATAGTCTCTTGGTGACTCCTCCATTTTTATGTTCTTATAAGTCAGGGTGAAGTGCTAATCCTATAGTTAGATTTGCTTGACTTGCAATTTCATAGTCATGAGTTCGAGTCGCTACCGGCAGCAACGAGCTTTTGCAAGGAACTAAGCCATCCTTGTCCTGGACCCTTTCCCTTGCCCATTTTAGGAACTACTGAGGATCCTGTAGGAGGCCATATTGCGTAAGAACAACGCGCGGCAGTCCAGTGGATACCGTGTTGAACTGTTGAGTTCGATTTCCGGTACCCATTGCGTGCTTCTTGCGTCGGTTCCCGACAGTCCTGGCCAGGCGGGGAGGCGACCCAAATATCGGCAAAAAAAAAAAAAATCTACAACGGAGAGGATTTTGTCCTACCAAGGGCTTCTCACTTCCCACTTTATGGGAGTGGGATGGCGAGTTAGACACAGCAAGTAGAAGCAGTCCCAGTATCCTTGATCCCTTTTTCTTCAGTTTCGTAATGAACTGGGTGATGAAAAGAACTGTAGCTGCTAGCGTCATGCCGTGTTAGTACCAGAAGTTCCAGGGTCGCCGGGCTGACCTAGTCTTTGCCCATGACGACGCATCATTTGAAGAGCGCATGGGTGATCTAGTGTTCACGTTTGTAATCAGTTCCACTCAAGGACTTTCTCTATTACTTACTTTTGTCGTTTTTCTTCTTCTTCTTTCTTTCTTTGGTTCTGTATTTCTCTCTCTCTCTCTCTCTCTCTCTCTCTCTCTTTTTTTTCTTTTTTTCTTTCTCTCATTCATCCTGTCCTTCTTTCTTTTGTCTTTCTTTATTTCTTTCACTCTCTTTTTTCTCTCTTTATTTCTCTCTTTCTTTCATTCTTTCTGTTTATTTCTTTCATTTTCTTTCTTTTTCTTTCTTTTTTCTTTTTCTTATTTTTTCTTTCTTTTTCCTTTCTCTATTATTTTCTTTTTTCTTTCTTCCTTCCTTTCTTTTTTCTACCTTTTTTCCTTTTTTCCTGTCTTTCTGTCTTCCTTTTTTCCTTCCTTTCCTCCCTCCCTTCCTTTCTTCTTTTCTTCTTTTTTCTTATTTTCTTCCTTACTTCCTTCCTTTCTTTCTTTTTTCTTTTCTTTCCTTTTTTCTTCTTTGCTTCCTTTCTTTCTTTCTTTCTTTTTCTTCCAATCTTTCTCCCTTTCATCTTTTCTTCCTTTCTTCCTTTCTTTCTTTCATTCTTCCTCTCTTCCTTTCTTCCTTTCTTTCCTCTTTTTTTCTGCCTTTCTTCCTTTTTTTCCCTTTTCGTCCTTTCGATCTTTCTTTCTTTCTTTCTTTCTTCCTTTCTTTCTCTCTTTCTGTCCTTCTTTCTCTCTTTCTTTCTTTCCTTCTTTCTCTCTCTCTTTTTTCTTTCTTCTTTTCTTTCTTTCTTTCTCTCTTCCCTTCCTTCTTTTGTCCTTTCTTTTTTTGTTCCATTCCTTTTTTCTATCTTCCTTTCCCTCCTTATTTCATTCTTTCTTTTCCTCCCCTTTTCTTTTTTCTTCCTTCCTTTCTTTTTCTTTCTTTCTTATCTTCCTTACTTCCTTCTTTTTTGTTTGTTTGTTTGTTCCTTTCTTTTTCTCTCTTTCTCACTGTTTTCCTCTTTCTTGTTTCTTTCATTCTTTCTTTATTTCTTTATCTATATATTTATCTAATTATTTTATATATTTATTTGTTTATTTATTTATGCTTTCTTTCCTGTTTTCTTTCTCTTTTTGTCTTTCTATCTTTTTTCTGTCATTCTTTCATTCTTTCATTTTCTCTCTTTTTCTTTCTTTTTTCTTCTTTTTTACTTTTTTCTCTCTTTTTTTCTTTCTTTCGTACTTTCTTTCTTTTTCTTCTTTCTTTTTCTTCTTTTCTCCCTCCATTCTCTTGTTTTTTTGTTTCTTTCTATCTTTCTTTCCTTCCATCTTTCCCCAAGGCGCATAATAGGGCAAAGATGACGGCTTCGGCCTCAGCTACTCATCGCCCCTTGGCGCACTCTGTCTCCTCGCCGTCGTCTTCTTATGAATGAGCGCTCGTTAAGTAGCGACGGTCAAGTTATACCTCCACTTCTTAGAGGGCGACGACCCTGCTCACGAGGTCACCTCCGAGAGAGTCGACCAAGAATGGGCGACATACGACGTGTCTACACCAAGCATATCGGTGACCTTAGAGCAGCGTTTCATAAATTGGGGTGCTGAGATCATATATAGGGGTTGCTGGGAAGTGATGAATACTTTCTTTTATCCTTCTAGTAATAAGATATTAGTTAGGGAGGGTGGTAGGGTCGGAAAAGGTTAGGAAACGTTATCCTAGAGCAGCGTTTCCCAACCTTTTCCGACCATAGCACCCCCTGTTGTCGTGTCTAAGCAGTCCAGCACCCCTATCTTGTTATTAGAAGGATAAAAGAAAGTGCAGCGTACTGCTTGATGATTTATTTTCTCGATTCCTTGGAAACAAATTGACAATATTGTTTGCAGAAGAAATAAGAACACCCTAGAAAAATAGAATAGCATGGAAGATGTCAAATGTGATTTGTGTGTGCATCACTTCCTAGCACCCCCTGTAATTGATTTCAGCACCCCGGATTGGAAAACGCTGCCCTAAAGAACCACAAGCTACTGCACTCCACTACATTCCACTGCATACCTCATAGAAGAGCTTTCTCTTATTATCTTTTTTCCTTTTACGGGATCTACTTTTCGAGGAATTTTTTCCAAACGACACACATGTCGCTGCAAATAAATAATGATAGCCCAGATATTTGTGGCGATAAATGAACTGTCAAATACAAAAAATATTACTTTTCCATTTATGGGATCTACTTTTCGAGGAAATTATCTAAAACAAGAATACATATTGCTGCAAATAGATAATAATAGCATCGATGTTTGATGCAAAATATGGCGTTGGCACCAAAATGGAGGACAGGTTGGTCACGCTTGCCAGAACCTCGAAAGGAATTTGGCAACAATGTCTTACGCTCCCTCAGGTACGCCGTTTCACCAATTTTTGCCTCAACTTAAACATCGCATTAAAAACAAAATATCGTGGTAATGGCTATGGTATGTGGGTGTACGTATTGGTATGTGGCTGCACTCACCTCCTGGGTAACAGTGAGGATCATACGCCAGAGGGCACTAAGTAGCGGTGGCCGAAGCCGTCATCGTTGTCTTACTATGCGCTTGGAAGGACTATTGGGGTACAGGTAACTACAGTCCCTGCTGGGAATCGGAGAGGAGTACAAGATTCGAACGACTAAGCGGATGCGAGACCAGCACGCTTCCGATGACGTAACATCCTTCTGGGAAGTTCCCAAATAGATAGCGTCTGCCTGGAGACCGTCGAAGAGGACCGGGAGTCTGCCGATAGATATGCAAGACCGAGTAACGGCGCTTGCCCACATGGCCCCACCCTCTTCGACTCTACTGTAGGAGTGGAAGCAGAAACCTGTCCCCTTGATGCTCTTGCCTTGTCCAACACGAGACGACTCTCTTTGCCGGAAGGCCGTCGCCCTCCCCCATCTCCCTCTCTTCCCCCTCCCCCTCTCCCCTCCCCCTCCCCCTCTCCCCCTCCCCCCCTCTACCCCTCCCCTTATCCCCTCTCCCTTTCTTTCCCTTTCCCCCTCCCCTTATCCCCTCCCCTTATCCCCTCTCCTCCTTTTCCCCCTCTCCTTATCCCCTCTCACCCTCTTCCCTCTCACCCTCCACCCTCTCTTCTCCCTCCCCCTCTACCCCTCCCCCTCTCCCCTCCCCTTTTCCCCTCTCCCTCCTCTTCCCTTTCCCTCTCCACCCTCTCTCCCCTCCCCCTCTCCTTCTCTTCTCCTCCCTCTCTCCCCCTCCCCTTATCCTCTCTTCCCCTCTTCCCTCTTCCCCTCCACCCTCTCTCACCTCCCCCTCTCCCTCTCTTCCCCTCCCCCTCTCCCCCTCCTCTTATCCACTCTCTCCCACCAATCTCTCTCTCCTCCCCCTCTCCCTCTCTTTCCCCTCCCACTCTCCCCCTCCCACTATCCCCTCTCCCTCTCTTTCCCTTCCCCCTCTCCCCTCCCCCTCTCCCCTCCCCCTCTTTCCTTTCCCCTCTTCCCTCTCCCCCTCCCCTTACCCCCTCTCCCCCTTCCCTTTTCCCACTTCCTTTCCCCCCGGATTGAGATGACCCATTCGCTCGGGGAAGCGGCAGTAGAAGGAAACCTGTTCCCATCTCAGAGTTACAATATTCTCCAAGAGTAGTAATACTTCCTTTCATACTTCACTTGGTTGCCACCAGGCACATTTAGGTCTAAGAAGTAAAAGGCAAGACCTGGTTCACCAACAGAGTGTCTGACAAATGGAACAGACTTGGTAACCATGTAATAGTGAGCGCCGTAACGATCGGTTGTTTCAAGAGAAGATGAGATAACTTTATGAATAGGGATGACAGATGGTCAGGGACATGGAACTGTCTAGTCCAGGTCTTATGATTTCTTGCAGTCTCCTCTATTCTTACGTTCTTACCTTCTAATAATAAAGGGAACCTCACTTCCCTAACAATAGCACTTTCCTGAGAAGCATGAATGATAAAAGAGAGTAAGAGGAGTGAGTTGGTAACTGATTGTGTTATCACACTGGGCTTTTTTCCTCCGACAGTTGGAGCAGAATTGCAGCTTTCGGGAAGGAATCTGATATGCTGGAGGAAAAAAATCCTCGGCCATATCAATTGAAATCCCATGTATTTTTATTGAGAAAACAAAATAGTTTGCCATAGTGATTTCAAGGCGGAAAAAGCTCTGGAGGTGAGCGGTATCGCCGACCAATCGGAAGTTGGAGGAAAAATAGCCCAGTGTGATAACGCCTTTCAGTAGTAGGATGGAACAAGTTCGGTGGGACGGGAGGGGAGGGTTCGCAATGGTCTCTCAGCAAGTGAGAGGAGGAATGCAAGAGTGTTAACGGGTCTTGCCGTGGAGGGCGGATGGGGGAGTGACCAGGGGGGTATGAGGAGTTATGGGGGTATGTGAGGGGTTATGGGGGTATGGGGGACACGGGCAAAGGGCATAGACAGGTTTGAGATCGACCGATAGTAGTTCATGCTCCGGTGATTCTCCTCAGCTAGGATCGTTTGGTAGTTTACCAAAG
>NC_134796.1:35912821-35920321 GCF_046742065.1 Oratosquilla oratoria
TGCATCTCCACAAAATATTATACTAATTTTTCACAGGAGATTCAAACACTTCTACCTCACAGAGAACCTAGATATGCAATATGTTCAAGAAGGTACGCAATGTTTTTGAAGGAAGCATGGACATTCATTTTGAAAAAAAAAAAATCAACCAATCAGACAATTTTCCTATGGGTAAGAAATAAAGAGATAGCGAGAAGGGAAGGAGAAAAGATGGAAGAATGAAAGGAAAGAGAGAGAGAGAGAGAAAGAGAAAGGAGAGAGAGAGAGACAGAGAGAGAGAGAGAGAGAGGGAAGGAGAGACCTCCCCCCCAAGAAATGTAGCGCAGAAAAAGGACATATATATAAATATGTATATATGTATATATATGTATATATATAAATATATATATATGTATATATATACATATATACATATATATTTCTATACATATATATATATACATATATATATATATATATATATATATATATATATACATATATATATATATATATGGAGGTAATGTAACAAAATGAAACGTTAAGGCTAGGAGTATGGAGCTTTATTCAGAACCAGACATTTCGGCCTCAGTGGACTGAGGAAGGCCCAAGAGGTCGAAACGTTTGGTTCTGAATAAAGCTCATATTCTAGCCTTAACGTTTCATTTTGCCACCTCATCTCCATATTTGTCTGTCTTTACACACACACACACATATATATATATATGTATATATATATATATATATATATACAGTATATATATACATATATATATATATATATATATATATATATATATATATATATATATATATATATATATATGTATGTATATACACACATAGTATATATATATATATATATATATATATATATATATATATATGATGTATTATATATATATATATACATATATATATATATATATATATATATATATATATATATATGTATGTATATACACATATATATATATTTATATATATATATATACATATATATATATATTTATACATATATATATATATATAAATATTATATATACATATATATACACACATATATATATATATATATATATATATATATATACATAAATATGAATATACATGTATATATACGGTACATGCACACATATGTATACATATATATATATATATACATATATATATATATACATGTGTGTGTGTATGTGTGTGTATATATATACATATATATATACATATAAATATATATGTATATAATATACTGTATATATATAATATATGTATATATATATATATATATATATATATATATATATGTATGTATATATACATTTTAACAACCACAATACACTTTAATTCTAAGCCATCAAAGGCCAGCATGCTATATCGGCCTACAAAAATAATGATAACGGAAAATGCTACAACGGACAGTGTTTTCCCTACCAAGGGTTTCTCACTTCCCACTTTATGGGAGTGGGATGGCGAGTTAGACAGAGCAAATAGAAGCAGTCCCAGTATCCTTGATCCCTTTCTTCAGGTTTGTAATGAACTGGGTGATGAAAAGAACTATAGCTGCTAGCGTCATACCATGTTAGCACCAGAAGTCCCAGGGTCGCCGGGCTGACCTAGTCTTTGCCCATGACGTCGCATCAATTGAAGAGCTTATGGGTGATCTAGTGTTCACGTTTGTAATCAGTTCGACTCAAGGACTTTCTCTATTACTTTCTTCTGTCTTTTTTTCTTCTTTCTTTCTTTGGTTCTGTCTTTCTTTCTCTGTCTTTTTTCTCTCTTTCTCTCATTCACTCTGTCCTTGTTTCTTTTTTTTCTTTCTTTCATTCTTTCTTTCTTTCTCTTCTTTCTTTCATTCTTTCCGTTTCTTTCTTTCATTTTCTTTCTTTCTTTCTTTTTTCTTTCTTTTTTCTTTTTTCTTTCTTATTTTTTCTTTCTTCCTTTCTTTATTCTTTTCTTTTTTCTTTCTTCCTTCCTTTCTTTTTTCTGCCTTTCTTCCTTTGTTCCTGTCTTCCTGTCTTCCTTTCTTCCTTTCTTTCTTCCTTTCCTCCCTCCCTTCCTTTCTTCCTTTCTTCTTTTCTTTTTTCTGATTTTCCTCCTTACCTCCTTCCTTTCTTTTTTCTTTTCTTTTTTCCTTTCTTTCCTCTTTCTTCTTTTCTTTCTTCTTTTTTTCTTATTTTCTTCCTTACTTCCTTCCTTTCATTCTCTATTCATTTCTTTCTTCCTTTCTTCCCTTTTTTTTCCTTTCTTTCCTTCTTTCTTTCTTTCTTTCTCTCTTTCTTTCTTTCTTTCTTTTTTCTTCCTATATTTCTTCCTTTCTTCTTTTCTTCCTTTCTTCCTTTCTTTCTTTCATTCTTCCTCTCTTCCTTTCTGCTTTTCTTCCTTTCTTTCCCCTTTTTTTCTGCCTTTCTTCCTTTTTTCTTTTCTTCCTTTCGATCTTACTCTCTCTCTCTTTCTTTCTTTCTTCCTTTCTTTCTTTCTCTCTCTCTCTTTCTTTTTTTCTTTCTTTCTCTCTCTCTCTCTCTTTCTTTCTCTCTCTCTTTCTTTATTTATTTACTTCTTCCTTTCTTTCTTTCTTTCTTTCTTTCTTTCTTTCTTCCCCTTCCTTCTTTTGTCCTTTCTTTTTTGTTCCATTCCTTTTTTCTATCTTTCTTTCCCTCTTAATTTCATTCTTTCTTTTCCTCCCCTTTTCTTTTTTCTTCCTTCCTTTCGTTTTCTTTCTTTCTTTTCTTCCTTACTTCCTTCTTTTTTGTTTGTTTGTTCCTTTCTTTTTCTCTCTTTCTCACTGTTTTTCCTCTTTCTTGTTTCTTTCTTTCATTCTTTCTTTATTTTTTTATTCATTTTTTTATTTATTTATTATGCTTTCTTTTTTTCTGTATTCTTTCTCTTTCTATCTTTCTTTTTTCTGTCATTCTTTCATTCTTTCATTTTCTTTCTTTTTCTTTCTTTTCTTCTTTTTTTTTCTTTCTCTCTTTCTTTCTTTCTTTCTTTTTCTTCCTTTTTTCTTCCTTTCTTCCTTCATTCTCTTGTTCTTTGTTTCTTTCTATCTTTCATTCTTTCTTCCATCTTTCCCCAGAGCGCATAATAGGACAAAAGTGACGGCTTCGGCCGCAGCTACTTATCGCCCCTTGGCGCAACCTGTCTCCTCTTCGTCGTCTTCTTGTGAATGAGCGCTCGTTAAGTAGCGACGGTCAAGTTATACCTCCACTTCTTAGAGGACGACGACCCTGCTCACGATGTCACCTCCGAGAGAGTCGACCTGGAATGGGCGACATACGACGTGTCTACACCAAGCATATCGGTGACCTTAGAGCAGCGCTTCATAAATTGGGGTGCTGAGATCATATATAGGGGTTGCTGGGAAGTGATGAATACTTTCTTTTATCCTTCTGGTAATAAGATATTAGTTAGGGAGGGTGGTAGGGTCAGAAAAGGTTAGGAAACGTTCTCCTAAAGCAGCATTTCCCAACCTTTTCCGACCATAGCACCCCCTGTTGTCGTGTCTAAGCAGTCCAGCACCCCTACCTTGTTATTAGAAGGATAAAAGAAAGTGCAGTGTACTGCTTGATGATTTATTTTCTCGATTCCTTAGAACTGAAACAAATTGACAATATTGTTTGCAGAAGAAATAAGAACACCCTAGAAAAATAAAATAGCATGGAAGATGTCAAATTGGAAAACGCATTGTCTTTCATCTATTCTGGACAGTAATCTATTAATTTCATGTTTTTTTTTCAATGTACCATTATCATCCTGTGTGACTCTGGGCCATAGGAGCACCCCTCCTCCCGCCAAAAGTCCCTAATGTATATATATATGTATATATATATATATATATATATATATATATATATATATTATATATATATATATATATATATATATATATATATATATATATCCGGAGATGTCCCAAGAGAATGGATGCTAGCTAACGTTACTCTCATATTCAAAAAAAGATGACAAAAAAGAAATCAAATAACTATAGGCCTATAAGTTTGACTTCAATCGTAGGAAAAATAATGGAAACTATCATCAGAGGTGCTATCGAACATCATTTAGAAAATAACCGTTTGATAAATGATAGCCAGCATGGTTTCAGACGGAAACGTTCTTGCGTGACTAACTTACTCGAATTCTACAACACAGTTATCTCGAATTATGACAAAAGAAACGATATAGATTTAGTATATCTAGACTTTGCAAAAGCATTTGATACCGTCCCACACGAAAGACTACTTACTAAATTAGCTTTGCATGGAATAAGTGGTAGCCTATTAGGTTGGACTAGTAATTGGTTGAATGGTCGAAAACAAAGAGTTGTTTTAAATGGAAAAACTTCTGGATGGAAAAGTGTTGCAAGTGGAGTTCCTCAGGGTTCCGTTCTTGGGCCACTTCTATTCATAGTATATATAAATGATATAGACCATGGACTAAAATCTACTGTTTCCAAATTTGCTGATGATACAAAACTGTGCGGAATGGCAAATAATCACTTAAACCAATTAGATATTCAAGAAGATTTAGATAAATTACAGCAATTGTCTGAAAAGTGGCTAATGAAATTTAACACAAGTAAATGCAAGGTAATGCACATAGGTAAAAAGTAAGTACGATTACAAGTTATCTGGAAATTCGTTAACAAAGTGGATAGTGAGAAGGATCTCGGCGTAATTATCAGTAACGACCTCAAATCATCCAAGCAGTGTATTTCAGCCTCTGAGAAAGCAAATAAGATTCTAGGACTGATTGCGCGATCTTTTGATTTCAAAAGTCCATTACTCATTAACAAGCTATATAAATCGTTAGTTCGTCCACATTTGGAATATGCTGTTTCCGTATGGTCACCGAATCTCATTAAAGACATTGACAGACTGGAAAAAGTACAACGGCGAGCCACAAAACTGATTCCAAATATCAAAAATAAATCATACGAAAATCGACTAAAACATATGAATCTGTTTTCCCTAAAAAAGCGTAGACTCAGAGGTGACTTGATACAGGTCTTTAAAATTCTAAAGGGAATTGACAACATCAAAAGTGACAAAATTTTTACATTGAATGAGAATCAGACAAGAAACAATGGTCTCAAACTGTCCGGAAATAGATTCAATTTGGAAGTAGGTACAAACAACTTTGCCAACCGTGTTGTCAGTGAATGGAATAAACTTCCTGCAGAGGAAGTGCCATGTAGTTCAGTTCGAAGCTTTAAGAATCATTTAGATAAATACCTAAGTAAGATGCTGTAATGATTATGATTTATCTTATATTATTGATTTTTGTTTTGTTAGCTGTTGTCTGTCTGATTTTCAATTATTATTAGTTATATGTCAATTTATTATCATTTACTATTTACCTGTTTGTTTATTATTTTAACTATATCTATGCATTTATTTATGTATTTCATTTGTTATTTACATTATCATAGTTTTTATTTATTATTCTATTATCATTAATATGATTTTTTTTGCATCCGACCTAGATATGGATCAAAAGGTCTCCTGTCGGCATGCTCCGCCTTTGTAATCCTTTGTAATATATATATACGTATATATGTATATATATGTATATGTATATGTATATATATATGTATATGTGTATATATATATGTATATGTGTATATATATATATATGTGTATATATATATGTATATGTGTATATATATATATATATATATATATATATGCTTTTTCCCCCTACACGGGAGGTAGCCAAAAGACAAAGGCATAGAAACCACTCCCTCCCATTCCATCCCCTATATCCTCCACCCCACTCTAACCTCTTCCGTCCCTCCTATCTTGGCACCTCCTGGATAACCGGTCATCCCTGCATCCTGTCCACTGCCTTGGGTCAGAAGCAGTGTCGCAAGACACAGCACATCCACAGCAAGGCCGCTTCATAAATTCGGCGATCCCCCCTCTCCGCCTCTCATGCAGAAAAGAAGAAGAGGAGAAATCCCTTCGGGCCGCGTCAAACCCCTTTCTCATACGTACTTCCTCACCCCCCACCCCCCACCCACTCCCCCTCATGCATCACAGCATCATCTATACACAACCCCTCTCCATTTACCCATATCTTCTGTCATCTCCAGTGCTTGCTGTACAGAAATTCCTCTCTTTTGTAATGCCCCTTTTACCCCACCCATCCATCTCATCTTAGGACCCCCTCATATTCACTCCTTCCACCTCTGCCTTCCACACCTCTTTTACTAATCTTTCTTCACTCATTCTTTCCATGTGTCCAAACCATCCTAATACCCTTTCATCAACCCTATCTCCTAGTTTCCTTTCCACCCCTGTTCTCCTCCTCACCCCCTCATTTTTTTACTCTATCTAGCCTAGTAACTCCTATCATACTTCTCAGACATTTCATCTCAAAACACATTCAAACTCCTTCTCTCTTCCTCTCTCATGTTCCATGTTTCTGCCCCGTACAATGCTGTTGGCACAATCACTCCTTCATATAACCTCCTCTTAGCATCCATTCCCAGATGTCTATTTCTCATTACACTTTTCAATCCACCAAGGCATTTACTCGCTTCTCTCAATCTACATTCTACCTCCACCCCCACTCCTCCCTTTCCTGCCACATTCGCACCCAAGTATCTAAAAACTATCCACTTCTTCCAGTCTTTCACCCTTAATGCTCACCTCCAGCCTGCTGTCACTCTCGCCCCTTGTACATCTCATCACCTTAGTTTTACCCACACTTTTCTTCAGCTTCCTTCTCAACCTCTGTCACTAACTTCCTCAATCCCTCCTCTGATCCTGCCACAAGCACAGTGTCGTCAGTAAACATCAACTGGCTCACCTCCCACGTTTCTCCATTTACTTCATCTCCAACCCCTGACCCACTACCCTTGCATTCACCTCTCGCACCACCCCATCCATGAAAAAATTGAACAGCCAGGGCGACATAACACATCCCTGACGAAGTCCCACCTTTACCTCAAACCATTCACTCTCTCCCTTTCTAGTCCTAACACAAGCTCTACTACTCTCGTAAAAACTCTTGACTGCTCTTAACAATTTTCCTCCTATCCCATATACCTGCAGTGCCCCCCACAATGCCTTCCTGTCTACCCTGTCATAAGCCTTTTCTAGATCCATAAAGGCCCAAAAAACATCCTCACCTTTTCCCAAAGCTTTCTCATACATCTGCCTTAACACAAAAATATGATCCATGCAACCCCTACCTGTCCTAAACCCACATTGTTCCTCACTAATTACTCCCTCTGTTCCTCCCCTAATCCTTTCAATCAAAACCCTCCCACAAGCCTTTCCAACTACACTCAACAACCTGATCCCTTTGAAATTACTACATTCACACTTTTCCCCTGTTCCCTTGTAAAGTGGAACTATACAGGTGCTCCTCCAGTCCTCCGGCACTCTACCCTCTCTTAAACAAACATTAAATAACCTCACCAGCCAGTCCACCATCACTGTACCTCCTTTCTTCAGACACTCTGCATGGCAACCTTCCAGACCAGGTGCCTTACCTGCTCTCATCATCTTAACAGCTGCT
>NC_134796.1:35930321-35937821 GCF_046742065.1 Oratosquilla oratoria
CCTATATTTCTTCCTTTCTTCTTTTCTTCCTTTCCTCCTTTATTTCTTTCATTCTTCCTCTCTTCCATTCTGCTTTTCTTCCTTTCTTTCCTCTTTTTTCTGCTTTTCTTCCTTTTTTCTTTTCATCCTTTCGATCTTTCTTTCTTTCTCTCTTTCTTTCTTTCTTTCTTCTTTTCTTTCTTTCTTTCTTTCTCTCTTTCTTTCTTTCTCTCTCTCTCTCTCTCTTTCTTTCTTCCTTCCTTTCTTTAATTCTTTCTTTCTTTCTTTCTTTCTTTCTTTCTTTCTTCCCCTTCCTTCTTTATTCTTTTCTTTTTTATTCCATTCCTTTTTTCTATCTTCCTTTCCCTTCTTATTTCATTCTTTCTTTTCCTCCTCTTTCCTTTTTTCTTCCTTCCTTTCATTTTCTGTCTTTCTGTTCTTCCTTACTTCCTTCTTTTTTGTTTTTTTGTTTGTTTGTTCCTTTCTATTTCTCTCTTTCTCACTGTTTTTCCTCTTTCTTGTTTCTTTCTTTCATTCTTTCTTTATTTTTTATTTTTTATTTATTTATTTATGCTTTCTTTCTTTCCTGTTTTATTTCTCTTTTTATCTTTCTTTTTTCTGTCATTCTTTCATTCTTTCATTTTCTTTCTTTTTCTTTCTTTTCTTCTTTTTTCTTTCTTTCTCTCTTTTTTCTCTCTTTCTTTCTTTCTTTTTCTTCCTTTTTTCTTCCTCTCTTACTTCATTCTCTTGTTCTTTGTTTCTTTCTATCTTTCATTCTTTCTTCCATCTTTCCCCAAAGCGCATAATAGGGCAAAGGTGACGGCTTCGGCCGCAGCTACTCATCGCCTCTTGGCGCACTCTGTCTCCTCGCCGTCGTCTTCTTATGAATGAGCGCTCGTTAAGTAGCGACGGTCAAGTTATACCTCCACTTCTTAGAGGACGACGACCCTGCTCACGAGGTCACCTCCGAGAGAGTCGACCTGGAATGGGTGACATACGACGTGTCTACACCAAGCATATCGGTGACCTTAGAGCAGCGTTTCATAAATTGGTGTGCTGAGATCATATATAGTGGTTGCTGAGAAGTGAACAATACTTTCTTTTATCCTTCTAGTAATGATATATTAGCTAGGGAGGGTGGTAGGGTCGGAAAAGGTTAGGAAACGCTCTCCTAGAGGTGCATTTCCCAACCTTTTCCCAACCATAGCACCCCCTGTTGTCATGTCTAAGCAGTCCAGCACCCCTATCTTGTTATTAGAAGGACAAAAGAAAGTGCAGCGTACTGCTTGATGATTTATTTTCTCGATTCCTTAGAACTGAAACAAATTGACAATATTGTTTGCAGAAGAAATAAGAACACCCTAGAAAAATAAGATAGCATGGACAATGTCAAATGTGATTTTTGCGTGCATCACTTCCTAGCACCCCCTGTAATTGATTTCAGCACCCCAGGTTGGAAAACGCTGCCCTAGAGAAGCACATGCTACTGCACGCCACTGCATTCCACTGCATACCTCATAGAAGAACTTTCTCTTATTATCTTTTTTCCTTTTACGTCATCTATTATTTGAGGAAATTATTCCAAACGACAACACATATCGCTGCAAATAGATAATGATAGCACAGATGTTTGTGGCGAAAAAATTAATTACTGAATACAGAAGATATTACTTTTCCTTTTGTGGGATCTATTTCTCGAGGAAATTACTTAAAACAAGAATACATATTTATGCAAGTGGATAATAACAGCATTGATGTTTGATGCAAAATATGGCGTTGGCACCAAAATGGAGGACAGGTTGGTCACGCTTGCCAGAACCACGAAAGGAATTTGGCAACAATGTCTTACGCTCCCTCAGGTACGCCGTTTCACCAATTTTTGCCTCTGTACTTAAATATCGCATTCAAAACAAAACATTGTGGTAACGGCTATGGTATGTGGGTGTACGTGTTGGTATGCGGCTGCATGCGCCTTCTGGGCAACAGTGACGATCATACGCCAGGAGGCACTGAGTAGCTGTGGCCTCTTATGTGCTTTGGAGGACTATTGGGGGACAGGTAACTAGTCCCTGCTGGGAATCGGAGAGGCGTACAGGATTCGAACAACTAAGCGGATGCGAGACCAGCACGCTTCAGATGACGTAACATCCTTCTGGGAAGTTCCCAAATAGATAGCGTCTGCCTGGAGACCGTCGAAGAGGACCGGGAGTCTGCCGATAGATGATATGCAAGACCGAGTAACGGCGCTTCTTGCCCACCCGACCCCTCCACCCTCTTCGACTCTACTGTAGGAGTGGAAGCAGAAACCTGTTCCCTTGATGCTCTTGCCTTGTCGAACACGAGACGACTCTCTTTGCCGGAAGGCCGTCCCCACTCCCCCCCATCTCCTCTCGTCCCCCCTCCTCTCCTTCCCCCTCTCCCTCATCCCCCTCTCCCCTCCCTCCTCCCCTTTCCCCTCTCCCTCTCTTCCCCCTCCCCCTCCCTTTATCCCCTCCCCTTATCCCCCTCCCCTTATCCTCTCTTCCCTCTCCCCTTCCCCTCTCTCCCCTCCCCCTCTCCCACCTTCCCTTATCCTCCTCCCTCTCCCCCTCCACCCTCTCTTCCCCCTCCCCCTTTCCCCCTCCCCTTTCCCCCTCTCCCTCCTCTTCCCTCTCCCCTCCACCCTCTCTCCCCTCCAGCGTAATCTTCTACGGAAATCTACCTATCTTCATCTACCGCCTCTACACGTCTATATGCTCTCGCACATATGCATTATTACGATGCATCTCCGTGCACCACGCGGCTTTCGCACATATGCATTATTGCGATGCATCTCCGTGCACCACGCTACAGAGTCAAGTGGTACTCGTTGATCTCACACCACGACAAGGGTCACATCTCGCGGTCAAGCCCTATTGTTCGGAGCAGGGCGTTGACCTCTCATCGCACCAGATGTGGAACACCAACCTGACGCCGCCAACCAAGAATATTTCCACTTCCAAATAAATACCCTTTTTAATCCCTTTCTATTGTCCAAGCTAGGACACATTGTAAAATATCGCACCTCAAATGTATTATCTCTTTTTCATAATTGTATCATGTTCTTTAACCTGTCTAAAGTTCAATCACGCTAGTAGATAGCAACACTCTCCCTCTCCCTCTTTTCCCCTCCCCCTCTCCCCCTCCCCTTATCCTCTCTCCCCCTCTTCCCTCTTCCCCTCCACCCTCTCTCCCCTCCCCTTTTCCTTCTCTTCCCCTCCCACTCTCCCCTTCCCTTATCCTCTCTCCCCCTCTTCCCTCTCCCCCACCAACCTCTCTCTCCTCGTCCTCCACCGCTCTTTCCCCTCCCCCTCTCCCCCTCCCGCTATCCCCTCTCCCTCTCTTCCCCCTCTCCCCTCCCCCTCTTTCCTTTCCCCTCTTCCCTCTCCCTCTCTTTCCCCTCCCCCTCCCCTTATCCCCTCTCTCCCTCTTCCCACCTCACCCACCATCCTCTCTCCCCTCCCCCTCTCCCTCTCTCCCCCTCCCCCTACCCCCTTCCTCTTATCCCCTCTCCCCCTCTTCCCCCTCACCCGCCATCCTCTCTCCCCTCCCCCTCTCCCTCTCTCTCCCTCCCCTATCCCCCTCCCTTTATCCCCTCTCCTCTCCATACTCTCTCCCCTCCTCCTCTCCCTCTCTACCCCTCCCCCATTCCCCCTCCCTTTATCTCCTCTCCCCTCTCCCACTCCCCTTATCCCCTCTCCACTTATCCACTCTCCCCTCTCCCCCTCCACCCTCTCTCCCCTCGCCGTTTCCCCCTCCCCTTATCCCCCTCTCCTTCCTCTGCCTTCTCCCCCTTCACCCTCTCTCCCCTCCCCTCTCCCTCTCTCCCCTTCCCCTCTCCCACTTCCTTTCCCTCCGGATACAATAATCCCACTAACGAAAATAGCGTTGTTTATAAAATCCCGTGTAAAAGCTGTCCCTCTTCATATTTTAGTGAATCTGGTCGCGGACTTAATAAAAGGATAAATGAACATAAAAATGACGTAAAAGCCCATAGGACATCTAACTTCATAGTAATGCATGTGGATAAACATGGCCACCTTCCAGACTGAAACAACACAATCGTATTAAATATAGGATCACCCAAGAAACTAAGGAAGACAATTGAGGCAGCATATATCAACACTAATAACAACATCAATAATAGAGAAGGCTTTATATGTTTAGTAAAAGCCACAAGCTTATCAATAATAAAAGAATACGCAAATATAATAACAAGCTCTCCGAAACGTCCCATGAGATGACCCGTCCATGTATAAAATATCCTGTTACGTTTGAGTTGTTAGCTTTGTGATCAAGACCCTGCGGGTCGAAACGTTATAGCGTGAAATTCTCCCATTACTCCTCGTCTGCTTCTTCCACCTTCAGTCTTATATTATATATATATATATATATATATATATATATATATATATATATATATATATATATATATATATATATATATATCATTTAGTACTGTTTCTATCGATATGCACGGCTATATTTACTAAAGATTCATTACCCAGTTCTCAATACACCTAATGGGTATAGATCCTCGGTGACCGTGAAATACTAATTATGCTAAGATCCTTTTTAGTCTTATTATTGGTTGTACTGTCTCCACATAATGTGTAAACCCCTTTAATGATATTTCCTCTCATTTGTTAAAGTTTCATCGGCCAATTTTCAGTCAATTCATCTAACCAGTCGAAATCATTTTAAACCTCCTTTTCGTTATCCACTTTGGCTACATTTACTAAAGTGTCATTACCCAACTTTCAATCAATTTGTCTAATTGGTCGAAATCCTCTTGAATATCCATTTCATTTAATCGAATATTTACTATTCCGCACATCTCTGTATTAATTATGGATACCTTTTATATATCTATTGAAGAGCTGCATTGTTTGTGACTCGAGCAGTTGGCGGTGTAAGGGACGACCCTCCATCTACGAGGTGCAAAGGTGGGTCGGGCAATGAATGGGTTTGGATGGGTGTGGGGTTGGGTATGGCTGTGGGTATATGCCTTAACTCAGCCACCCTCTTATAGTAAGGGGTACAAGATAGTTTGATATGTATGTATGTATGTATGTATGTATGTATGTATGTATGTATGTATGTATGTATGTATGTATGTATGTATGTATGTATGTATGTATGTATGTATGTATGTATGTATGTATGTATGTATGTATGTATGTATGTATGTATGTATGTATGTATGTATGTATGTATGTATGTATGTATGTATGTATGTACAAGCACCGGCTTCGGCATGGTTGTTTGGCCTGCGGCACTTCTCGCTTCATTCGCGGGCGCTTCGCCCCTCTTTCCCAACGAAAGAACAATAAAATACAATAATAAATGTGTTGCTTTATAAAGCCTTTTGATGCCTCTTCTGTTATATCTTCTTCAGAAAGCTCTCATCCGTAAAACATGTCATTGCGTAGGTTCCTATTAAACTTAAGTAACTTCCTGTGGAACGTACGTATCGATTCCTTTACGTTGAACGCGAGGGAAGGGAAGGCTTTACAATGCTCTTCTCTTAGCCTCGCAGCGAAGGCTTTATCGCTCAGTAGCACATCCCTCTATAGTTTCATGGTGTCGGTCAGCCACTTCCAGAAGTGTCTTTGATGCTTCTTCTTAGTGATGTGTCCTCGGGCATTGTGTAGGCAAGACACGGTGTAAACTAAGCAATTGATGGTCTCCCCTACTCCTGAATTAATACTTATATGTGGTGTCCCCCCACCCCTACCCCCACCGCTGGTCCCCGTTTTGGAAAGGTTCTTGACCATAACATTTTTAGTTATTAGTAGATGTATGTATGTATGTATGCATGTATGTATGTATGTATGTATGTATGTATGTATGTATGTATGTATGTATGTATGTATGTATGTATGTATGTATGTATGTATGTATGTATGTATGTATGTATGTATGTATGTATGTATGTATGTATGTATGTATGTATGTATGTATGTATGTATGTATGTATGTATGTATGTATGTATGTAGGTACGGACAGAACTTAGCTAGGAAAGTCACGAAGTTGTACTTTGGATTTTGCTTTGGTAAACTACCAAACGATCCTAGCTGAGGAGAATCACCGGAGCGTGAACTACTATCGGTCGATCTCAAGCCTGTCTATGCCCTTTGCCCGTGCCCCCCATACCCCCATAACCCCCCACGTACCACCATAACCCCCAATACCCCCCTGGTCACACTCCTGCATTCCTCCTCTCACTTGCTGAGAGACCATTGCGAACCCTCCCCTCCCCTCCCCTCCCACCGAACTTGCTCCATCCAACTACTGAAAGGCGTCCTCACACTGGGCCATTTTTCCTCCAACCTCCAATTGGTCGGAGCACCCACCTCCAGAACTTTTTCCACCGTGAAATCACTATGGCAAACTATTTTGTTTTCTCAATAAAAATACATAGCATTTCATTTGATATGGCTGAGGATTTTTTTCCCTCCAGCATATCAGATTCCTTCCCGAAAGCTGCAATTCTGCTCCAACTGTCGGAGGAAAAATAGTCCATTGTTAAAACAATCAATAACCAACTCGCTCCTCTTACTCTCTTTCACCATTCATGCTTCTCAGGAAAGTACTATTCTTAGGGAAGTGAGGTTCCCTTTATTATTAGAAGGTAAAAACGTTAGAATAGAGGAGACTGATACAAATCATAAGGCCTGGACTAGACAGTTCCATGTCCCTGACCATCTGTCATCCCTATTCATAAAGTTATCTCATCTTCTCTTGAAACAACCGAGAGTTTCGGCGCTCACTATTACATGGTTACTAAGTCTATTCCATTTGTCAAACACTGTTGTTAAACCAGGTCTTGCCTTTTACTTCTTAAACCTAAAGGAAGTATTACTCTTGGAGAAGATTGCAACTCTGAGATGGGAACAGGTTTCCTTCTACTGTCACTTCCCCGAGCGAACTGATCATCTCATTCCGGAGGGAAAGGAAGTGGGAGAGGGGAAGGGGCAGAGAGGGAGAGGGGAGAGGAGAGAAGGTGAAGGGGGAGAGGGAAGAGGAGGGAGAGGGGATAAGGGGATGGGGAGACGGCGAGGGGAGAGAGGGTGGAGGGGGAGACGGCGAGGGGAGAGAGGGTGGAGGGGGAGAGGGGATAAGGGGAAGGGGAGAGGGGATAAACGGAGAGGGGGAGGGGGAGAGAGGGAGAGGGGGAGGGGAGAGAGGATGGAGAGGAGAGGGGATAAAGGGAGGGGGAGAGAGGGAGAGAGGGAGAGGGGGAGGGGAGAGAGGATGGCGGGTGAGGTTGCTACTCGCTCAAGTCCCATGGGACTCCCTGAATGATAATGATAATGAGTGGGAGTGGGATTGGGATTGGGAGTGGGATTGGGAGTGGGATGACGAGACGTGACATAACATAAGCATAATTAAGGAGGCTCTCTTTATTTAATTTCTTGAGAACGCCTGTATCCAATTTACTTTCCTTCGAGAGAGCACGAAGACCGCACAAAACTGGTAAGTCTTAAGCTAATACCCTG
>NC_134796.1:35947821-35950321 GCF_046742065.1 Oratosquilla oratoria
TCTTAGGAAATCCTACCATAGTGAAATATTTCAACATTTCTCTGATTATGTTTTGAGCTTTAATATTTTTCAAAGGAATTGCTTCTGGAAAACGAGTGCTCATACACATGATTGTGAGGAATGTACTGATTTCCTTTACTTGAAGGAGGTAAAGGTCCTACACAGTCAATAAGAACATTTTTAAATGGCTCTTCCATTACAGGAATGGGATGGAGTGGAGCTTCTACAATTTTCTGGTTGGGCTTACCTACAAGTTGACATGTATGACATGTTTTACAATATTGGGCAACATCTTTGACAACCGTGGGCCAATGGAAATGTTGGGTTATGTTGAACAAGGTCTTTCTTACCCCTAAGTGACCTGCTAAGGGAGTATCATGAGCCAATCTTAGAACATTATTCCTGAAACCAAGAGGGAGGACTATTTGATTCCTTACTTGCCATGGCTGGTCAGCGGTTGCGGTGGATGCTCTCCATTTTCGCATTAGGACTCCGTTTTCTATATAGAAACCTCGTGACATATTTTCAACTTCTTCTGGAGATGAAACAATCTCGTACAAATTTTTAAGAGAAGGATCTGACTTCTGTTCTTTGATTAATTCTGCTCTAGATAGAGAAACTGGTGAAGAAGAAGATGGGTCAGTTTGGGAGAATAGGGATTCTAAATTATAGGTCTCCTCTTCAGATTTCTTGTACTGAGATCTGGTTACAGCACAAGCGGGAAACACCTGTGAGTTATCTGAAGGTTCTACTGAGGTCTTAGGGTTATTTGTTATTAAGGGAGAAATGACTTTGCTTCCAGCGATGTCATTGGCCAACAATAAGGATATTCCTACTATGGGAAGAGAGTCTACTACTGCTACTTTAACCATTCCGGTTGTTAAATCAGACCGCAAGAAAACATTATGTAATGGACATTTTACAATTCCTCCAACTCCTTCTATCAATATATCATAACCTGTATATGACTCACCCAGATTCTGCAAGACAGAATTTAAAATCAGACTTTGCTTTGCTCCTGTGTCTCGGAGTATGGAAATAGGATATTGTTGTGAACTACTACTATGAGATATAGTTCCTGAAGATACAAATGGTTTGAAACAAGGATCATGATTTGATGAGGGGGGTTCTACATTACTTGACAATACCGGCTTCTTTGGTAGTTTATCCTGAATAGAGGATTTTGACTCATCTGATTTTATATTACTTACAAGAGTTGGTGTCTTATTGGAGAATGAGGGTGTCAGTCTCTTTCTGCAATTAGAAATGTGATGGCCAACCTGTTTACAATATGAACAAGTTACAGGGGGATTAGTATTAAACCTTTCCATTCTTTGCCAAGGTTGGTTTGGAGGATATTTATTGGAAATCAGACCTGTAACTGAAATGTGATGGGCTAGACTGATTTTCAAAGTGTTTCTTTAGGGGACCAAGGATCAGAGTATTTTGTTGAATCTGGAATATATGACTTTGACTTTTGGGATTCCATTTGTCTTGACTTAGGTTTATGATTTAGTGTGAACTCATCAGCCAATACAGCAGCTTTAGTTAAAGTTTCGGGAACAAACATGATCATCTATAAAAATCCTAAGATCTGTCTCTAAGGTATTCTTAAACTGCTCCAACAAAATCAACTGTTTAAGTCTATCTAAGGTGTCCGTTTCACTAGCCAAACACCACCTATTGAATAACCTCTCTTGTTGAGCCGCATATTCTACGTATGTTAACTGAGGTGTCTTCCTATAATTACGGAATTTCTGTCTATAGGCCTCTGGTATTAGTTCATAAGCTTTTAAAATACAAGCTTTCATATTATCATACTCGCTTTCTGCTTCTGAAAGAGAAGTATAAATTTGCTGAGCCTTACCCTTAAATTGTGTTTGAATGATTAATGGCCAATTTTCTTTAGGGATTTGTAACTGTTGCGCCAATTTTTCCCACTGAAGAAAGAAAATTTCTGGCTCTCCTTCTGAAAATATGGGTAAAAGTTTTACATACTTGGAAATATCTATATGACCTTCCTGAACTACGGGTTGTCTATCAACAATCAAGCTTCTACTTCTGCCTTCTTTAATTCTAACTCTGCCAATTTGACTTTAGTTTCGTTCTCTCTTTCTATTTGTTTCACTTTAGCTTCCTCTTCTCTAGCTCTAAATTCTGCCTCAATTTGCATTTGTTGCAGTTTAGTTTCCTCCTCTTTAGCTACTTGTTTCGCTTTAGCTTCCTCTTCTCTAGCTCTAAATTCTGCCTCAATTTGCATTTGTTTCAATTTAGCTTCCTCCTCAATTTCTACTCTCCTGACCTTTAATTCAATCTCCTTAATCTTAAGTTCGGTTAGTCGTGCCTCTATTTCTAACCTATTGGAAGGAATTTGTATAGCTGTAATCTCTTCTGGAGATAAGATCTCATCTTCGATCAGATTTTCAACAAGTTCCTGAAGTATTTTTTTCTTTCGTAAACTTGTATCAATGTCTACTCCAAAGTGCTTGCCTATTTCTAT
>NC_134796.1:35955321-35959081 GCF_046742065.1 Oratosquilla oratoria
ATATATATATGCTATTATATGTATATATATACATATATATATACATATATATGTATATATATACATTTGGTATATAAATATATATATATAATATATATATATATGTATATATATATATATTTACATATATACACATCTATATACATATACATATATGCATACATATACTGTACACACACACACACGCACTTATATACATATATATATGTATATATATATATATATATATATATATATATATATATATATTTACATATATATACATATGTATATATATATATACATATATACATATATGTATATTATATTATTTGTATACATATACATATATATATTCATATATATATATATATATATATATATATATATATCTATATATATATATATATATATATGTATATATAATATATATATATATTATACTGTATATGCGGGTATATATATATGCATACATATATATACATATATATGTATAGTTATATGTATACAACATCATACATATATATATTTTATATATATTACACATATATTATAATTACAATATTATGCAATATCATACATATATTACATATATCATATATACATACATACTTAAACATTATACTTATATTATATATATATATATATATATAAATATAAATGTATGTATATATATATATATATTATATATATATATATATATATCTATATTTTTTTTTTTTTTTTTTTTTTTTTTTTTTTTTTTGACAAGAGAAAGACAATGTATGGCAAGAGTGGTATAGGTAAATTCCAGAAGGAGCAGAAGTATTTTATTCTCTAACGTTTCGACAGTCTTCTTCAGAGAGATAATAGTACAGGCAAATTGGAATACATTGTCTATATACTAAGCGGGTCCTCACAGGTCCCTTGGGACCTGTGAGCTGACCCGCTTAGTAAATAGACAATGTATTCCAATTTGCCTGTACTATTATCTCTCTGAAGAAGACTGTCGACGTTAGAGAATAAAATACTTCTGCTCCTTCCTGGAATTTACCTATACCACTCTTGCCATAAGTTTCTTTTCTGTTGGTATAAAAAAAAAAAAATATATATATATAATATATATATGTATATATGTATATATACAATATACATACATTTATATATTATATATATATATATATAATATAAGTAAGAAGTATGTATATATATATGTAATATAATATATATATAATTGCTAGTGTATATGTATAATATATGTGTAATATATAATATTAGAATTGTATAGATAGATATAATATACTATATATATATATGTATATATATGTATGTATATATGTATACATAACAGTATAATATATAATAATATATATAACATATATATATATATATATATTATAATATATATTTTATAATATATAATATATATACATATTATATATGTATATATACAAATACTATATAATACATATATGTATATATGTATATATATATATACATATTTATATATATGTTAAGTATATACTAGAAAATATATCTATTATATTTATATATATATATATATACATATAACATATATGTATATAAGGGTGCGTGATGTGTGTGTGTACATGTATATGTATGCAGTATATGTAATAAGTATATAGATGGTGTATATATGTACATATTGATATATATACATATATATATATTATATAATATATATTTATATACAATGTAATATATATACTATGTATGTATATATATATGTATATTATACATATAGTTTAGCATCTCTATATTATATCGCTATATATATCTATATGTTTTTTCTTTTATAAAAATCTTATCTATTGTCTATTTATATGTATATAGATATAATATAACCATATATATATATTATTTATATATATTATGTGTGTGCCCCCGTATGTGTGTGTTGTGTGTTGTTGGGGTGTGTGTGTTGGGGTGTGTTGTGGTGGTGTGTGTGTGTGTGTGTGTGTGTGGGTGTGTGTGTGTGTGTGTGTGTGAGTGTGTGTTGTGGATATATATATATATATATAATCTATATATTATATATGTCTTATATATATGATATATATTATATATACATATATATATATATGTGTGTGTGTGTGTATGTGTGTAATATATATAAATACAGGACATGCATACATATTGCAAGGCTTTTACCCCTTGCCAGGGAGGTAGCCAAAAAGGATAAAGGCATATAAAATCATTCCCCACCCATTCCATCCCTGAATACACTCCACACTCTCCACCCTCCCTCTTATCTTACCACCTCCATGTATGACGGGTCATCCCTGCAGTTTTTGTCCACTGACCTGTGTCAGAAGCATTTTCGCAAGACACAGCTATCCACAGCAAGGGCCCGCTTTCATTAAATCGGCGACCCCTCCTCTCCATCCCCCATTGCATTTAAAAAGGAGAAGAAGGGGGAGAAATCCCTTCGGGCTAGTCCAAATTGTGCTCACACATAATACCTCACCTCCCCATCCCTCAACCCATTCCACCTCATGCATGACAACATCATCATTATACAACCTTTCTCCATTCACCCCTGTCTTCTTTCCTCTCCCGTCCTTCTTTAACAAACATTTCCCTCTTCCCCAAAGCCCCCTTCACCCCATCCATCCACCTCATCATAGGACGTCCCCTCATGTTCACTCCTCCACAATCTGCCTTCCATACCTCTTTTACTAGTCTTTCTTCACACATTCTTTCCATGTGTCCAAACCATCCTAATACTCTTTCATCAACCCTATTCTCATCTCCCTTTTCCACTCCGGTTCTCCTCCTCACTTCCTTCATTTCTCACTCAATCTAGCCTAGTAAACCCCCATCATACTTCTTAGACACAACATCTCAAACCACATTCAAACTCCTCTTTCGTCTCTTATGTTCCATGTTTTCTTACCCCATACTGTAATGTTGGCACAGATCTCATACAGTCTCCTCTTAGCACACATTCCCAAATGTCTATTCCTAATTTCACTTTTTAATCCATGGAAAGGCATTTACTTCATTCTCTCAATTTACATGCTACCTCCACTTTACTCTACCTTTTCCTGCCACATTTGCACCCAAGTATCTAAAAAACTATCCACTTCCTCCAGTTGCTCTCCCTTAATGCTCACTTTCCGTCTACTGCCACTTTCACCCCTTGTACATCTCATCACCTTAATTTTACCCACATTAATCTTTAGCTTTCTTCTATCACACACTCTCCCAAACTTCTGATCACCACACTACCTCAATCCCTCCTCCGATCCTGTCACAAGTGCAGTGTCGTCCGCAAAGAACAGCTGGCTCATCTCCCACTTTTCTCCATTTTCTTAAACCGTCTCCAAATCCCTGACTCACTACCCGTGGATTTACCTCTCGCACTACCCCATCCATGTATAAGTTTGAACAGCTAGGGGCGACGTAACGTATCCTTGACGGAAGTCTCACCTTTACCTCGAAACCACTCACTCTCTCCATTTCTAATCCTGAAAAAAGCTCTACTACTCTCATAAAAACTCTTGACAGCTCCTGAAAGGTTTCCTCCTATCGCGTATAATCCGCCCAACACCTCCCACAAGTGCCTTTCTGGTCTACCCTGTCGCAAGCCTTTTTCCGATCCATAAAAGGCCAAAAAACATCCTTTCCCCTTTCCTATAACTTCCTCACATATCTGTCTGTATCACAAAAATCTGATCTACACAAACTCTACCGTCCTACCCCAAACTGTTCCTCACCAAATAACCTCCCCCTCAGTACCTCTCTCTAATCCTCTCAATGAAGATCCTCTCATAAGCCT
>NC_134796.1:35959581-35967081 GCF_046742065.1 Oratosquilla oratoria
TAAGTCGGTGATTTTACAAAAATCCAAAGGTTTAAAAGAATAAATAGATATTAGAATAGATAAATGAATCAATTTATAAATAGATAAATTGATAAATAGTAAAATAAATAAGTACACAAATAAACAAAACTAATTAAATTAACTAATCAATTGATTAATTAATTGATTAGTAAAAATAAATAAATAACTAGTTAATAAATAAAAAACAAATAAATAAATGAATGAATAAATAAAATTAATTAATCAATTAATTCATTCATTGGTTAATAAATGAATAATCATATTAATATATAATTAAGCAAATAAATTAATTAGATAAATAAATAAATAAGTGAATAATAGATAAACAAATAAATTAATTAATTAACTAATAAATAAATAGATTAATAAAACATGAATAAATAAATAAATAAATGAATATATAGAAAATGGGAGACTCGTACTGCATTCGGAGGTACACTGTAGAAATTTTGTCTTTGCAAATCACAAATCGAGGAAGAAAAAAAAAAAATAATAATAATAAAAATTAAACTCCTCTTCCATTCAAAAGCGCGCTGTAGAAAATGTGTCGTGGCAAATTACAATAAGTTTTCTGCACAGTTGATAAGTGAAGGACTGAGAGCGCCTTCATGAATGAGGTCTTCTTCTTCAAGCGAGTTTCAGTCAATTTAACATTATCCTTTCGGTTAACATTCACCTTTCAGGTGCATAATTAAACTATGTAGCGTTAATCACGGCAATTTCTTTAGAACGCCATAGTACAAAAATATCAAAAATCTCATATTTGTTTGCTGAAGTGATTAGCCAAAATAATTTCTTTTTTTGAAATCCCCTGAATAGGAACCCTTCTTCAGTCATCTTAAATTCACGGAAGTAATTAGGCAAAACTATATTTCTTTTTTTTCAAAAATCTCCGTATAGAAAAATTTCTTTAACTTCTTCAATTCACGGAAGTAATGAGGCAAAAATAACTTCTTTCCAAAATCCCTGTATAAGGACCTTTCTTTAAAATATCAAAACTCTTTCCAACTTTTCTTCATTAGCCTCCCCCTCTTTCAGATTGCAGCTCATGTACACTCGGGCAGAGGAATATTCCAGTAAGCTCGAGGATTCCTTAAACCTGCAAGAGGAATCGAAAGCGAAGGGCGATGACCTTCTCTACTCGATGCTGCCCCGTCAGGTGGCTGACCTTCTTCGGCAGGGAAACGATCCCTTGGACACGTGCAGGGTAAGAGGAACAAGCTGGAGTGAATGTCAGACTTCTCACATTACAAGCTGGATCCCCCCATTACAGGATACCACCGATTATTGACGTTATATAAGAACATGAAAGTGGAGGAGACTGCAAGAGACCATAAGACCCTCACTGGGCAGTTCCATATCCCTCATCCCTAACCATAAAGCTATCTCATCTTTTCTTCAAAGAACCAATTGTTTCAGCGCTCACTATTTGGTTACCAAGTCTATTCCATTCGTTAACCCTTCTGTTGGTAAATCAGTTCTTGCCTATTTTCGTATTAAGTCTGTTGGAAAAGTTAAGGAATTTGATTGTGATGAGACTCCGTACAATCTTAGGTTTGCCCCGTAAGTAAATAAGATTACCTGACTTCTTCACTGCACAATATGCACATGATTGGGTATTATAGGGTTGAACATTTATGCTGTATTTTGGTTATACGGTTTTGATGAGCCTTTTAACACAGTTGGTGTCAGGTATTTACATTCAGCAAAAGCATCTTGCAACCCCCAACAATTTTTTTTTTTTCTTTAATGAAACTATATTTTCAGAATACTTTCTCAGGATTATTGGTTTAATATGCTTTCCTTGTGAGAAATTACCCATACATTTCAATATTTTATCCTTGATATTTGTTCGTGTAGAAATACGAATTTGTGAGTCGATTGTAAGTCGTTGCAGACATTGGCGAAGTATCATTTCAATTATGTCCATTTTGCAAACATTCGCGGAAGTCCCAGTTCGCTTGTGTCCATTTTGCAAACATTCGCTGAAGTCTCGGTTCGATACTGTTCATCTTTGCAGACCTACGCGGAAGTCTCAGTTCGATTGTGTCCATTTTGCAGACCTTCGCGGAAGTCTCAGTTCGATTGTGTCCATTTTGCAAACATTCTCCAGTTCGATTGTGTCCATTTTGCAGACATTCGCGGAAGTCTCAGTTCGATTGTATCTATTTTGCAGACATTTGCGAAGTATCATTTCAATTATGTCCATTTTGCAGACATTCGCGGAAGTCCCAGTTCGCTTGTGTCCATTTTGCAAACATTCGCTGAAGTCTCGGTTCGATACTGTTCATCTTTCAAACATTATATATCGGAAATATGATTTCGATTATGTCCATTCTGCAGACATCCACGGAATTCTCAGTTTAATTGTGTCCATTTTGCGGACGCTCGCGGAGTTGTAATTTCGGTTGATCAATTTTGCAGGCATTCGTGGAAGTCTAATTTCGATTGTGTCTATCTTTCAGACATTCGCGGAAGTGTCTGTTATGTTTGCAGAGGCTACCATCACCAACGAGGGCGATATCACTCACGCACTTGACGTCGTCCGTTCTGTCAACGACATGTACAAATTTCTAGACAACATCACTGACCAGTACTCCGTCTTCAAGGTGATTTATCTATTTTTTCTAACACATTATAAGCAAGAGTTTTCAAGTAGGGAGAGTGATTCAAAGGTATGAAAGGTGTAAAATGGTTTACAAAGGAAGAGAACACCGACAGGCGACCTTTTGGTCCATAACTAAGTCGGAAGTAATGAATAGATTCATCGGCGGGTGTTACAGTTATTCTGTATAAAAACAGCTCAGGGATTAGAATAACCTACTGTTTAAGTCTTTCTTAAATAAAATTTGTGTGATATAAATAGGGGGACGACTTGTCCAAAGCTGCATTGCTCGTTATTACGGGGAGGACAAAGACCCAGGTAGGAGGTGTGGGAGCCTGTGATATCTGTCTGTTGTGTCATGTCACATACTTCCCTCCCCTGCATCTTCTCGTTCTACACATGACACGGAGACCAGTCCGTCCTACTCTCAAAGACAACTTCTAGTCATCACTACTCCACACAGCACACTACACTCGACGCTTCTCTTGGAGTCTTTGGGAAGAGACAGAAAATATCCTCAATGTGGCTCTCTCTCTCTCTCTCTCTCTCTCTCTCTCTCTCTCTCTCTCTCTCTCTCTCTCTCTCTCTCTCTCTCTCTCTCTCTCTCTCTCTCTCTCTCTCTCTCTCTCTCTCTCTCTCTCTCTCTCTCTCTCTCTCTCTCTCACTCTCTCTCTCTCTCTCTCTCTCTCTCTCTCTCTCTCTCTCTCTCTCTCTCTCTCTCTCTCTCTCTCTCTCTCTCTCTTCTCTCTCTCTCTCTCTCTCTCTCTCTCTCTTTCTCTCTCTCTCTCTCTCTCTCTCTCTCTCTCTCTCTCTCTCTCTCTCTTTCTCAAATATCCTTTATGTGGAGCACTACCTCTCCTCTTCAAAATCCGATTTTCTCTTTGTCACTAAAACCCGGGTGTCGGGGCATACAGGTACACGTGGAAAAGACAGAAAATATCTAAACGAAAAAGCATCTGTATATTTTCTGCACACCAGAATCACATTGGACATTTCTACTACACGTATAGAACCCATACTCTAGTTGTACAACAATTATCCTATGTCCCTATATTGTATACATCTATAAGCTCGAAGGACGCCACCTGAACGTGAGTATAAGTTAATTGCAGTGACCTTCCACTTTAGATATTTTAACACTGGCACACTGATTATGAGGAGCCTATGCCATTAGCTGCGGTCGAAGCCGTCACCTTGACCCTGTTATGCGCTTTGGGGGCTGTTAGGGGGGAGGTAATAGTCACTGCTGATAACTGGAAAGGAGTGCGAGATTCGAACCCACAACTAAGTGAATGCGAGATCAGTACGCTTCCGATGACGCCAACAGCGCACAGGCATACGTTGTTGGTAACAACCAATTATTAGTTATAGACACGTGTTAAAGTGTAGTTACTGTATCAGCAAATTGTAGCTTCTGTTCGCCAGTGTCACAGTCTCTGGTGCCACCCTATAGGCTTATTGTTGGCGCCAGCAAAGTCTCCCATAGGAATCATTAGACTCGATAGGTTGTGATAGTATTTAATAAAGTGGTCATTATATAAAGTTCTGGCTGTCTTCAGGTGATTTTATCAAGCTAATTGAACATGTGGGCTGTGCGGTAGCCCAGTGGTACCGTGTCAGACTCATGAGCAGGTGGTGGTGAGTTCGATGCCGCGTTGGTTGCCGACAGCCCTGGCCAGGCGGGGAGGCTACCCAATGCCAGCAACAAAATAATAAATAAAGAAATAAATAAATAAAAAGAAAAGAAAAGAAAAGAAAAGAAAAGAAAAGAAAAGAAAAGAAAAGAAAAGAAAAGAAAAGAAAAGAAAATAAAATAAAATAAAATAAAATAAAATAAAATAAAATAAAATAAAATAAAATAAAATAAAATAGAATAGAATAGAATAAAATAGGATAAAATAAAATAAAATAAAATAAAATAAACGGCCTGTCGCAACTGACAGGGTTTTGCTCTACCTGTGCTTTCTCACTCCCCACTACTAAGAATTGTGTGTGTGGTTTTTTTTTTCCGTAATCAGGTGGAGACGGTGGGCGACGTTTACATGGTGGTAGGCGGGGCTCCCATCTACCGCCACGACCACGTAGCTGAGGTCGCCGCACTCGCCCTTCACATGGTCGAGGCCGTGACGTCAAAGGTGCCGCGAGCCTACAACATCAGAATCGGTGAGTCCTCAGGGGTCGAAAGTGGGATTAAAAAAGATAAGTAAATAGGAAAATAAATAGATAAATAGAGAGAGGAAAAAGAAAGGAAAAGAGGGAAAAAAGAAAGTAAAAAAAAAAGAGAGGGAAAAAGGAAGAAAAAAGAAAGAAAAAAGAATGAGAGAAAGAAAGGAGAAAAAGAAGAAGAAGAAAAAGGTCGCCTCCAGCTCGCTGTCCCCATAACCCATGTGTCCCTTTTCACTATTACAGGAATCCACGTGGGACCCGTCGTGGCCGGGGTCGTGGGCCTGAAACTGCCTCGGTATTGCCTCTTCGGAGACACCGTCAACACGGCATCCAGAATGCAGACGAACAGCCTCGTAAGTAGACAGTTGAAATGAGGGAGAAGGTCAAGGGCCTACACCAAGAGGCGCTGAGAAGCTGCGGCCGAAGCCGTCACCTTTGCCCTGTTATACGCGTTAGGGGGCTCTTGGGGGATAGGTGTCAAAATGGTGAAGAAAGGGAGACGGTAAAGGTGCGGAGCTTACTACGCCAGGAGGCACTGAGTAGCTGCGGCCGTAGACATCACTTTTGCCCCGTTGGGGGCAGGTAACTGGGAATTGGCGAGGAACGCGGGGTTCGAACGCATAACTAAGTGAATGCGAGACCAGCACGCTTATGATTACGCCACCAGTGCATGGGATGAGGGAGAGTTTGAGAAAAAAAAAGGAGGAGGAGGAGGAGAAGGGTCGAAATAGGTAAAAAGAGAGGAGGGAAGAAGGGAAGATGGAAAAAGAGTAAATGGATTAGAAACAGGAAAAGGTCAGAGGAGGGAGAGAGCCAAAGCCAGAAGCACATATAACACTGGTCAACAAAAAAAAATTTCCAGTGAAAACAATAGCTGTATTATATGTTTTTGCATGCAGAATCCAAAAATAGTGTCCAATTTTTTCCATCACTCAAGGTTTCTGTGTTCCACGGTATGTTACGTTACGTGTGTTACGTGAGATAAATTTCAGTCATCGGTTGGCAACACTAAGTTTGGCAGTACTGTGTTTGAAATGTTGGCGTGAGGTTGTGTAGTGCGCATTTATGTTGCAATAAGTTTGTGATATTGTACAGTACCGTACCCGCCATTCACCTCCGCAGTGCTAATAAACTGTACAAACCACCCAGACAATTTACTTTATTTGCGGTGTATTGACATTCAAATCACAAAGACGGTGTTTCACGCCATTGATTAAAAAGTGTTATGAACATTATTTTGGCTGCAAAGTGAGGGATCAGAATAAAAGCTGGGCCTTCCATGTGTGTTGTGTAACCTGTGTCAGGCTTCTCACCCCATGGGCGAAAGGTTTACTTCATATGCCTTTTACCATCCCTATGGTCTAGGGAGAACCAAAATATCATACTTCAGATTGCTACTTCTGCATTACAAATATAAAAGGTATTACATCAACATCCAAGCATATTGTACAATATCCTAATTTATCATCTGCTATGAGACCAGTACCTAACAGTGAAGTCTTTCCTGTACCTGACCCAACAAAACAAATGGAACTAAGTGTTGATGAGTCAAGTGAGGATGTTATGGAAAAAGAAACAGAAGACATGCACTTTCAGCCAATCTGTCCTTCAAGTGAACCACATTTACTGAGTCAGGGAGATCTATCGAAAAAGCAATCTGAACTTCTTGCTCCCAGGTTAAAGGGCTGGAAACTTCTCCAGAAAGAATCCAAAGTTAGTTTTTATCGTATGTAATATTGTGATTTTGAACAGTTTTTCTCACTTGAGGAGGGTGTGGTGTTTTGTAGTGATGTACGAGTATATTCTGTTGTGGAGGAATGAATGGCGCTTGTTTATTGACTCTTCAAAAGCTGTTTTGCTCCACAATGGAAATAAGTTTCCTTCTGTTTCTCTGGCCCATACAGCTAGCATGAAGGGAGTATATGAGAGTATGGAGCTTCTATTGCTAAAAAATAAGTATGAAGAACATAAATGGAATATCTGTGGTGACCTAAAGGTTGTGGCACTTTTAATTGGAATTCAGCTGGGTTACACAAAGTTTTGTTGCTTTCTATGTAAGTGGGACAGTCTGGATAAGAAAAATCATTATGAAAAGAATGTGTGGCCGAAACGATCTCTGACCCCAGGAGAGAAGAATGTTGTCAATCCTCCTCTTGTTGATTCAGAGAAAATTTATCTACCTCCTTTGCTTAAGTTAGGGTTGATGAAAAATTTTGTTAAAGGTATGGATACAACTGGCAATGGACTCAAAAATCATAGAAGGTATTTTTGTTGGACCACATATTAGGGAGCAGATGAGAAACCAGAATTTTGATGAAGAGCTAAATGATCTTGAAAAAGCTACATGGCTGTCGTTCAAGAAAGTTTGCGCAGAATTTTTTATGAATCAAAGCAAATAACTATTTTGAAATCGTAAAAGAGCTACTGACATCCTACAAGGCCTTGGGAGGCAATGTGAGCCTAGAAATTCACTTCCTAGACTCTCACTTGGACTTTTTCAAGGTGGACCACTAACGAATTGACACCTTTGGCCACCTACCAGATTGGGAAAGAACAGAGGTGCTGCATAAAGGTCTAACAAAACAGAGAAGAAAAGTAATTGAGGCAGCCTATATCAATTTACATCCATGTAGCAACCACCGTGATGGATTTGTAAAGTTGGCGAGAGTCACGGCCAGCTTGGTTCTTCGTGATGCCGAACGGGGGTG
>NC_134796.1:35987081-35992081 GCF_046742065.1 Oratosquilla oratoria
ACAGAGAGAGAGAGAGAGAGAGAGAGAGAGAGAGAGAGAGAGAGAGACACACACACACACATTCATATAAACAGGCACACACACACACACACACACATATTCATACACATAGGCACACACACACACGTATACGCAAACATACTCATATACAAAAGCACACGTAAATACACTCACACTGACGCACACACACACACACACACACGCATACGCACTAATGAAATATGAAGAATGGATTAGGTCGAAAGGGGATGAGAATGGTTAGAATATTTATTTCAAAATATTTTGTTGCAATCAGAAAACGTTAGAAAAATATTTTGTGTATATAAAGGGGATAGTTTGTTTAAAAATATTTAAAGTCACATGTACTGGGGAACGATTGAGTACTGGTGGAGTGGTACTGGAGTGTGTGATTCACCATGGTCTTGGATCATGTGTTGGACTCGTGATGAACAGCTATTTCCCTCCCAGAAGAGAGGTCAGAGCTCATATATGATCGATGTATGGGTAATGTTATGACCTTTACACACACACACACACACACACACACACACACACACACACACACACACACACACACACACACACACACACACACACACACACACACACACACACACACACACACACACACACACACAACTCCCCTCTCACGAGAGTTGGAGTAACGACTGGCAGCAAAGTGATATTGAAATTATCTTAGTCCTGGGCGGGATTCGAATCCAGACCACCGTAGTGGCGGCAGGGAACTCTTCAACTGCGCTACGACGTGTGTGTGTGTGTGTGTGTGTGTGTGTGTGTGTGTGTGTGTGTGTGTGTGTGTGTGTGTGTGTGTGTGTGTGTGTGTGTGTGTGTGTGTGTGTGTGTGTGTGTGTGTGTGTGTGTGTGTGTGTGTGTGTGTGTGTGTGTGTGTGTGTATTCACTTGGTCTTTGGATCACGTGTTGGACTCGTGATCGACAGCTATTTCCCTCCTGGAAGAGAGCTCAGAGCTCTTAGGTCCGATCTATGGATAATGCTATGACCTTGCACACACACACACACCCAACTCCCCGCCCACGAGAGTCAGAGTAACGGCCCGAGGCACAGCGATACCGAAATAATCTCGGCCCTGGGCAGGATTCGAACTGGGTACTGGGAGCACCTCTACTTCCCAGTTCAGCCCTCTACCAACTGTGGCAACTGTGTGTGTGTGTGGGGGTGTGTGAGGGAGGAACGACGAGGGGGACGAGAAGTACAAGCTGGAGGAGGAAGAGGAGGAGAAAGAGGTGATGGACCAAGAATGAGAATGAAAAGGAGGAGGAGGAATAGGAGGAGGAGGAACACGAGGGGGACGAGAAGTACGAGCTGTAGGAAGAAGAGGAAGAGAAAGAGGTGATGGGACAAGAATGAGAATGAAAAGGAGGAGGAGGAATAGGAGGAGGAGGAAGAGGAGTAAAGAACAAAGTTGAAGAGCTGATGAAGGAAGACAAGAAATCGAGCAATTAAGTTAGGAATGAGCTCGTTCAAGAAGAAGAAAAAGAAGGGCAGAAGTGGTTTAGCAAGATGTGGTTTAAAGTTAACTGAGATAAGAACTCTGCTGATATGTAGAGCTAGCCTTAAAAGTTAGGTCAGAGGAGTTAAACCACTACGGAGAGGGGCTTCTTTTTTGTTAGAGGATTAATGGAGAACGGTTTAAGCTAAGAATGAACAAGGTTTGCGGGGTTAGTTGACTTCTGTATATTTCCCATCGCGACATTCTCTATGTCCTCTGACATGTTCCATGTCACTGAAACCATTATTGCTACCACCATCACCATCATCACCACTAATCTACCATAAATACCATACCACCTTATTAGTATTGATATATCATTATGTTCATATTACCGTTTATACCAATGCTCCCTACAAATACCATCGCCACTTGAATCAATACCACAACCACCATCAAGTCACCAAGGTCATCACAACCAAAGACAAAATCACCACCACCACTACCACCACCACTACCACCACCACCACCATTACTATTCCGACTACCACCATCATTACCATAACCACTACCAACCACCACCACTACCACTACTACCACCACAAATACTACCACCACCACCACTGCTACCACCACTACTACTACCACCACTACCACCTCTATCACTACTACCACCACCGATACCACCACCACTACCACCATCACCAATACCACCACTACCACCACCACTACTACCACCACTACCACCACCACTACCACCATCACTACCACTACTACCACCACCACTACTACCACCACCACCACTACTACCACCACCACCTCCACTACCACCACCACTACCACCATCACTACCACTTCCACCACTACCACAACCACCACCATTACCACCACCACTACCACCACTACTACCACTACCACTACCACTACCACGACTACCAGTACCACCACTATCACAACCACTACAACTACTACCACCACCACTACCACCATCACTACCAACATCACCACTACCACCACCACTACCACAACCACCACTACCACCACCACCACTACCACCACCACCACTATCACCACTACCACTACCACTACCGCCACCACTACCACTACCACTCCCATCACTGCCACCACCACGACTACCACCACCACTACTACCACCACCACTACCACCACTACTACCACTACCACCACTATCACCACTATCACCACCACAACCACTTTATTTCCGTTCCCGACGAGCATACTCGTATTCCCAACGTGTGAAGATGGGTGAGAGAGGGAGAGAGAACATGAGGGAGGGGGAGGGGGGGGAAGGGGCAGGGGGAGGAGGAGGAGGAGGAGGTCGATGTGAGGTAAGACTTACCTCCTTATATACCTATTGATAATTGTAGCTGTATTATGCCTCATCTGCCAAACTATTTTATTCGGTTGTGCTTGAATCCTTTGGTAAAAAACGTTTATGAAGCCCAGGAACAAATGAACGTTTTTTGTTAACTAGTACGTTGACCCGATTTAGAGATCTTATGCTGTCTAATTCCAGACGTTTTTTTTTTTTTTTTTTCCAGCCGAGGTTGTCATCCTCTGTTCTTCGTTTTTGTTTTGATTAAGACTCTCCTATCCCTTCCTTACTTCCACCTTTAACCCTCTCCCCCCCCAAAAAAAAAGATGAATAGATAAAATAAAATAAAATTATTATTTAGACTCTCCCTTCCTTACTTCCATTTTAACCCTCCCCTTCAAAGTAAATAGGTAAATAAATAAAAAGATAAGTAAATAAATAGATACGATAATAAAAAACGTAAAACCTCGTCTTTCACACTGCGAGGGTGAGCACATGTCACTACAGCACAACAGGTCAATTGCGTCAATATACATACACACACAGACACACACACACACACACACACACACACACACACACACACACACACACACACACACACACACACACACACACACACACACACACACACACACACACACACACACACACACACACACACACACACACACACACACACACACACACACATCAATGCTGACGCTTTTTACTCCACGTGTACACACACACATATATATATATATATATATATATATATATATATATATATATATACATATATATATATATATATATGTATATATATATATATATATATATATATGTATATATGTATATATTCACTATAAAGTAATGTCGTAGCACATTGATAAAATATACTTTTTATCCCACAGTCGGAGAAAAGAAGACACTAATGTCGAACGTTCTGTATATTTCGATCACTAACTGTGACCCTCTTCAGCAGAATGAATACATAGTGGAAGGCATATGCTTATATACAAAAATGTGAGGTGAGAAAAGGAACAAGCTCAGGTTACGTGACCGATGCTCCGCAGGTCGCATGGGGTTTTGTGACCTTGGAGTACATGAGGTAGCACATGGTTGACTGCTGAGGTAGTGATGTAGTCAGGTGACCACTGGCCATTTGATATATATTAATATATTTTAATAATATATATATATATTCTTAGTTCTTTTTCGCGATGTTCCCATTTTCGTGAAATTCTCTTGTTTTTACTAACTCTTTGTACGACAGTCTTTCCATCCTATTTGGCTGACTCTGGTCTCATTCTCTTTACAAAGTGCATATGAATATATTTTTTTTCTTTCTCCTTTTTTTATTCTTTAAATTTCTCCTCTGAAGACATTTTATGTTTATTTGGATCTCGTGCATACTGTACATCCATATATATGTATAGATTACACACACACGCACACACACACACACACACACACACACACACACACACACACACACACACACACACACACACACACACACACACACACACACACACACACACACACACACACACACACACACACACACACACACACACACACACACACACACACGATTGGTAGAGGTCCCGGCAGCCACTACAGCGGTCCGGGTTCGACTCCCGCCCAGGGATGAAATAATTTCAGTATCGCTGCGCTGCGAGTCGTTACTCCAATGCTCGTGGGCGTGGAGTTGGCAGTGTGTGTGCGTGTAAGGTCACAGCATTACCCATAGATCGGTCCTATATAAGCTCTGAGCTCTCTTCTGGGAGGGAAGTAGCTGTCGATCACAAGTCCAACACGTGATCCAAGACCATGGTGAATCACAAACACACACACACACACACACACACACACACACACACACACACACACACACACACACACACACACACACACACACACACACACACACACACACACACACACACACACGACTCATGGCGCAATGGTAGAGTTCACGGCTGCCACTACGGAGGTCCGGGTTCGAATCCATCCCAGGGCTGAAATAATTTTAGTATTACTTTGCTACGAGTCGTTACTCCAACTCGTGAGAAGGTTGTGTTTGTGTGCGTGTAAAGGTTACAACATTACCCATAGATAGGTCATATATGAGCTCTGACCTCTCTTCCGGGAGGGAAATAGCTATCAAGCAGGAGTCCAGCACGTGATCCAAGGCCATGGTGAATCAC
>NC_134796.1:35994581-36002081 GCF_046742065.1 Oratosquilla oratoria
GGAGACGGACTTCTTTTTTATTAGAGGATTAATGGAGAACGGTTTAAGTTAAGAATGAACAAGGTTTGGGGGGTTAGTTAGCTTCTGTATATTCACCATCGCGATGTTCTCTATGTCCATTGACATGTTCCATGTCGCTGTCGCCACCATCACCATCATCACCACTAGTCTACCATGAATACCATACCATCGTCTCCAATAGTGCCACATCCACTGCTACCAATACCACCACTATTGCTAGAATTACTATCGATATATGTTGATATTAACGTTTCTACCAATACTCCTTACAAATACCATCGCCACTGTAATCAATACCACAACCACCATGAAGTCACCAAGGTCATCACAACCAGACAAAGTCACCACCACCACTACAGCCACCACTACTACCACCACCACTTCCACCATTACTACAATTACCACTACCACCACCACTACCAATACCACCACTACCACCACTACGATCACCACCACTACCACCACTACTATCAGCATTACTGCTATACTACTACCACTACCACTACCACCATTACTACCAACACCACCACCACCACTACCACCACCACCACTGCCACTACCACTACTAGCAACACTACCACCACCACTGCCACTACCACCACCACCACTGCCACTACCACCACCACTACTACTACCACTACCACCGACACCACTACCACCACTACCACAACCACTACCACTACTACCACCACCACTACTACCGCCACCACTACCACTACCACCACCACTTCCACCACCACTACCCCCACCACCACTACCTCAACCACTACCCCCACCACCACTACCTCAACCACTACCACTACTACCACCACCACCAATAGTACTACCACCACTACCACTACTACCACCAGCACTACTACAACCACCACTACTACCATCACCACTACCACCACCACTACCACCACCACTACCACTACTAACACCACCACTACTACCACTAGCACTACCACTACTACCACTACCACTACTACCACTACCATCACCACTACCACTATCATCACCACCACTGTTACCACCACTACCACCACTACCACCACCACTACCATCACCACTACTACCAATACTACCACCACCACCACTGTTCCATGGTCATTGTATTTATTTGCTATTATATTATATTCCTCATATTTTATTAGTATTGTTCTTACAATTGTCTCCATTACAGTATTTATATAACTTTTGTAATTTTGTCACCACTACTGAAATTATGTAATTTTTGTTATTTCAGTTTACTCTTGAAAATGTCTTCATTAAGATGAAACGTTGAGTTCAAATAATGGAAAGAAATTGAAGAATACAGTGATTTAGTTTCATTTCATCCGGTTAGTGGCAAATCTCTAATCAGGAAAATCGAGAATACGAGGAAAAACTGAATAGCTACAATAATGCTGTCGTGTCTAACTCCACGTACATATATATATATATATATATGTATATATATATATATATATGTATATATATTTATATATATATATATATATATGTATATATATTTATATATATATATTAGCCAATTACCCGTGAGTTGCTTAGAGTTAGTGAATTATCCCTAAACTAACCATACCATACCTAAGTTGAAGCCTTAACCCTAACCAAAATATTTCTAAGCTAAATATAGGTTTAAACACTCCCCCCCCCCCAGATGTGCGCCCCCCTACCCGAAGGATGGGAAACCCTAGTTTGAAAATACATGCATACACAAACACAAATATCCTGCGCACATTCTTTTGCGTCCGTGTGTGAGTGTGTGTGTGGATTGACAATAAATGCCTACAGCTAAAAGATGAGGAAATATATCTACTTTATTTAAATAATAAATTTCCACTGCACTACAACTAAATGAAAATAAGCAGTATTTCAACATTTGGTAAAAGTATGCAATTATTTTACATTTGCATGATTTTTTCTTACAAAAGCTATGATGGTTTGTAGGAACATTAAGTTCACAAATTTCCATAATCTTTATGAACACATACAGTGGTTTGTTTAATTATATTGATTCTTATGTTACAAAAATAATAACTTAAGGGGGGACTACAGTAGTGGCGTGTTCCCTCACCATAAACCATCTAACTTTAACCCTTAATCCCAACCAAAATATTTTTTGAAATTAAATATAGATTTAAATACTCCCCCTCCGAGGTGTGCGCCCCCCCCCTTTCCCGAAGTTGGGAAACCCTAGTTTGAAAATACATGCATACACAAACACAAATATCATGTATACACATTTTTTGTGTGTGCGCGCGCGCGTGTGTGTGTGTGTGTGTGTGTGTGTGTGTGTGTGTGTGTGTGTGTGTGTGTGTGTGTGTGTGTGTGTGTGTGTGTGTGTGTGTGTGTGTGTGTGTGTGTGTGTGTGTGTGTGTGTGTGTGTGTGTGTGTGTGTGTGTGTGTGTGTGTGTGTGTGTGTGTGTGTGTGTGTGTGTGTGTGGATTGATAATAAATGTCTTCAGCTGAAAGGTGAAGAAATATATCTAGTTTATTTATCTTCAGAATATATATAGTTATAGTGGTTTACTCTGCAAAAACGTAGGTGCTTGTGAAGGAACTATATCCGACTGCACAAAAATTAAGTGAAAATAACCAATATTTCAACATTTGGCAAAATTATACAATCATTTTCCATAAAAATGCTTTCTTCTTACAAAAGCTATCATGGTTTGTGGCAATATTAATTTCACAAATGTAAATAATATATATGGATACATGCAATGGTTTGTTTAATCATATTAAGATACTACGCGACTTCTGGGGATACTACATAAACCTCCTAACTTTAAACCTTAACCCTAAGCATTTTTTTTTTTCGAAATTGAATACAATTATCCAAGTACCTGGAGTGATGGGGTATCAGAATATACATGGTTATGACAGACAGAGGCTTCTACTTTATTATAATATGTATATATTGTGATGGCCCACCATCCTCCATGTATATAAAATGTCTGTATCTGTATGTCAATCTTTAATTGTAAGATAATTATGTATGTACTGTAAATTGCTTGTATACGTTGTGATGGCCCACCATCCTCCATGTATCTAAAAATATCTGTATCTGTGTTATCCTGTACTTGTTAGGTAATTACGTATGTACGGTAAAAACTGCTTGTATACTTTATGGGATCTACTCTCTCTAGGCCGACGGACGTGAACTAGTTCTGTCCGGCTCATCCTTCGCCTTCCTCCCGTCCTCGCCAACTGTATATATAATGCATCTGCCGGCTCCTAGCGGGCGCACTTTTTCGTTGGCTGAGCGACGCGTAACTTTATCTCTCCCATATTGCTTTTGCTCTAGTACCGTGGCGTCACCACGTAATCTATATTCTCATGACTTGGTTTTCGGTGGAGGAATTAATTGTCAATTGATTAATTTTGTTGTTGTAAAGTTCTTATATTTGTTTTGTTGGCTTTTTGTAATACATTAAATTAGTTATCTTTGTTAACTTCCGTTTGGATTTGCCTTACCCACATCAAGGCCACTAAGTACGAACCCCTCCTAGACATATTTCCTTATATCCTTGCGGAAGGCATAACATATAATGGGGGCCCGTCCGGGATCCTCTTACCCGAACAAAAACTAAGAAGGTGTGAGATATACGAGCGAAACGTACATGAGTTACACTTGCATTCCCACAACCATCGAAATTGTCCATCTGTCAGGTAAACTTGCAACTCAGTACCCCAGTACAGTAATTCAGTTAATCGTAAATACGCCATTGCACATGACCACGTTAAACTCTTGCAGCTGTAAATTTCGTAAGAGTACTGAAGTAGGATCCGTTTAGGATACGTGTGGGAACGTTAATTCTATCCTACTTACGGCATGTAGTTTTGGTTAATGTATTCTGTCCCAAAGATTTATAATATTCGTGGGAGTCGAGTATTATAATTCTACTTGTATCTCTTGTCCGGTATACCACGTAAGCGAACCAAGCGTTCTACCTTGCTGAGTAGCAACTGTTAGCGAGTAAAAATTTCGCGATGTCAGAACTGAATATCGAAAACTTTGTTGAGAACCCCTCAGTGGAAGAACTGATAATTCAGAACCCAAATAAAGAATGTCTGAAAGAAATAGCAACAAGATGGGAATTAACTTATCCAGCGAACATTAGTAGAACTGAATTAGTTCAACTAATATTGAGTCACATAGATCAGTTAAAGAAAACGGAAGACGAAGACGGAGAATTTGAACGCTCAGAACAAATAGTTGCAGCCAAATTAGACATTAGCCCTACGAAAGAAATTCAATTAGACCCTCTAGAGTATCAGATACTTGAAAGGAAGATGAAGCATGAACTGGAAATTAAGGAACTCGAAGTGCAGCGTGAAAGAGAGCAAAGACAGCATGAAAAAGAACAAAAACAGTTTCAAAGACAACACGAACTCGAAATAAAACAACTTGAACTATCAACCCCAAGTCAACAAGTGGTTTCAAATTCAAGTAAGTTAGATCTTTTGCAGTACACCAAACTTATTCCCTCTTTCTCAGACGAGAATCCAACCTTATTTTTTCGAGAATTTGAAGAAGTAAGTAAACATTTTGCAATTCCCCAAGCAGATTGGATATGGTTAATTAAACCAAAGTTGTCCACAAAAGCGTTACAAGTATGTAACAATCTGGAAAATAACACTGATTACGAAACGGTCAAACAGACAATTCTTTCCGCTTATGAAATTTCCACCGAAGGTTATCGACAAGCATTTCAAAATTCAAACAAACTTAGCCATCAGACATATATGGAATTCGCGTCAGACAAACTACGAGCGTTTAGAAAGTGGATTAAATCGGCATCAGCCGATAATCTTGAGAAAGTAGTGAACTTGATCGCGTTAGAGGAATTCGTGCGTAAAATTCCTCACTACTTGAAAATTCACATTGTTGACAAGGAGGAATTTGACCTTATGAAAGCAGCCAAATTGACTGATACCCTCTCATTGATTCACAAAAATGTTGGAAAGGACAGTAACCGCCAACAACCTCATGTAAAACCAACTAGTGCTAGTAAAGATGGGAAAATTTATAGCCCTAGTTTCCCTGTTTGTTTCTTCTGTAAGAAACCAGGACATGTAATTGCAAATTGCCCAGACCCAAAATGTAAAGTAGCTCAAAAGAATATAAAATCTGTAGCTTCCTTTAACCATTCTACTGCCAATTCTGTAGATCCTTTTCAGCCCTTCCGTTCAACGGGAACAGTATCACTTGGTTCAGACCACGTAGAACACAACCTCCGAATAGTACGGGACACAGGAGCAGCACAGTCCCTGCTACTTCAGTCAGCACTGCCGGGAGTCCAACGTAATTATACAGGAGAACGTGTATACTTGCAGGACTTCCACAATCCCTTCTCAGTACCTCTGGCAAAGGTGCACCTGAACTGTGGACTCATCAAGGATACTGTCTCCGTAGGAGTAAGTGAAACGGCAACCCTACCTGTTCCTGAAGCAGATTTTATACTAGGTAACGATCTAGCAGGAGAACTAGTCCATCCTCCTTTAATTGTTTCTACTTCTCCCCTACCATATAACCCAACTTCTACCATAGAGCAAACCCAACCCAACCTATTTCCAACCTGTGCTATCACACGATCCCAAGCGCCAGCTAACCAACCAACTCTTACCTCTCCAACCACCCCAACCACCCCGCTTACTCTACCCTCCAAGCTGAGCATCAAAGAGGCTCAACAGAACGACCCTTCATTAGCTCCCTTGTTTAATAGAGCTATTCCCAAGGAGGATATCCTACATACTCCTTCCTTTTATTTGCACGAAGGAATACTTATGAGATTGTATAAACCTCGTCACCTTTCTGATGATGATACCTGGGCAGAATGTCACCAAATTATTCTACCTGTTAACTTGAGGACTCAGGTAATAGAGATTGCTCATGCTGGACACTCAGGACACTTAGGTATTAAGAAAACTTATTCACGACTCTTGTCAGAATTCTTTTTGCCTGGCATGAAAGCAGAGGTAAGTAGATTCGTTAAATGTTGCCACACTTGCCAAATAGTAGGCAAGTCAAACGAGTCTATTCCTCCGTATTCCCTTCAACCCATTAAAGTACCTAGTGAACCCTTTCAGAAACTAGTGATTGACATAGTAGGCCCGTTGCCTAAAACCAAGAAGGGTAACCAGTACATTTTAACAGTTCTTTGTCCCACTACCAGGTACCCTGAAGCTTTTCCTTTAAAGAATATTTCTGCTAAGAGTGTAATTAAATGTTTAACTCACATGTTTACTTCCTTTGGTATTCCTCAGGAAATACAGTCAGATAGAGGTTCTAATTTCACTAGCAAACTCTTTACCCAAGTTCTCAAGGAATTAAATGTTAAACAGTCTCTGTCTACAGCGTACCACCCCGCCAGTCAGGGAGTTCTAGAACGATGTCATCAAACGTTAAAGAATATGCTGCGTAAATTCTGTTACGAGGAAGACCGTGACTGGGATGAGGGATTGCCTTTCCTCCTCTTTACGCTCCGTGAAACACCATCCGAAGCTCTGGGTGTTTCTCCCTTTGAATTGTTATATGGAAGGAAGGTAAGGGGACCCCTCAAGGTAATCAAGGACCATATCATATCTTCTTCTACCTCACCTTTACAGTCTGTTAACCAGTATATTGTTTCCCTTAAGGATAACCTAGCCAGAATTCATTCCTTTGCCTTGAAGAACCTTGAACTTGCACAAAGTAAAATGAAGGTTAATTTTGATCAGAAATCTCGTAAGAGAGAATTCAAGGAGGGAGATATGGTTCTTGCATACATTCCTATCTCTGGACAGCCTCTTCAAGCTAAATACCATGGTCCTTATAAAATTCAGAAAAAGATGTCAGAATATAATTACGTACTAGAAACCCCTGACAGACATAAAACTACTCAACTTGTTCATGTTAACTTGCTTAAGCCATACCTTGCCAAAATACCATTAGACAGTTCAGTCAAACCATTGCTTTCGCTAAATCATGATCCCAGTAAAATACCTATGTCAACCGACCGTCCACGAGTCCACGAACCGACGTTGCCACATTTCGATCCTCCCACAGTCGGCAACAACAGCGACATCTTGAACAACCTACTTTCGTACCTTAACCACTTGAATCCTGATCAAGCTAAGGAAATTTCTGAAATTATTTCTAGTCACAGATCCTTGTTCCGAGATAATCCTGGCCGTTGTAACCTGACGTCCCATGAGATTCAACTGTATCCAGGAACTTCTCCTAGCCACCAGCACCCGTACCGACTGCATCCCCAGAAGAACATGATAATGAAGAAAGAGGTCGACTATCTAGTGCAGCACGGTTTGCGGACGACACTGCGCTTGTGGCAGGATCAGAGGAGGGATTGAGGAAGCTGGTGGCAGAGTTTGGGAGAGTATGTGATAGAAGAAAGCTAAAGATAAATGTGGGTAAAAGTAAGGTGATGAGATGTACAAGGGGTGAAAGTGGCAGTAGACTGGAAGTGAACATTAAGGGAGAGCGACTGGAGG
>NC_134796.1:36014581-36022081 GCF_046742065.1 Oratosquilla oratoria
AGCTTAATAGCTGTCCCTACAATGCGCTTTGAGGGACTTTTGGAGAAGATAACAATCACCGCTAGGAATCGGAAAGGAGTGCGGGATTCGAACCCACAACAAAACAAATGCGAGACCAGCACGCATTCGATGAGGTCATCAGCGCGCAACAAAGAAAATAATTTCATTTATGGGTGCTAAGTTGAATGGAGGCTCCTGCCTAGCCCTGTGGTTTTGTAGTGACCTACTTGATTTTTTTTATTTTTTTTTTTTAGCAGCCGATTTTCCTTTCTTTCTTCTTTCTTTCTTTTTTTCTTTTTTTTTCTTTTTTCTTTTCTTCCTTTCTTTTTTCTTTCTTTCTTTTTTTCTTTCTTTCTTCCTTCCTTCCTTTCCTTCGTTTCCTTCCTTTTCTTCCTTCCCTTCCTTCCTTCCCTCCTTCCTTCCCTCCTTCCTCCCTTCCTTCTTTCCTTCTTTTCTTCCTTCCTTTATTCCTCCCTTCCTTCTTTCCTTTCCTCCCTCCCTTCCTTTCTTCCTTCCTTCCTTTCTTCCTTCCTTTCTTCCGTCCTTCCTTTCTTCCGTCCTTCCTTTCTTCAATCCTTTCTTTCTTCCTTCCTTCTTTCCTTTCTTCCTTTCTCCCATCCTTCCTTCCTTCCTTCTTTCCTTCCTTCCTTTCTCCCATCCTTCCTTCCTTCCTTCTTTCCTTCCTTCCTTTCTCCCATCCTTCCTTCCTTCCTTCCTTCTTTCCTTCCTTTCTTTCTTTCAAATAAGTATTCAATGGGTATTTAGGCTGGGTATTTTAGGCCGACACCAGATCTTCCTATAGCCCTCCTTCGTTCTACTTACGCGTTCAGTGCCGGCCAACTCGACCCCTGCCTCCATCGTTGCCACAAACAGCCGGGGGTCTTCTTCCATCTGTGCATAAGCCATAGCCAAAGCCGGGTCGGTCGTCGCCTGCAAAACAAAAAACGATTGATGATTGATTCAGTTTAACGTCGCAAACTCCCTCTGTCAGGTGTCTAGGGTGGTGCCCCTTTCAGAGGACTTTGTAGCGTGGAATTTAAAGGACCACGCCCTTGGTCCAAATCGCTAGTGGCAGGGTTTGGACTGCTGTCACCTCAAACTTCACAACAAGTAGCGACGCTCTAACTCGATCGGCCAGCGAGCATTAAAAACATGAAAAGAATGAACAAAATATAATTTTCCATCTGTGCATAGGCCATAACTATACCTGGATCGGTCGTTACTTGAAAAATAAAAAACAAAATACAATTTACCACGTTGTAATATTCATGGCCACAATAGCTGTCATCTCATTTATAGTCTGCCAATTCCTCTTTGCAGTGATATCGATCGTCACCTGATAAAACAAAATCAAAAAACAATCTACCACGTTATAATATTCATGGCCATGATAGCTGTCGTCTTAATATATGTCACCTCATCTATACATTTCGAGTGAACTTGGGGGACTATTTATTCATTTATGGTCTCAGGAACAGATAATATAGGATGGAGAAATCATGGCTCAGAAAACCACTTGTCCATTTCGGTTCGATGTGGTGGGTGGAACATTATTTATTTCTAGATAATGAAAGCCAAGAGATGCCAACACCTATACTTCAGGAATTGCAGCCATTAGCAAAGGCTATTGAATTGCCCAAAAAATATATATATCTCACCGAAGATATAACGTCGTCAAGCATTAGTATGTGCATGCATGCTGGGAAATGATACATTTCGTCTTTCGTGTGATGTGACGTTATGGGACACATGGTGTACAGATGGAAAAACGCATTCATATGTTTATTTTCTAATTTACTTTATTTTTTATTTATTAATTTATTCTTATTGTTATTTTTTATTTATCTATTTATATATCTATATATACACACAATATATATATATATATATATATATATATATATATATATATATATATATATATATATATATTTATATATATATATACATATATGTATATATATATACATGCATACAAACAAGCTCGCAATTACTAAATCAAGCTCAGTTTCAAGTACCTTCTTACCCACCCTCTGTTTGAAGATGGCTTTTCTTTGCATTGTACTTCTTCAGTTTTTTCGACGCGCTTGATAATTTTATTTTGTCTAGCACCAAGCGATTTGATCTATCTCAGAAAACTATTTCATCCCGTGAAACCGTTTATCTATATTTTTTTCTAGTCCAAATTTCATTGTAGAGCTTGTGATCATTTTGTCCCCACCTATATATTTCCTTTTTCTATCATTATATATTCACAATACTGTACTACTTTATGTGCAATTGGGAGTTGCCGACGAGTCTACAAAAAAAAAAAAAACATGTAAAGAGAGTACCTTTCCTGTTACGACATTTTGCATGTTAGAGCTTTATCAAGTCTTTGACAAATCTCTAACAAACGAAATGTCGTACTAATAAAACCTCCGTCCCCGCATGATTTATCTTTTGATAGAGTGTACTACTTTATTATCAGCAATTAACGCATTTCTTATTTTCAACTGCCTGGGTGTTTAATTCAGCCAATCTAATTTCACGTTTATTGTGAGCCTTAACGTCCTCCTTAATTAAACTTACCTGAAGCTCGCTGACGTAGCTCGTGCCCTTGAGAGTAGCGATCTTATAGTGGGCTTTGGTCATGGCGTCCCTGAGGCTATCGAAAGGCGTGTTGGTGTTGACGACGGCCAACTGGGAAGTGAGCCGCGCCGTGTAGGATGTGTACAGGAGCAGACTCCCGATCCAGTACATGTAGAAGACGACGCGGCCTCGCGTGCAAGAAGGAATGACCTCGGAACCTGTGGCGAGACGAAACTTCCATGTAAACAAACCCGGCGATGTCCCCGCCGATGGGTCTGTCCTCTCCTAAGGACAGACCTAACTCCCTTGCTGAGATTATGATATAACCTTTCGATACATTTACTTCCTTAAGAATATAAAAACATAAGGATGGAGGAGACTGCAAGAGACCATAGGACCTACACTAGGCAGTTCCATGTCCCTCACCACCTGTCATCTCTATCAATAAAGTTATCTCATCTCCTCTTAAAAGAACCAATTGTTCCTGCACTTACTACATTGTTACTAAATCTAGTCAATTCGTTAACCACCCTGTTCATGAACCAGTCCTTGCCTATTTTCTTCTTAAACCTAGATTTGTATAGGTATTTTTTAAGGGCATAATTCCTGGGGTCATTGAGTGCAGGACTCACCTTGTTGTGCTAGAGCTCCCAAGAAGATGAAGAGGTAATTTTGGATCGTGATCTCAGCGTCAGGCTGCGCTACAAAGACCAGGCCCACGCTCATGGCTACCCACAAACCGATGACAGACAACCACACCAACCTAAGAGAGAGAGGGACGGACAGAAAGCTTAAAATCTTTAATATAGGAAGAGATTGATAGATAATAGATAGATAGATAGATAGATAGATAGATAGATAGATAGATAGATAGATAGATAGATAGATAGATAGATAGATAGATAGATAGATAGATAGATAGATAGATAGATAGATAGATAGATAGATAGATAGATAGATAGATAGATAGATAGATGGATAGATAGATGGATACATGCATACATACATACGTACATACATACATACATACATACACACATACATACATACATACATACATACATACATACATACATACATACATACATACATACATACATACATACATACATAGAATACATACATACATACATACATACATACATACATACATACATACATACATACATACATACATACATACATACATACATACATAGAATACATACATACATACATACATACATACATACATACATACATACATACATACATACATACATACATAAATACATACATACATACATACATAAGGAGAGAGAGAGAGAGAGAGAGAATAAGAGAGAGAGAGAGATAGAGAGAGAGAGAGAGAGAGAGAGAGAGAGAGAGAGAAAAGAGAGGGAGAGAGAGAGAGAGAGAGAAAGAGAGAGAGAGATGGCTTCATCGCAGCTGATCTTGTGAAGGGTGCACTTGTCACGCAGTTTTTCTCATTCATACCTGATGCCACTTCCCCCTCTTTGGGCAAGGCCCACCTCTCTTCCTTTTCTTCTTCTTCTTCTTCTTCTTCTTCTTCTTCTTCTTCTTCTTCTTCTTCTTCTTCTTCTTCTTCTTCTTCTTCTTCTTCTTCTTCTTCTTCTTCTTCTTCTTCTTCTTCTTCTTCTTCTTCTTCTTCTTCTTCTTCTTCTTCTTCTTCTTCTTCTTCTTCTTCTTCTTCTTCTTCTTCTTCTTCTTCTTCTTCTACCTCTTCTTCTTCTTCTTCTTCTTCTTCTTCTTCTTCTTCTTCTTCTTCTTCTTCTTCTTCTTCTTCTTCTTCTTCTTCTTCTTCTTCTTCTTCTTCTTCTTCTTCTTCTTCTTCTTCTTCTTCTACCTCTTCTTCTTCTTCTTCTTCTTCTTCTTCTTCTTCTTCTTCTTCTTCTTCTTCTTCTTCTACCTCTTCTTCTTCTTCTTCTTCTTCTTCTTCTTCTTCTTCTTCTTCTTCTTCTACCGCTTCTTCTTCTTCTTCTCGTTTGTCTTATCTTTTTCTTTTTGTCTTATTTTTCTCCTCCTTCGTCTTCTTCTGGATCTTCTCCTTTTTCGTCTAATTCTTCTTTCTTCTTCTCCTGGTTCTTCTTCTTCGTTTTGTTCTCCCTTTTTTCTTCTTCTTCTTCTCCTGGTTCTTCTCCTCCTTTTTCAACGGATCACCTTCCAACAACATGGATGGATCACGACCCAGCCCCGTGGTAGGGCAAATCACTCAGTACCTGTAGGGGTAATGGAGGAAGAGGAGGAAGAGGAGGAAAAGGAAGAAGAGGAGAAAAAGGAGAAAGAAGAGAAAGAAGAGGAGGAGGAAGAAGAGGAGGAGGAGGAGGACGAGGAGGAGGAGGAGGAGGGAGAGGAGGAAGAGGAGGAAGAGGAGAAGAAGGAGGAAAAGGAGGAATAGGAGGGAGAGAAGGAAGAGGAGGAAAAGGAGAAAGAGAAGGAAGAGAAGGAAGAGGAGGAAGAGGAAGAGGAGGAAGAGGAGGACGAGGAGGAAGAGGAGGAAGAGGAGGACGGAGAGGAAGAGGAAGAAGAAGAAGGGAAAATGAAGGAAGATGAGGAAGAGGAGGAAGAGGAGAAAGAGGAGGATAAGGAGGACGAGGAGGAAGAGGAAGAAGAGGAGGAAGAGGAGAAAGAGAAGGATGAGGAGGAAGAGGAAAAAGAGGAAGAGGAGGAAGAAGAGGAAGAAGAGAAAGAGAAAGATGAGGAGGAAGAGGGGTAAGAGGAGGAAGAGGAGGAAGAGGAGGAAGAGGAGGAAGAGACGGAAGTTGAGGGAGAGAGGAAGAGGAGAAGATGAGAGAAAGGAGGCACAGGAGGATGAAGAGGAAGAGGAAGAAGAGGAGGAGGAGACGGAAGTGGAGGGAGAGAAGAAGGGGAGAGGATGAGAGAAAGGAGGCACAGGAGGAAGAGGAAGGAGAGAAGAAAGAGGAGGAAGAGGAAGAAGAGCAGAAAGTTTAGGGAGAGAAGAAGAGGGGGAGATGAGAAAGAGGAGGCATAGGAGGATGAGGAGGAACAGGGGGAAGAAGAGGAAGAGGAGGAAGAGGAAGAAGAGGAGGAAGAGGAGGAAGAGGAGGAATAAGAGAAAAAGGAGGAAGAGGAGGAAGAGGAGAAAGATGAGAAAGAAGAAGAGGAGGAGGAAGAGGAGGAGAAGAAAGTGAAGGAGAAAGAGGAGGAAGAGGAGAAAGAGAAGGAATAGTAGGAAGAAGGGGTATTGGTTACCCTACCACGTACCTGACAGAAGGCATTTTCAGCCTCTGCGAAAATGGGATGAGATTGAGAGAAAAAAAAATAATCTGAATTACAAGCCTAAGCGCAAACTGAGACGCAGGCGACACAGGCGACGTAGCACAGAGCAAAGGAAGTCTTCCTGTTGCTGAGTTGAAGTACTCTTTGAACTTCTCTTTCACTTAAAATGCTTACAAAGGATTACAAAGGCGGAGCATGCCGACAGGAGACCTTTTGATCCATATCTAGGTCGGATGCCAAAAAAAAAAAAAAAAAAAAAATCATATTAATAATAAATAAAAACTATAATAATGTAAATAACAAATAAAATACATAAATAAATGCATAGGTATAGTTGAATAACAAATAAACAGGTAAATAGTAAATGATAATAAATTAACATATAACTAATATTAAATTAAAATCAGACAGACAAATTATAATAAAAAAAAAACAAATAATATAACATAAATTATAATCATTACAGCATCTTACTTAGGTATTTATCTAAATGATTCTTAAAGCTTCGAACTGAACTACATTGCACTACCTGTGCAGGAAGTTTATTCCATTCATTAACTACACGGTTGGCAAAGTTGTTTCTACCTACTTCCAAATTGAATCTATTTCCGGACAGTTTGAGACCATTGTTTCTTGTCTGATTCTCATTCAATGTGAAAATTTGGTCACTTTTGATGTTGTCAATTCCCTTTAAAATCTTAAAGACCTGTATCAAGTCATCTCTGAGTCTACGCTTTTTTAGGGAAAACAGATTCATGTGCTTAAGTCGATTTTCGTATGATTCATTTTTGATATTTGGAATAAGTTTTGTGGCTCGCCGTTGTACTTTTTCCAGTCTGTCAATGTCTTTAATGAGATTCGGTGACCATACGGAAACAGCATATTCCAAATGTGGACGAACTAACGATTTATATAGCTTGTTAATGAGTGATGGACTTTTGAAATCAAAAGATCGCGCAATCAATCCCAGAATCTTATTTGCTTTCTCAGAGGCTGAAATACACTGCTTGGATGATTTGAGGTCGTTACTGATAATTACGCCGAGATCTTTTTCACTATCCACTTTTGTTAACGAATTTCCAAATAACTTGTAATCGTACTTACTGTTATTTTTACCTATGTGCATTACCTTGCATTTACTTATGTTAAATTTCATTAGCCACTTTTCAGACCATTGCTGTAATTTATCTAAATCTTCTTGAATATCTAATTGGTTAAAGTTATCATTTGCCACTCCGCACAGTTTTGTATCATCAGCAAATTTGGAAACAGTAGATTTTAGTCCATGGTCTATATCATTTATATATATTATGAATAGAAGTGGCCCAAGAACGGAACCCTGAGGAACTCCACTTGCAACACTTTTCCATCCAGAAGTTTTTCCATTTAAAACAACTCTCTGTTTTCGACCTTTCAACCAATTACTAGTCCAACCTAATAGGCTACCACTTATTCCATGCAAAGCTAATTTAGTAAGTAGTCTTTCGTGTGGGACGGTATCAAAAGCTTTTGCAAAGTCTAGATATATTAAATCTATATTGTTTCTTTTGTCATAATTCGAGATAACTGTGTTGTAGAATTCGAGTAAGTTAGTCACGCAAGAACGTTTCCGTCTGAAACCATGCTGGCTATCATTTATCAAACGGTTACCTTCTAAATGATATTCGATAGCATCTCTGTTGATAGTTT
>NC_134796.1:36037081-36039581 GCF_046742065.1 Oratosquilla oratoria
GTTGGATTAAGAGACCCAAGTCTATTGTTATTAAGCTCTCCCTCTCATTCTTTTATTTCTGATCATTAAATTGATATCGCTTACTGTACTGGTAGGTTTTACGTCATCGTGTGGATTGCGACCCGTCCACGTTCTCAATCTAGTGCAGATGTTCTTAAAGTAGTGCCTCAGCCCAGGAGGTATTGGAACCGGTTCTTGGTGGGTATCCAAAAAGGCATCCCGAGAAAATATTTACTTAATAAAAACAAAAAGACTCCCTCTAATTCAGGTGATTGTTCATAGCTATCCTGTTTACCCCTTTTTACAGTAAATTAGATTTTAAAAGTTGGGGCCAGTCGGCTGATATTGTAAACGAGGTATCAGGTTGACTTGGGGTATCGGGGCTGAAAAAATTTAAGAATTATTGATCTAGTGCCTCCTGAGGCTAAATATTAGTATCAATGTTTCTGGAGCGCGACGTTTGTAAGTTTTGCTTGTCCCTGGAAAGTACGTATGCTCACCTGATGCGCAATTGTGCCATCGGGCAGCGGTGTGGTGGAACGGAATCACTTTTGTGTCGGAGTCTTCGTTGCACGGAAAGGTTGATCCGCGGCTAAGGCCATATAGTTCCATAACGTTACCCAGAGGGGCGATTTGACTTCATTAACCCCGGCCCATCGGTTGTATGAGGCTCGTTTCATACGTCGTGCGCCGTCTACGACATGTTGTCGTGCTCTCAAATAGCCATGGGTGTATATGGGCACTTTCGCACGTTACGACCACGTGTGAAGGCGTCCAAAGACACCCATGCATTTGTGGGAGCACAACGTCGTGTTGTGGACGGCGCACGGTGAAAATTCGATACGTATGAAACGAGCCTTACTATTCCGTTCGAGTCTGAGGAATGGATCAGCTGGATGAAGAGGCAGATGAAGTTGAAAGCGGTTGTCAGGTAGACAATGCAGTATAGGTCAAGCAACCTGGAACTCTATACAATGCCAAGTATGGCGTTGGTGTCGTCTCCGGCCTGGTATCAGACCAATCCAGTAAAGGTATCTCGTCTCATGTTCGGGCAACGGCGCTATTGAAGACGGCGTATCTCTCAGTGCTGTCAAAAGTATCATCACCAGCATACCAGTTCAGTACCCACGAGAATAGAACTTCGCAGTTAAAACTGATGCCGACAATTTCTTCCCTTTTTTCCGTGTTTTGCGGGGCTGGTATCGGCCCGGACCTCAACCTTATAGGCGATCTGGAACAATTCATACATGAACGCAGGGCAGGAGATAGTGTCCGCGGTATGCGACTGTGATGATACCCAGAGGAAGCTGAGGTCACCTCAAGTCCAAGGAGAGCAGCTGTTGGGTCAATAACTCAGAGCGGAGGGCCTTCCTAGCCTCTACTCCGTGGCCAGGATTCGAATACAAACCCAAAGTCCCCACGCGGTTATCAGACATGCGCGTTACCACTGAGCCATGGAGGCCCTGTTTACAGGATCTTCGGCAAGGTTAAGGGAGAACGAAGGGATATCCTCTCAATCGTGTGATGGATGGAAGAGGTTTAAGAAGGAAATAGGCAAGAACTGGTTTACCAACAGAATGGTTAACGAATGGAATTGACCAAGTCACTGTGTAGTGAAGGCCAAAACTACTGGTTGTTTTAACAAAAGACGAGATACCTTTATGGATGGAGAAGAATGGTGGTAATGTACATGGAACTGCCCACTATAGGGCTTACGATCTCTTGCAGTCAAGGATTCTGGGCAGTGAGGAGCTTGAAGAGAATAATACCGCAGGACCATATATCGGGCTGTTCTCCCTTGTAGTGTCTCTTAAAGACTTCGGGAGCCTTATAGGCCATGGTCCCGCACGGGAAAGTTAGGTATTCATTCTCCCTCCACGAACTTATGTATATAGCATAAATATATATATATATATATATATATATATATATATATATATATATATATATATGTATGTATATATATATATATACATATATATATATTATATACACATATATGTATTTATATATATATTATATATATATATATATGTGTGTATATCATAATATATATATGTTTATAACTTACACAGTTCCACCCTCGGTCAACATTCCACAAACACCGGAGCTGTATATAACGTCCATTTTTAATAACTACATCACAAAAAATTATTGTACACTGTACCAATTTTTTTTTTCATTGTATTAAAAATTATAAATCATTGTACAACAAAACGGAACCCACCACCAAGGAGGGAACAAGGTCCTACTCATACTATGAATACCACCAGCTGCATCACAGAGTCACATTCCTCTGAAGAAGCATAGAGCGAAACCTATATATATATGTGTGTATATAAATATATGTATACATATATATATGTATATATATATATATGTACACACATATATATATATATATATATATATATATATATATATATATATATATATGTATATATATATTGTCTGTTGTCTGACAATTTTATTCAGCTGAGGGAAATATCCCATTGCAGAT
>NC_134796.1:36049581-36057081 GCF_046742065.1 Oratosquilla oratoria
CAGGCAAAACTTTTTTTTCTTCAAAAATCTCCGTATAGAAAAATTCATTTAACTTCTTCAATTCACGGAAGTAATGAGGCAAAAATAATTTCTTTCCAAAATCCCTGTATAAGGACCTTTCTTTAACATATCAAAACTTTCAAACTTTTCTTCATTAGGCTCTCCCTCTTTCAGATTGCAGCTTATGTACACTCGGGCAGAGGAAAATTCCAGTAAGCTCGAGGATTCCTTAAACCTGCAAGAGGAATGGAAAGCGAAGGGTGATGACCTTCTCTACTCGATGCTGCCCCGTCAGGTGGCTGACCTTCTTCGGCAGGGCAACGATCCCTTGGACACGTGCAGGGTAAGAGGAACAAGCTGGAGTGCATGTCAGACTTCTCACATTACAAGTTGGATCCCCCCATTACAAGATATCACCGATTACTGACGTCATATAAGAACATGAAAATGGAGGAGACTGCAAGAGGCCCTAAGACCCTCACTGGGCAGTTCCATATCCCTCATCCCTAACCATAAAGCTGTCTCATCTTTTCTTCAAAGAACCAATTGTTTCAGCGCTCACTACATGGTTACTAAGTCTATTCCATTCGTTAACCCTTCTGTTGGTAAATCAGTTCTTGCATATTTCCGTATTAAGTCTGTTGGAAAAGTTAAGGAATTTGATTGTGATGAGACTCCGTACAACCTTAGGTTTGCCCCGTAAGTAAATAAGATTACCTGACTTCTTCACTGCACAATATGCACATGATTGGGTATTATAGGGTTGAATATTTATGCTGTATTTTGGTTATACGGTTTCAATGAGCCTTTTAACAGCAGTTGGTGTCAGGTATTTACATTCAGCAAAAGCATCTTGCAACCCCCAACAATTTTTTGTATTTTTTTTGTATGAAACTATATTTTCAGAATACTTTCTCAGGATTCTTGGTTTAATATACTTTCCTTGTGGAAAATTACCCATACATTTCAATGTTTTATCCTTGATATTTGTTCGTGTGGAAATACGAATTTGTAAGTCGATTGTAAGTCGTTGCAGACATTCGCGAAGTATCATTTCAATTATGTCCATTTTGCAGACATTCGCGGAAGTCTCAGTTCGCTTGTGTCCATTTTGCAAACATTCGCTGAAGTCTCGGTTCGATACTGTTCATTTTTCAAACATTATATATCGGAAATATGATTTCGATTATGTCCATTCTGCAGACATCCACGGAATTCTCAGTTTAATTGTGTCCATTTTGCGGACGCTCGCGGAGTTGTAATTTCGGTTGATCAATTTTGCAGGCATTCGTGGAAGTCTAATTTCGATTGTGTCTATCTTTCAGACATTCGCGGAAGTGTCTGTCATGTTTGCAGAAGCTACCATCACCAACGAGGGCGATATCACTCACGCACTTGACGTCGTCCGTTCTGTCAACGACATGTACAAATTTCTAGACAACATCACTGACCAGTACTCAGTCTTCAAGGTGATTTATCTATTTCTCTAACACATTATAAGCAAGAGTTTTCAAGTAGGGAGAGTGATTCAAAGGTATGAAAGGTGTAAAATGGTTTACAAGGGAAGATAATACCGACAGGCGACCTTTTGGTCCATAACTAAGTCGGAAGTGATGAATAGATTCATTGGCGGGTGTTACAGTCATTCTGTATAAAAACAGCTCAGGGATTAGAATAACCCACTGTTCAAGTCTTTCTTAAATAACGTCTGTGTGATGTAAATATGGAGACGACTTGTCCAAAGCTGCATTCTTCGTTATTATGGGAAGGACAGAGACCTTGGTAGGAGGTGTGGGAGCCTGTGATATCTGTCTGTTGTGTCATGTCACTTACTTCCCTCCCTTGCATCTTCTCGTTCTACACATGACACGGAGACCAGTCCGTCCTACTCTCAAAGACAACTTCTAGCCATTATTACTCCACACAGCACACGACACTCGACGCTTCTCTTGGAGTCTTTGGGGTCCCATATATATATATATATATATACATACATATATATATATATATATATATATATATATATATATATATATATATATATATATATATATATATATATATATATATATATATATATATATATATATATATATATATATATATATATATCTCTCTCTCTCTCTCTCTCTCTCTCTCTCTCTCTCTCTCTCTCTCTCTCTCTCTCTCTCTCTCTCTCTCTCTCTCTCTCTCTCTCTCTCTCTCTCTCTCTCTCTCTCTCTCTCTCTCTCTCTCTCTCTCTCTCTCTCTCTCTCTCTCTCTCTCTCTCTCTCTCTCTCTCTCTCTCTCTCTCTCTCTCTCTCTCTCTCTCTCTCTCTCTTTCTGCAGTATTCGCGGCCTTTTCTCAAATATCCTTTGTGTGGAGCACCACCTCTCCTCTTCAAAATCCGATTTTCTCTTTGTCACTAAAACCCGGGTGTCGGGACATGCAGGTGGAAAAGACAGAAAATATCTGAATGAAAAAGCATGTGTATATTTTCTGCACACTAGAATTACATTGGACATTTCTACTACACGTATATAACCCATACACTTGTTGTACAACAATTATCCTGTGTCTCTACAATATATACATCTATAAGCTCGAAGGACGCCACCTGAACGTAAGTATAAGTTAATTGCAGTGACCGTCCACTTTAGATTTTTCACACTGGCACACTGATTATGAGGAGCCTATGACATTAGCTGCGGTCGAAGCCGTCACCATGACCCTATTATGCGCTTTGGGGGCTGTTAGGGGCCAGGTAACAGTCACTGCTGAGAACTGGAAAGGAGTGCGAGATTCGAACCCACAGCAAAGTGGGTGTGAGATCAGTACGCTTCCGATGACGCCAACAGCACACAGGCTGTCGCCAGGTGATTTTATCAAGCTAATTGAGCTTGTGGGCCGTGTGGTAGCCCAGTGGTACCGTGTCAGACTCATGAGCAGGTGGTGGTGAGTTTGATTCCCAGGACCCGTTGCGGACTATGCCGCGTTGGTTGCCGACAACCCTGGCCAGGCGGGGAGGCTACCCAATTACCCCCCCCCCCCCCCAAAAAAAAAAAAAAAAAAAAAAAAATTGTCGCAACTGACAGGGTTTTGCTCTACCTGTGCTTTCTCACTCCCCACTACTAAGAATTGTGTGTTTGTGTTTTTTTTTTTTTTCGTAATCAGGTGGAGACGGTAGGCGACGTTTACATGGTGGTGGGCGGGGCTCCCATCTACCGCCATGACCACGTAGCTGAGGTCGCCGCACTCGCCCTTCACATGGTCGAGGCCGTGACGTCAAAGGTGCCGCGAGCCTACAACATCAGAATCGGTGAGTCCTCAGGGGTCGAAAGTGGGATAAAGAAAGATAGGTATATAAGAAAATAAATAGATAAATGAATAAAGAAAAAATAAATGAATAAACAAATAAATAGGTAAATAAATAAGTGAATAAATAGATCAATAAATAAGCGAATAAATAGATAAATAAATAAATGAAAAAATAAATAAATAAGTAAATAAACAAACAAATAGATTAATAAATAAACAAATAATAATTGTATAGATAAATAAATAAATCAATGAATAAATAAATAAATAAATAAATAAATAGATAAATGAATAAATAAATAAGTAAATTAAAAGATAGGTGGTCTTCAAAAAGAAAGGAAACCACAACATCAGAATCGGTTAGTGTTCAGGGTTGAAAGTGAGACTAAAAGATAAAAGAAATAAAGTGTTGGTGAGTTTGAAAGAGTAAAGAAATTGTAAATGAAGTCAAGTAAACGCCATGAACCTTTATCAGAATAAGTAAGTTGTCAGGGTTGGAGGTAAGGTTGAAAAAGAAATGAGTAAAATAATAATAATAGTAATAATAATAATAATAACAACAATAATAATAATAATTATTATAATAATTATAATAATAAGTATAATAATAATTATAATAATAATAATAATAATAATAATGATAATAATAATAATAATAATAATAATAATAATAATAATAATAATAATAATAATGATAATAATAATAATAATAATAATAATAATAATAATAATAATAATAATAATAATGATAATAATAATAATAATAATAATAATAATGATAATGATAATGAAGTCAAGTTAACGCCATGAACCTTTATCAGAATAAGTAAGTTTTCAGGGTTGGAGGTAAGGTTAGAAAAGAAATTAGTAAAATAATAATAATAGTAGTAATAATAGTAATAATAATAATAATAATAATAATAATAGTAATAATAATAATAACAATAATAGTAATTATAATAGTAATAGTAATAATAACAATGATAATAATAATAATAATAATAATAATAATAATAATAATAATAATAATAATAATGATAATAATAATAATAATAATAATAATAATAATAATAATAATAATAATAATAATAATAATAATAATAATAATAATGATAATAATAATAATAATAATAATAATGATAATGATAATAATAATTATTATTATTATTGTTATCATTATTATTATAATAATAATAATAATAATAATAATAATAATAATAATAATAATAATAATAATAATAATAATAATAATAATAATAATAGTAATATCAATAATTACCTGTAAGATAATAAATAAAAATTCATATTCTGTGCTTAAATGATACCAAATATCCAAGAAAACAAGATAAAGACCCTTTGAGGGTAGCTCCCGTCCTGGACACTACATTCAAGTAAATAATCAAATACAAGACAATATTATTGAGCTTCGGTGCTCAATTTGTGTTGAAGGGCTCAACGAAAACTACACACGAGCACATACAAAGGATTACAAAGGATCCATATCTAGGTCGGATGCGAAAAAAAATCATATTAATAATAAAATGATAAATAAAAAACTATGCTAATGTAAATAACAAATAAAATACATAAATAAATGCATAGGTATAGTTAAATAATAAACAAACAGGTAAATAGTAAATGATAATAAATTGACATATAACTAATAATAAATAAAAATCAGACAGACAAATGATAACAAAACAAAAACAAATAATATAAGATAAATTATAATCATTACAGCATCTTACTTAGGTATTTATCTAAATGATTCTTAAAGCTTCGAACTGAACTACATTGCACTGCCTGTGCAGGAAGTTTATTCCATTCATTAACTACACGGTTGGCAAAGTTGTTTCTACCTACTTCCAAATTGAATCTATTTCCGGAGAGTTTAAGACCATTGTTTCTTGTCTGATTCTCATTCAATGTAAAAATTTGGTCACTTTTGATGTTGTCAATTCCCTTTAGAATTTTAAAGACCTGTATCAAGTCACCTCTGAGTCTACGCTTTTTTAGGGAAAACAGATTCATATGTTTTAGTCGATTTTCGTATGATTTATTTTTGATATTTGGAATCAGTTTTGTGGCTCGCCGTTGTACTCTTTCCAATCTGTCAATGACTTTAATGAGATTCGGTGACCATACGGAAACAGCATATTCCAAATGTGGACGAACTAACGATTTATATAGCTTGTTAATGAGTGATGGACTTTTGAAATCAAAAGATCGCGCAATCAGTCCTAGAATCTTATTTGCTTTCTCAGAGGCAGTTGCAGCCAGTTGCAGCTCAGGTGTCGCGGAAGAAAAAGAATAAAATAACAATTGAGAGAGAAAAAAGAAAGGAAAAGAGGAAAAAAAAAGTAAAAAAAGAATAAAAAGGAAAGAGAGGAGAAAAGGAAGAAGAAAAAAAGAAAGAAAGTGAGAATGAGAGGAAAAAAAGAAGAAGAAAAAGATCGCCTCCAACTCGCCGTCCCCATAACCCATGTGTCCCTTTTCACTATTACAGGAATCCACGTGGGACCCGTCGTGGCCGGGGTCGTGGGCCTGAAACTGCCTCGGTATTGCCTCTTCGGAGACACCGTCAACACGGCATCCAGAATGCAGACGAACAGCCTCGTAAGTAGACAGTTGAAATGAGGGAGAAGGTCAAGGGCCCACACCAAGAGGCGCTAAGAAGCTGCGGCCGAAGCCGTCACCTTTGCCCTGTTATGCGCGTTAGGGGGCTGTTGGGGGATAGGTGTCAAAATGGTGAAGGGAGACGGTGAAGGTGCGGAGCTTACTACGCCAGGAGGCGCTGAGTAGCTGCGGCCGTAGTCATCACTTTTGCCCCGTTGGGGGCAGGTAACTGGGAATTGGCGAGGAACGCGGGGTTCGAACGCACAACTAAGTGAATGCGAGACCAGCACGCTTATGATTACGCCACCAGTGCATGGGATGAGGGAGAGTTTGAGAAAAAAAAGGAGGAGGAGGAGGAGGGTCGAAATAGGTAAAAAGAGAGGAGGGAAGAAGGGAAGATGGAAAAAGAGTAAATGGATTAGAAACAGGAAAAGGTCAGAGGAGGGAGAGAGCCAAAGCCAGAAGCACATATAACACTGGTCCCAGTGAAAACAATAGCTGTATTATATGTTTTTGCATGCAGAATCCAAAAATAGTGTCCAATTTTTTCCATCACTCAAGGTTTCTGTGTTCCACGGTATGTTACGTTACGTGTGTTACGTGAGATAAATTTCAGTCATCGGTTGGCAACACTAAGTTTGGCAGTACTGTGTTTGAAATGTTGGCGTGAGGTTGTGTAGTGCGCATTTATGTTGCAATAAGTTTGTGATATTGTACAGTAGCGTACCCGCCATTCACTTCGAGCTGCGTCAAAATACGAGTATCATTCATACATACTCCCTCACCCCCCATCCTATACCCACTCCCTTCCATGTATCATAACATCATCCATACACAACCATTCTCCACTCACCCCTATCTTCTGTCGTGTCCCTTCCTTCTTCAACAGACATTCTCCTCTTTCCTAACACCCCTTTTACCCCATTCATCCACCTCATCCTTGGTCGCCCCCTCATGTTCACTCCTTCCACCGCTGCCTTCCACATCTCTTTCACTAAATTTTCTTCATTCATTCTTTACGTGTGTCCAAGTCATCCCAATACTCTTTCATCAATCCTATCTCCCAACTTCCTTTCCACCCCCGCTCTCCTCCTCACCTCCTCTTGCCTCATTCTATCCAACCTAGTAACCCCTACCATACTTCTCAGGCATTTCATCTCAAACACATTCAAACTCCTTCTCTCTTCCTCTCTAATGTTCCATGTTTCTACCCCATACAGTGCTGTTGGCACAATCACTCCTTCATACAATCTCCTCTTAGCATTCATTCCCAAATGTCTATTTCTCATTACACTTTTTAGTCTCCCAAGGCATTTACTTGCTTCTCTCACTCTACATTCCACCTCCACCTCCACTCCTCCCTTTCCCGACACATTCGCACCTAAGTATCTAGAGCTATCCACTTCTTCCAGCCTCTCTCCCTTAATACTTACTTCCAGTTTGCTGCCATCCTCTCCCCTTGTACATCTCATCATCTCACTTTTACCCACATGTGTCTTCAACTTCCTTCTTTTGCACACCAGTTGGCAAGGGGTAAGGATCGGAACAAATCCCTTTCATGCTTTTCGCCATTGTAACTATGAGAG
>NC_134796.1:36072081-36079581 GCF_046742065.1 Oratosquilla oratoria
CGCCGCCGTCGTCTTCAAAACTCATCATCGTCCTCGTCTTCACTTGGAAGTGCAGTCCGGCCCCGAAGGGCTGACAGTCGGTTTCCAGACATTCGCCCAAAATCTCTATCAAGTTTAATCATCTCCCCTTCCTCCAAAACCATCTCCCGAAGAAATGGAACTGACATCCAATGATTACTCCTCTTCTCCTCCTCCTCCTCCCACTCCTCCTCCCTCTCCTTCTACTCGACCTCCTCCACCTCCTCCTCCTCCTCCTCCTCCTTCTCCTCCTCTTCCTCCTCCACCTCCTTCTCTTTTTGTCAGTCATTTCCATGGAAACAGGACCACGTTGATGTAAACACACACATCAATCCAAAATGTCCCCAAAGACTGGAAACAATTGGACGGTAATGGCTTCATTCCTGGTACCAAATTGACAGCGACAGCCCTGATCAAGCTCGCAGAAATGTCCAAAGGGACAGCTTAAAGCAGTGCTCCTCGGAGATCTAGGCCAGATTCCTCCTTTCCTTGCAACCCCAAGTTTCCTCAATGCCTCTTCCATCTTGAATCTCCATCTAACACCTCCTTAACCATATCACGTGTGTAATAGTATTACTATTCAAAAATAGTAATACTATTAAAAATTAGATTTCGGTATTCGTTATTCTAATAAAAAGATTTGTTTCAATGGATCAAAACTTTCTCATTTCAGGTAATCCTTTTCAATTTTGGAATCGATTCTCAAATTCCAACCGCATTCAGTGGTTTGCAACTTGTAACAACCACATTTACCATATGCCGTCCAAGATTTGTATGAATATTAACACTTTTTTCAAGCTTCATTAACTGAATTAGCTCAAATGGATAATGTCTAAAAGGGAATAATTTTGTATGAACTTTTAATCAAATTTCAATAACTGAATTGTTTCATATGGATAACTTCTGAAGCAGAATGCGTTTGTGTGAGGTTAGTGTATGCACGTCCTTATAACTGTGTCTATGCAGAAAAGGAGAAGATGGGGAGAAAACCCTTTGGGCTGCGTCAATTTTTTTTCTCATTCATACTTCCTCACCCATCCCCCACCCACTCTCCCCTCGTGCATCACAGCATCATCTATACACAACTCCTCTACATTCACCCCTATCTTCTGTCCTCTATACATCTTGTATAAATGCTAAATGAATAACATCATACAAAAGTATAAGGGCGATCACGAGTTAGCAGTTCACAGACGAAAAAGCTTCTATTTCGAGATTAATCCCACTTAAAACACAAACAAACTGGGTCTTACTTCTTTTTTAACCACGACTAATTGGCGGCCATGTTTTCAATTACTTGTGAATCAAAGCACTTATGATACATGCTGGAAAAGCATCGGAGCACTTATTCCTTCAACTGCACGGTATGTATATAGATACGGACGTATAACCTGGATGAATGCGACGGGCCCCGGCACAGCTCAGTGCCAACGCGGGGTCCCGCCACGGTTTAGTGGTAGCGCGTGTGGGTTCGAACCTTGGTCATGACGTAGAGGTTAGAGGGAAGGGCCTCAATCCCCTCAAAGCAAAGGCCCCCGAACAACTGCCAAAACCAAAGTTCTTTCGTCAGGCACCGTTCCCTGCACCCTGAACAAAGAAGTTCATGACGTAAAACTGAATCAGCCTGGATGAACCTAACATGCACACCTATATCCTAGAACAAGAGAATGGATGAGACTGCAAGAGACGTGTGTACGCTAGGTAGCTCGTTGTCCCTCATCACCTGTCACCCATAAAGTTATCTCATCTTCTATTAGAACAACCATTCGCCTCAGCGCTCACTGCTACATGGTTACTGAGTCTATTCCATTCGTTAACCACTCTGTTGGTAAACCTATTCTTTTCCTATTTCCTCCACCTAAGATCTGTTCAGCTGTACCTTCATAAGTGCAGGACGTACCAGTGGAAGGCGAGGATGTAGGTACCCCAGTCGAGAGCATCGTGCGACGTCCCCCGGAGGATGAGCAGCCGCAGGACGTGGTAGTCGATGGCGGGCGAGAAGTCCATCACGTAGGACCGTGGGATGGTCACGCTCAAGGGCCCGAGGGCGACGTCAGCACGCTGGAGGATGAGCAAGAGAAAGACCAGATTGGTGGACTGGAGGGAAGGTGAGGAGCTTACACCAGGAGGCTCTGAGTAGCTGCGGCCGAAGCCGCTTCTCATGACCTATTATGCACTTTCGGGAATGTTGGAGCAGATAACTAAGTCACACCTGGGAAACAGAGATAAGTGAATCAGTGTGATTCAACATGCTCTTGGATGACATGCTAGATTCGTTATCGACAGTATTACCCTCCCGAATGAGAGCTCAGAGCTCATATATGGCCTAATCTGCGGGTAATGCTGTGAAGTGTATGTGTATGTGTATGGGCATGTATATGTGTATGTGTATGTGTATGTGTATGTGTATGTGTATGTGTATGTGTATGTGTATGTGTATGTGTATGTGTATGTGCATGTGTATGTGTATATGTATGTGTATATGTATGTGTATGTGTATGTGTATGTGTATGTGTATGTGTATGTGTATGTGTATGTGTATGTGCATGTGTATGTGTATGTGTATGTGTATGTGCATGTGTATGTGTATGTGTATGTGTATGTGCATGTGTACATGTATGTGCATGTGTATGTTGCTATAGAGACCAAACACGACCTCAACTTACCCCGTTCTTCAGAAGGCCCACCATGCCAGACCAAGAGCCGTTGGGTAGGGGAGTTCCGAACTCCTCATCTTGGGGGACGAGCCATTGAGTTCTGTCGAAAGGGCTGAGATAAGAGTTTCTCCTCGTATTAGAATAACGTTTTATTTTTTACTTAACTTGGCTGGTGTTCTTTAAAATATATGTGCGAGTTTGTATGTATGTGTGTGTTCAGATGAGAGGTACATATCGTATTAGAATGACATATGTATGTTATTTTAGATATCTCGGGTGTTGTTTTATAAAACATATGTGCGACATTGCAGTACGGCACGTGTGTTCAGATAAGGGAAGTTGATCTATAAAGTATATGTGTAAGTTTGTATGTATGTGCGTTTTCAGACGAGTTTCATATCCTACTAGAATTATATTTTTTACTTGTCTTGGATGTTGTTCTATAAAATATTCGTGTGTTTGTCTGTTTACATGTATGTGCGCGCATGCTTGTGCGTACGTGGTTGTGTGTGTGCCTGTGTATGTATATATGTGCGTCTTTGTGCGTATGTGGTTGTGTATGTGTATGTGTATGTGTATGTATATGTGTGTGTGTATGCGTATGTGTATGTGTATGTGTATGTGTATGTGTATGTGTATGTGTATGTGTATGTGTATGTATGTATGTATGTATGTATGTATGTATGTATGTATGTATGTATGTATGTATGTATGCATGCATGCATGTATGCATGCATGTATGTATGCATGCATGTATGTATGTATGTATGTATGTATGTATGTATGTATGTATGTATGTATGTATGTATGTATGTATGTATGTATGTATGTATGTATGTATGTATATATGTATGTGCACGTGTGTGTTATGCGTGTGAGTTTTTTGCGTGTGTATATGTGTGTATGTGCCTGTGCGTATGTCTATGTATTCATGTGTTAGTGTTCGTCTTGCCTTAATCCATTTGTGGAAATAGGCCTTTAAGTTTCAACACCTTTTAGCCCACAGCACGTTGATAAACTGAAACACTCTTTGACAAGTAAATCACGTAGAAAAGTTTTTCATTTAACATCAGATATTCCCGCTGGTCTCTTCCTCGAAACTTACGTAAAGTTGAGCTCATCCTCAAGGACCCTCCACAGGTCGACCAGGTAGCCCTCGACGCTCAACGTCCTCCCACGGTCGTCCTTCCGGATGATAATGTATGGCTCTGACTTGAAGGAGAAATAAGAAGGTGAGGAGTCTACGTCAAGAGACGCGGAGTAGCTGCGGCCGAAGCCGTCACCTTTGCCCTATGATACGCTTTAGAGACTGCTGGGGGACAGGTAACTAATGGTCACTGTTGGAAATCGGAGAGGAGTGAAGGATTCGAAGCCATGACTAAGGGGAAGGTGGGGAAAGGGATGACGCTTTGGATATGGCGACGTACCATGTGGCATTGGTTTCGGTAAACGTTCGACGGTTTCATTACGACAAGTAGTGGACGAAAGGGGAAAACACGTCTCCAATAATATAACAAACTTTCTCATTCAATGTTCTCTCGGTGATCTTTCACCTTTCCATCTTTTGATAGACAATAGTCTTTTCAATCCCAACAAGTTTGTTTCAGTATCTGCCCATCTGGAGAAAGTAACCACTTGATGTTAGTGTTAATTACATCTAGAATACAACAATCTTCTTCGTAGTCAATACAGGTCTATTGCAAGAGTAGCTCGTACGGATATAGTGTAGGTGTAAAAGAAAAGAATTCAGGAGAGAAGTTGATAATCTTTTATCTATTTAACGTTTCTGGCATAAATCCTACTTCATCTTTGAAAAAAGGTTTATGCCAGAAATTTTAGACATATATAAGAAGCTCTTTTATGAATTATTTCCTTCTAACTTTACCTTCTACTTGGCAATATGGGCTACTCTCACGATAGACCTGTATTGACTATGAGAAAGACTGTCATATTCTAGGTGCACTTCGTAGTATTAACATTAGATTCTTATCTTCAGCTGAGGGACAAACAACTTGTTCTTGGGATTGCAAAGCTTAATGTTTATCAGAAATGGAAAGATAAAGAAGATTCACGAGTTGCGGCAAGAACATGGAAGAAGGACTTTTTTCAAAGAAATCTGAGAGTGGGAGACGTACATTTAGAGAAGACAGGACGAGGCAAGGGGAGACTATGGAGATAAGAATAGAGAATGAATTCACAAAAACTTATAGAAAGACAAGAGATAGAATCGGCTGCAAATAGTGAAGGCAAATGTAATGTAGGTTAAACAAAGGCCAAAATCAATGGAAAACTCTCATGCAATCATGTATATCAAGGCCAAGTCCTGTCCCTTTGGTGTATCCTCGTGTTTCTGAGTCTCTCTCTCTCTCTCTCTCTCTCTCTCTCTCTCTCTCTCTCTCTCTCTCTCTCTCTATTTCTGTGTGTGTGTGTGTGTGTGTGTGTGTGTGTGTGTGTGTGTGTGTGTGTGTGTGTACACACGAACATGCCAATTCGTTCGTATGAGGTCGAACCTCCTACCGCGATATATATATATATATATATATTATATATATATATGTATGTATGTATATATATATGTATATATATGTATATGTATATATGTATACAATGTATATATATTACAAAGGATTACAAAGGATTACAAAGGCAAAGCATGCCGACAGGAGACCTTTTGATCCATATCTAGGTCGGATGCAAAAAAAAAAAAATAATAATAATAATAATAATAAAATAAAAACATATTAATAATAAATTAAAACTATAACAATGTAAATAACAAATAAAATACATAAATAAATGCATAGGTATAGTTGAATAACAAAAACAGGTAAATAGTAAATGATAATAAATTGACAAAACTAATGATAAATGAAAATCAGAGACAAATTATAACAAAACAAAAACAAATAATATAACATAAATTACAATCATTACAGCATCTTACTTAGGTATTTATCTAGATGATTCTTAAAGCTTGGAACTGAACTACATTGCACTACCTGTGCAGGAAGTTTATTCCATTCATTAACTACACGGTTGGCAAAGTTGTTTCTACCTACTTCCAAATTGAATCTATTTCCGGACAGTTTGAGACCATTGTTTCTTGTCTGATTCTCATTCAATGTGAAAATTTTGTCACTTTTGATGTTGTCAATTCCCTTTAAAATCTTAAAGACCTGTATCAAGTCACCTCTGAGTCTACGCTTTTTTAGGGAAAACAGATTCATGTGCTTAAGTCGATTTTCGTATGATTTATTTTTGATATTTGGAATCAGTTTTGTGGCTCGCCGTTGTACTTTTTCCAGTCTGTCAATGTCTTTAATGAGATTCGGTGACCATACGGAGACAGCATATTCCAAATGTGGACGAACTAACGATTTATATAGCTTGTTAATGAGTGATGGACTTTTGAAATCAAAAGATCGCGCAATCAATCCCAGAATCTTATATATATATACATATATATACACACATATATATATACATATATATATATATATATATATATATATATATATATATATATATATACATGCTCTCGACAGCAAGCCGCATGGCTGTGTGGCAGGCATATCTAAAGTGGTTGACGAGGTTAGGTTTGGTTAGGTTAGGTTAGGTTAGGTTAGGTTAGGTTAGGTTAGGTTAGGTTAGGTTAGGTTAGGTTAGGTTAGGTTAGGTTAGGTTAGGTTAGGATAGGTTAGGTTAGGTTAGGTTAGGTTAGGTTAGGTTAGGTTAGGTTAGGTCAGGTTAAGTTAGATTAGGTTAGGTTAGGTTAGATTAGATTTGGTTAGATTTGGTTAGGCTAGGTTTGGTTTGTTTAGGTTAGGTTACGTAAGGTTACGTTAGGTTAGGTTAGGGTAGGTTAGGTTAGGTTAGGTTAGGTTAGGTTAGGTTAGGTTAGGTTAGGTTAGGTTAGGTTAGGTTAGGTTAGGTTAGGTTAGGTTAGGTTAGGTTAGGTTAGGTTAGGTTAGGTCAGATGATGCTAGGTTAGGTTAGATTAGGCTAGGTTAGATTAGGTTGGGTTAGATTTGGTTAGATTTGGTTAGGCTAGGTTCGGTTTGTTTAGGTTAGGTTCTGTTAGGTTACGTAAGGTTAGATTAGGTTAGGTTAGGTTAGGATAGGTTAGGTTAGATTAGGTTAGGTCAGGTTAGGTTAAGTTAGTTTAGGTTAGGCTAGGTCAGGTCAGGCTAGGATAGGTCAGGTTAGAATAGATTAGGTTAGGTTTGGTTAGATTTGGTTAGATTTGGTTAGGCTAGGTTCGGTTTGTTTAGGTTATGTTCTGTTAGGTTACGTCAGGTTAGGTTAGGTTAGGTTAGGTTAGGTTAGGTTAGGTTAGGTTAGGTTAGATTAGGTCAGGTTAGGTTAGGTTAGGTTAGGTTAGGTTAGGTTAGGTTAGGTTAGGTTAGGTTAGGTTAGGTTAGGTTAGGTTAAATTAGTTTAAATCAAGTTAGGTTAGGTTAAGTTAAGTTACTGTATGTTCGAGACTGTCACCCGATGAATTTTTTTTCTGCAGGCTGGACTTCGACAACCGTGAATTCCTGCAAGACCAGCTGGCGAAGAAGACGGAGATCCAGAGAGTATAGCTGCCACAGATTACGCTCCTGAAGCTGATGCGTCTCTTCTCCTTATCCTTGTCTGACTTCTCTTCTCCTCCTACCTCTTTTCTTCTTCAGTCTTCCTTCCCTTGTCTGACTTCTCTTCTCCTCCTACCTCTTTTCTTCTTCAGTCTTCCTTCCCTTGTCTGACTTCTCTTCTCCTCCTACCTCTTTTCTTCTTCAGTCTTCCTTCCCTTACATCCTTCTTCCTCATGCTCTCATTTCTCCTC
>NC_134796.1:36087081-36089581 GCF_046742065.1 Oratosquilla oratoria
TTCTCCTTGTGGGTTTTTCACGTTACCATAAAAATATCCTGGTTGGAAATCTCCAACTAGTTTGCAAAATTTAGTACCCCCTATCTCTGCATTAACCCTGGTGATGAGGTTATTTAATTTCTTTTTTCAGATTTTCTGTTGGGTTACGAGAAATTAATTTAAATTTTGAATGATCCTGTAAAATATCTCTACACTTCTCAATATACACACTTTTGTCTAATATCACATAACATGAGGACTTATCTGCTTTTCTGATGATAATTTTCTCGTTTTCTCTGAGTTGTCTGGCTGCTTCTTTTAGGCGCGGTGAGAGTAGTGGGGTGGTGTTGTGTTGGTGACGTGATTTTGTGCTCTCACTTTGAAGTTGTTCTTGGAGGTCTTTGTTGACGGAGATTTTGCCTTCTTTCTCTTAATTTGCAGATGTCTTCGAAGAGGGCTGCTATTTCCACTTTTTTGTTAATTTGGTTGTACTTAGGTTTTAGGTGGCAGTTGATACCCAAGTTCAAAAATTCAATTTGGTCTTCTGTTAAAATTTCATTAGATAGATTGATGAAAGAGGGAGAACTTTGAGGGATAGCTAGGGTACCACCGTACAGTCTTGATAACTTTTTCAAAATTCTTGTTCTACCTACTTGGTGATGAGTTGTGATGACGTCATCTAGGGCAGAATGGGTCTTCTGTTTGAGGGTGATGTCTAGTTCTAGGTCTTCGTAGCGCCTTTGGGTGTCTTCAAGTTGTTCTAGTAATTCAGGAATCTTGGATTTCTTCTCAATTATTTCTTCCTCCAACATTTTCTTCCTGAAATCTAAGGTTAGTCGGCTACGCTGTACTGCTCGGCCGTGGAGTCTAATATTTGTGTATTTTGGGAGCAGGTTCTCTTTTAAACATGTTTGATTGAATACGACAGCATTCTGGAAGTTGTTGAATTTCTTTCTTGTATTTTCTATTTTTCTAATTAAATTCTTCCCTTGAATAGGGTGGGCATAGACCAATTCATTATACTTCTCCATTTTATTGCACAACGTTTCGTCTTTAATAAGACATCTTCTGGTATTTCTGTTTTAAAGATACAATAGATATTTATGATACTAGTCTGAATTACATTGATTATTACACATTAACAATTTATATCATATCTTACAATTGCATTTACATTTTAAATTTGAATGAATAATAACTCTAAAGATAATATTATTGATAATAATAATGATAATAATAATATTAAAAACTACTTCTTGCCTTAGGTGAAAAGGATGGGGAGTCGGCTACAAAGTAAGCCGCGGTGACCTTCTCCTTTGGTGGTGTGAGGTGATTAGCGTATTACCCGTGACCTCTGCCCTTTTAATCGTGCCCAGATGACGATTCAGGTTTTTGTGGACGTGCCCGGTATAAGGGATTTTTTATGTCCGGTTGTACCCCAATCGTGGTCAAGGTTGGACGTTGGACGCAATGCCTCTGCCCGGAAGTGGGTTGCGGATGAAAAGAAAGATGGAGATCAATATGCCAGCCTCTTTAAAAGGTTTGTTACGGAAAGAGCACCGTGAAAATATTCCTTCTTTTTACGATGAAAACGTTAAAGAACCCCGTGATATTGAAACCGCCATGAAAAGGCGACAGCGACATTTCTGGGTTGGGTGACAAAACAAAAAAAGATTGACAAATCCACTATTGACAAAGTTCTCAGAGCACAATTAACAGAAGAGCATAAGAAATGCTACCCCGAATATTACGAAAAATGTAAAAACCAGCAATCTACGACATGCGTCGTGGAGCAATCTATACAACAATTCCAACGTATAGTCTTTAGTTTCAACGAGATGTTACGCAATTCACCAACATACGAGTACAGTGATAGTACATTAGATGACCTGGAACCGTATAGCGTGGATTTTTCTTCCGAGGTTGTAGAAAATTTCAAGAAGCACTATTACGCAGGCTACAAAAAATTTTGTGGTAATGGTGGAAGAGGACACAGGCAATACCAGTTGAATTATTTAGAGCGTAGGTTCAAGACATTTAAAAGAAACGCCCGAAAAAACGTGTTTGCTATGAAGAATGTGAGGCGCCAGCAAGAAAAGAAGAGAGAGCAAAGGAAAGGAGAGTTGAGAAGAGACCTGAAAAAGATCCAAAAAGAGAAAGAAAAAAAAAAGGTTACAAGCGGAAAAGAATAAAGAGGATAATAAGCTGCGGAAAACAATGTTAGAAAAAATGAAAAATAATCAGTCGGAATACATCTCCCAACAAAAGAAGCGGATGGGTGGGACGGAGTGTTCACCAAAAGAATTGAAGGACTACACAGAGCAGGAAAACCGTCCACATTTGGAATATGCTGTTTCCGTATGGTCACCGAATCTCATTAAAGACATTGACAGACTGGAAAGAGTACAACGGCGAGCCACAAAACTGATTCCAAATATCAAAAATAAATCATACGAAAATCGACTAAAGCACATGAATCTGTTTTCCCTAAAAAAGCGTAGACTCAGAGGTGACTTGATAC
>NC_134796.1:36099581-36102081 GCF_046742065.1 Oratosquilla oratoria
CTTGTCCTGCGTTTGTCCTGCTGTGGGTCGTAGTTCTGTGTACTGCTGTTGGGACACAGCATCCCACCGTGCAGTCATCAACATATTTCCACCTGTGCGGTGTGCCGCACCAGAGCATTCATGGATGAGTATTTGGAATAATAGTGGCCCATCCTTGTGCCCTGTGGTTAACCCCACTGGATAGGTTGCTGGTCTGCAGAGACGTTGTCCATGATATCTGACTGCTTTATCTAAGGATCCAGTCAGGGAAGTCAGATAGCCAAAACAACCAAGGAGGTAGGAGGGCCAATGTGGATGGCTTTGGTCGGTGTTGATTAGTGGGTTGATCAACAAGGTCAAAGGCTGTCTTGTAGTCAGTGAACGCAAATGCAAGAGTTGATGTCTTGCGCTCCTCGAGATTTTAATAGATAATGTCAAGAATTCTAATAAAATAGTGAGTGGTGGGAGGATGTTTTCACGTTACCTAACTGCTGGGGAACAACGAATTTGACTGACTTTGGAGGATGCCCACTCGAAAATCGAACAAAATCCTCACATATAAGACTGGGAATGGGCGAGTGATAGTAATGGGTTTGAGTTCAAATTAAGGATTGGGTTTGGAAGATTGGGGGATGGGAGAAAATGAAGCCTGTCTTTCTACCAATCCGTGGGACATTTGCCCTGCTTAAGTAAGGCGTTGATCAGTTGAAACAGATCGGGATGGCATGTTTGCGAGCATTTTTACACGTTAAAGTTTGTATGGGTAAGTCTGATGGGTGGTAGTGGATAGCTTTGTCTTGATGATTACGAACTTATTGGCAACCTGAAAATCATGTACTGTGGAGGAGGGGGGGGAAGTAGGTAGGGGAGGAAAGCTAGGAAAAGAGTGGTTCAATACTGGGCTGCGTTTGAATGAAGGTTGTGAAGTGGACCATTTAATTGATCAGCAGCAAGGTCTGGTGGAAAAATTGTGGATAGGAGGGGGATGTCAGATGCCTGCCTCATAACACACAAGCTTTTGACCATGTTAAACCAAAGGCTGCTGTTTCTGCTGTAAGTGCTTAATCTTGATTGGGTGCAGCAAACATTTTCTTGGACATCATTTTGATTTCCCTTATGTCTTTGATTCGGAGTTTTCTAAATAGGCTTGATTTAAGTGTAAAACGCTTTTACATGGCGTTGTAATCAGTCTTTGAATACTGAGACGTGATCCATGGGGTATCGGCTGGGTATTTTGTCCACAAAACGTTTTGTTCATAGGGATAGTTTAGCAATGGGAAGCCTGCGTAAATATATTTGATACAGATGTCCCACTTCTCCATGTAGTCCCTCCACTGCTTGCACCTTTGTCCATGGATGTTCGAGTAATCCCACTGTCAAATTTCACGCAAGTGCGATTCGGGCATGGGCTTGTGAGGACGAGGAGCGAGTGGTGGTTGCTGTGTGCCATCGAAGAAGTGCTGGTCGGCGACCACATGATGGAAGTGTGGCGTTGTGTACCGACCATTTAGGTGGAGAGTTTGAGGGTGGGGGGGGGGGGGTGATACAGTTGAGTCATGTATATTAGAATGAGGTCCATGGGGCTGATGCCATGTTGTGGGGAAGTTGTCGAGTTGTGATTATTTGTAGATGTTCTTGAATATCAATGGTATGTTTAACTCATTGAAATCCCTATTAGGACCAGATTAGCACCGGGGTATTTGCACACATAAGACTGTCTGAAAGTACATCATAATGTGTTACAACCATAGCGTCAGGGATTCCCGGACGGAAGATCGGTGGGGGGTGGTAGACTACACACAATTGATCGTGGCTGTGGAGGGCGAGGGTTGTTAGATGGGGGAGTTAACCATAACACATATGGCATTGAACGGCCCTCATGGATGTCGACGGAGTAACTCAGAGACACTCAAAACATTCCGAGAGTACAAGGCCACTCCACCTACACGCCTCCCACTCCTTAGGTTGTGATGGAGTTACGTTATCCCTTCAATTTCGAATATTTCGGGCACTATTTGGCATGCTTTCTTGTAATTGCAAATACACCCACTATTAAGTGACAAAAAGTAGGAAGCGAGTTCATTCTATTTTGTTACACGATGGATGTAACGTTAGACAAAAAAAAAAAAAATAAAAAAAAAAAAAAAGTAAAAACATACCATTTGTTTTTGGGACCTCACATATTGACCTTTGCGTTCCGTTGGCTGGCTTCAGTGTTATCACTGGTCTCAATCTCACTCGTACTAACTATTTTAATGCATCTCATGATGGTTGCGTCCCGCTCGGACATACGGCGGGTTACGAAATAGTCTTAGTTCTTTGAAGTGTCTTCATTCACAGGTTGAAGGTGGGTAACCATTCCTTGATCCTTAATTGATACCGTTTGCCTGTACTGTAGTGAATACGGGTAAGAGTAGACAATATCTTAACTAGGTAGCTATTCACTTTTTTATGATCACCAATCATGTGTAGGAGCGTCACTACAAGAACTTAGCAGTTCACGTTAACACAACAGGCCTTG
>NC_134796.1:36104581-36107081 GCF_046742065.1 Oratosquilla oratoria
ATAATGCAAAAAGACACACTTATCCATGTAATTATTTGAAAAAGCAAATTGGGTCAGAGGCACAGTGGGATAGGGAAAAATGTTATTGTGGGTATATGGGCTAAAATGAAAAACATGGTATGACGAGATTCATGAGAGAAAAAGATAGAAATAGAGACGGCAATAGAAATCTTATTAATAAAGTTCATGAGGGAGCGCAAAGATTGCAGGTAAAGATTTTGAAGAAATATATAGGAATCGGTTCGCTATTCTAAGGACTGAAATTCAACCCATAAAAGATAAAACTAAGATCACATAAGGTCAGTAGAAGATCATATTTGAAAAAAAGTAGGTAACTTTGGCAAGGAAGTTCGAGTGAAAAATACAATTAAGATATGGATATAAAGGAAAATGAGTAATGAGGAATTAGAAAAAAGAAAAGGCACTAAGAGGATGGAAGCAAAGGAAAAAAAAACGCGAAAAAAGAACGGAGACAGAAGAGCAAGGAATGAAATTGGAGAGTAATCGAAATGTGTCTGAGGAAATGGTACAATCAGATTGGGCGAACCAAAGACAGAAAAAAATAATATAAAAAAAAAAAAAATGGAGAGATTAGGAAGAAAAATTGAGAGTGGCCTATACCAACATCGACGGATTAATTTCAGGTCTGGATAAGAACTTAATGATTACCTGCTAGAAGAAAAGCCAGACATAATGGGAATTGTGGTGACTAAACTATGAGGCGGAGTACCATCCATTGATGTTGGAAATTGACTATATAATTACTGGATTAAAAACAAAGACAAGAAACAGGGAGGAGGAATCATGTTCTTGGCCAAGAAAAACTTGAATGTGACAAAAATTGCGGAGGGCAAAGGTAATATGTAGAACTATTTATGGATAAAAAAGTCGTGAAGACAAGAACATGGATAAAGTAAGAAAGTTTGTGGTGACTTATGTGCCCCCAAAAACGGAACGCTTGGAAAGAGAACGAGCATTCGAAATTGTTAGAGGATACAAGGCAATCATTAAAAACGAGATACTAATGGGAAGGGGGTAATCTCGTGAGGTAATTATGGGGGGACTTCAATTGCAAAAGAAATTTGTTGGGTAAAACATGACAGAGCGAGGAGGGAGACGACTTTGTGGGGGTAATGTACTACTAGTTTATGATCATTGGATTACATGCTAATGGATTCAGTGGGTCATTGACAATCACCTTATACAGATACAACGAAGAGCCGTCGTAAACCTTAGATTTTATTTTGCAAAAGAACATGAAATTGTGGATAAAATTCCACCAATACAAGACACCAATTGTAAAGAGGTGACCATTGGTACTCATTGAAACTGTACTAAAGGAAGAAATATACATGGAAGAGAAATGAATAGCATAAGAAAATGGAAGATTGTTATACAACAAAATGGACTTTGCCAAAAACTAAAGAAATTCTCCCAGAATGCAAACTGGGGAAAATTTTGCATAGAAGAGAACAAAAAATGGAAGAGAAATGGAATATCTTGATTGATAATTACAATGAAAGGGGTGTAATTAAGCAAGTACCAAGACAGAAGCGAGGAGAGTGTACATTAAATGCGGGTTCAAAAAAAAGATGCAGTGAGGGCAAAAAAAGACAGAAGAGACAGAGCTTGTGATAAGGTGGAGAAAAGAAAAATTAACTGGAAAATGGCATGTTTATATAAACTATAGAATTGGGTGTATGTTAAAGCGAGAAGAGAGGAATAAATGAACCATGAAAAGGATAGTATAGAATAAATGAAAAGTGCAACCAATACTATTCTATCTATACGTGTATGGTAATACTTAATAAAACAAGCCAAGATCTTGGCGAAACTACGCCAAGAATATATAGAATACACAAAAGTTTTAGGAATGACCGAAATCATGAACAATCACATTTTTAATGTCTTCACTAGTGAGAAAATCAACAAATATTTGGTAACGAAAGTATTGAGAGGTGATATACACCCATGAGCGAACATAACAATTGCCATAAAAAGAATATATTTAGAACACCTATAAAACATTGACGCTCTGGAAATCTCATGGCCCGGATGGAATTGGTAAATTAGATTCTAAAAGAATGCAAAGAAAAATTAACGGACAAAGTAAATAACATAATAATTTGGACTCAATTCAAAGAAGGAAAAAATACCATAAGACTGGTAGGAAAAATTGAAAAACTCGTATCATTGTACTAATATACTAAGGTGGAAAAACAAGGGAAGAACCAAAACTAACTTTAGACCAGTCTCACTAACAAGCACTATATGCCAAAATTTGTGAGAAAATCATCAAGATATCGATGGGGTAAAATAACCTGGAAGACTACAATATAATAAACCCAAGGACATTATGGGTTCAGACAAGGAAGATCAAGGTACTACACAAACTTAATTTTTTGTTTCTACTACAAGATTAATAGACATAGTGGCAAGATAAGGATATGGATGGGCTGACTTTGCCTTCCTGGTATTACAAAAGACATTTTGACAAAGT
>NC_134796.1:36131239-36148739 GCF_046742065.1 Oratosquilla oratoria
ACAGCGGTGACTCATGAAGACAGAGGGTATGAGTTCCTCAAGGAATCTAATGTTCCTGTGTTACGTGGCTGGCCGAGGCTGGCATTGCACGTGTGTTTCCTCAAGGAGGCCTTGTCCCACCCGTGGTAGACCCTGGCACTGGATAGTCATCTTTGGTGGCCTCACAGGGTTAGTCTTAGGCTGGTGAGCTGCACGTGCGTTTCTTCAAAAGGGGTTTGTGATCATCATAGGGCTGAGGATGGGCGAGTTGTATCCCATGGAACCGCTTTTAGGTCAGTAAGGTCGTGGGACGGCAGAGAAGAGGTGAGGACGGGAGTGGACAAGAAGTGAGGATTGGGAGTGAGGACTATTCCTAACAGGTAGCAATAGATGATGCAAGTTGTTTTACAAGGGGTTTGGACCTACATAAATGTAGTCACTTGTTATGACCAACATGAAGGGGATTGTGACTTGCTATGACTTGTTGTGACTGACCTGAAACGCATCTGGGAGTGCAGGTTGTCGACCTCACTCAGAAACTCGCAGAAGTGACGCCCAGTTACCCGGATCAGTTTGTCGTACCCGTAGTTGCTGAAGAATCTGACGAAACACCTGAAGAAATGGGTAGTGATATAGTATTGGTACCTAGACAGGGCAACGTAAGGCCCTGTTCACACTAGCGATTTGAACAGCGCGGAAACCACGACGGTACCGCAGAGTTAAGGAACAACTGCGTGGTTGTGTATGAACGCCTCAATTGGCTTACAATGTAAATGAACCGCCTCGATCCAAAACGCGGCGGTTGAAACCACTAGTGTGAACAGGGCCTTAGCTGTGGCGGGGGGAAAGAACCCTTCGTCCATGTGGTGCTGAGATGAAAGGGGCTGTAAATGGGTTTTATATGTATGTAGCGGGTGTATGTTTTGACTTGAAAACTACCCTTCCCCTTATAACAAGGAGGACAAGGAAACTCCTCACAGATATATGAGGCGTCCAGAAACATAGGGGCATCCCATCAACTTCTACTGGTTTCGAGTGAAGCACGGATCTTGAGAAGCGTAAGCCTTTTATATATATATGTATATAAATTTATATATATACTGTATATACATATATATATATATATACATATATATATATGTACATATGTAACTTGTTAACCCACTGTCGGAGAAAAGAAATCAGAAATACTAATTATCTGTATATTTCGACCACTGACTGTGATCGTCTTCAGCAGAATCTGCTGAAGAGGACCACAGTCAGTGGTCGAAATATACAGATAATTAGTATATCTGATTTCTTTTCTCCGACAGTGGGTTAACAAGTTTCATTTTACCAATGTGCTATTACATTACGCTGTGCTAATATATATATATATATATATATATATATATATATATATATATATATATATATACATGTATATATATATGCATATTATATGTGTATATATATATGTATGTATATATATATATATATATATATATATATATATATATATACATATATACATACATATCAGTGTTTAACTCCAAACCAGTGAAAGTGGCGGGATGCCCCTCTGTTTCTTGACGCCTATAAGGTTCACGAGGATCCATGCCGTCATTATGATAGTCTTCATAGATATATAAAGGGTCGTTTTAATGGCGGCGTGAACCATCGGGAACCCTGTAGATAGACAAGATTCCACCGAATATATTTAATGAGGTGGCATCGAAGGTGTATCTCAATACAGACTATTGTGTGAGAAGAAAGAAGTGCTATACTATCTAAAGAACCACATGAAACAAAAGCGTTTGTTAAACGCGGAGAAAATCACCGGAAAGAAAGTGATATATATATATATATATATATATATATATATATATATATATATATATATATATATATATATATATATATATATATATATATATATATATATATATGAATAAGTGAATAAGTGAATAAATAAATATATAGATAAATGAAGTTTAAAAGAAAGAAAAGAAAAATATAGAATATGATATTCACTGGAGTACATAACACGTGCATCCACGCAAATAAACTACTCATCGAAAGGAATAAACTGACAAAAATATGGAAACACAAGATACAGAACTTTGCGGGAGAGTCTTGCGACTCATCCAAGAGTTTGCGAGAGGCCGCTGTCCAGTAGTGGAATTGGAACAGCCGCACCGCAGACGCTCTCTGAAACCCATCAGTACCCACCTGCCGAAGAACATGAGATGGTCCTCCTTGTCTCCTTTGCCGACAATGGCGGAGCACGAACTGGCGAGGGTGATGAGTATGTTGTCATCGTACTGCAAGTGCGTGCTGAACACAGTGGTCTTGCATCCAGCGTGTTCCAGTATCCGCTCCCAGATATCCTCGCCGTACTCGCACTGCAAGAGAAGAAGGCAACGTGAGCTTGTCAGCGCTGGAGTTGGTGAGGAGTTTACTTTTTTTTCGCACCTAGCGAGAGTGGGGGACGAGTGAGGAAATGTAGTGATTATTCCCCATAAGACAAGTTCTTCTACAGGAAGAGAAACTTGTATATAAATACATGCATAATATATATATATATATACATATATATATATATTTTTTCAACCACATTAACTTTTTACCTTTAATTCCATGTCATCACGAACGAGACTGAAAATGCGCTCGTCGGAGACATATACGGAAACTGGATTAAGATCTGCACTGGGGACCATTCAGTGTGTGTGAATATGTATGTGTGTATATATATATATATATATATATATATATATATATATATATATATATTAGCCTTATACCAATATCAAAGAGAAGTATATCATGAAATATAAAATCAACAAAAGAGATGGAACAGAGACTACTGGTATATGAGAATAAAATATTGAGACGAATTATCGGACCACTTTTTGATAAAAATGAGATTAGACAAAGAAAACGGCACAATAATGAGCTGAGAGAAATAACTAACCAAGAGAAAATAATAGATGTTATATATAGAACCAATGTTGAGATAGGTTGAGCATGTGGCGCGTATGTAAGACCATAGGATTCCAAAACGAGTAATAATGGGTAGAATACCTGGAAGAAGACCCAGAGGTAGACCTCGAATGAGATGGATGGACGGTCTGAATGTCGAGTTGGACAAAAGAGGAATAGATAAAACAACATGAGGTTCAAGATCCAACGGATTAAGTATGTATGTATATATATATATATATATATATATATATATATATATATATATATATATATATATGTACATACATACATGTATATATATATATATATATATATATGTATATGTATATATATGTATATATAGCAGAGAGGGACTATGTCGTGACACATAGGTAAAATGAAAAATCCCACTGTCGGAGAAAGCAAACGGATGAAGAATAGAATTAACTGTATATTTCGACCACTTTCTGTAGTCCTCTACAGCAGATAGTTACATGGTGTACAAGTTATGTAGTCGATACAAAGGGATACAAAGGGAACATGATAAGATGGCTCAAGTAACTCTGCCTTGGTAGCGATTGCTGTCTTGGGTAAAAGTTTTTTAATTGATAATGTTGTTAAACAATCTAATGACCATTGTCCCTTCGATGGATTATAATTTGGGTAATTTTTAATTAATGATGACTCAATGATCTTCCTCTGGAAACTGCACTTAGAGTTGTAGATGATTTCTGTTGTCTCTCAATTTATGCGATGGTTTTTTCATGGTATGTATATTTCACGAAGTTCTTATGTTTTTTAATTCTTCTTTTGAGGTCTCTTCCCGTTTGGCCCCAATAAACTTGTTTATAATCTCTACAAGGTTGTAAAATCTTTGGCTGTCATCCGTCTTAACTCTATGGACATGGACGGATGACAGCCAAGGAGTTTACAAAATACCTTGTAGAGATTGTGAACAAGTTTATTGGGGCCAAACGGGAAGAGACCTCAAAAGAAGAATAAAAGAACATAAGAACTCCGTGAAATGTACACAAGAAAACTCTGCAGTATTTCTACACACAAGGAAAAACCATCGCAAAAATTGGGAGAAAGCAGAAATTATCTACAACTGTAAGTGCAGTCTAAAGGACAATGGTCATCATATTGTTTAACAATATTAGCAATTTTTTTTTCAATGTACATAAGAGACCTTTTGGATATTTGAGTTTGATGAAAGTCTCTGATATGTTGTAATTCAAGATCTAGAAATCCTTTACTACATATACAAAATGCTGAGGAAGAAAGCTATTGTAATACCTGTTTTATTTCTGTCATTATGTCCTGAATAAAAGTGTGTGTAGTCTTCTTTATTGGTGGGTTTCCAGTATACTGAAAATTTCACATTTTTATCTATTCTATGGATAATTGTAGTCCCCTTTCTGGAGTGTTAGCAAATTTATACATGGAAATACTGGAAACAGAAGAGTACATGACAATAGTGGGTAGGAATAGCAAATGGTTTAGGTATGTTGATGACATACTTATAATTGTGCCTAATGATACAGATATTAACAACAAACTCAAGAGATCAAACAGTGTAAATGAAAATATACAATTTACTCCAGAAAATGAAAATAACGGGAAATTACATTTTTAGACACAATTATCCATAGAATAGATAAAAATGTGAATTTTTTAGTATACCGGAAACCCACCAATAAAGAAGAGTACATACACTTTTATTCAGGACATAATGACAGAACTAAAACAGGTATTATAATAGGTTTCTTCCTCAGAGCATTTCGCATATGCAGTAAAGAATTTCTAGATCTTGAATTACAACATATCACAGAGACTTTCATCAAACTCAAATATCCAAAAGGTCTCTTATGTAGATTGAAAAAGAAAGCCAAAGAAATAATTAACAAAAATAAAAATTAGAATGAAAATAAAAATGATAATAAATGTAATAATGAAACCAGATACATTTTAGTACCAAAATCTAATATCAATTCACACTTAGACACTTTTCTCCTGAAAGCGGGCATTAAAATAGCCAGGAAATCAGGTAACAAAGTAGGACATTTGATCACACATTGGGTCACACATAGGTACATTAATCCCACCAACGAAAACAGCATTGTTTATAAAATCCCGTGTAAAAGCTGTCCCTCTTCATATTTTGGTGAATTTGGTCGCGGACTTAATAAATGAATAAATGAATATAGAAATAACGTAAAAGCCCATAGATCATCTAACTCCATAGTAATGCATGTGGATAAGCATGGCCACCTTCCAGATTGGAACAGCACAACCATATTAAATAAAGGATCATCCAAGAAACTGAGGAAGACAATTGAGGCAGCATACATTAACATCAGTAACAACATTAACCATAGAGAAGGGTTTATATGTCTAGCAAAAGCCACAAGCTTATTAATAATAAAAGAATACGCAAATTAAATAACAAGCTCTCTGAAGCGTCCCATGAGATGACCCGTCTATGTATAAATTCCCATGTTATGTTTGAGTTGTTAGCATTGTGATCAAGACCCTGCGGGTCGAAACGTTAAAGCATAGAATATTCCCAATACTCCTCGTCTGCTTCCTCCACCTTCAGTCTTATTTGTCATAATATAGTCAATATATACATATATATATATATATACACACATATATAAATATATGTATATATATACATATATTATATATATATTATATATATACATATATATATGTATATATATACATATATGTATATACATATATACATATATGTATGTATGTATATATATATACATATATATATATATATATATCTATATATATATATATATATATATATATATATATATAGATATATATATAAATATATTTATAAATATATATATAGTGAGATTATAGGTCGTGAGTCCTGGACACCGCCCTTGTGGCCCCATACAGCAAGGGGGAGGTGGGTGGGGGTGGGGAGTCGTGACGCAAAACAGAATCAATGAGGAGAGGGGAAGCAAAAATGGGGGAAGGGGGGAAGGGAGAAAAAGGGGAAGGAGGAAGTGGGAAAGGGGGGAGGGTGGGGAAGAGGGGAGAAGGGAGGTCCAAAGGGGATCAAAGCAAACCAACGGAATTTAAAGGCGCATTCACTCTTCTGTCCAACACGTGTATGTATGTATGTATGTATGTATGTATGTATGTATGTATGTATGTATGTATGTATGTATGTATGTATGTATGTATGTATGTATGTATGTATGTATGTATGTGTATATGTATGTATGTATGTATGTATGTATGTATGTATGTATGTATGTATGTATGTATGTATGTATGTATGTATGTATGTACGTATGTATGTATGTATGTATGTATGTATGTATGTATGTATGTATGTATGAGCGTATGTATGTATATGTGTATGTATGTATGTATGTATGTATGTATGTATGTATGTATGTATGTATGTATGTATGTAGGTAGGTATGTACGTATGTATGTATGTACGTATGTATGTATTCATGTATGCATGTACACAAACTTGCGTGCACGTAAGGTGAAATAGAGCGAGCCTGGTGTTGACAACAGAAATCGAGCGATTGCATTTAAATGGCCGTCGCCGTCGCCGCCGCAACCTGACCCCTTAAGTGCCTCCTGCCCGAACCAACTCGTTCCAATGCCAAAGCAACGGCCTCCTCCTCCTCCTCCTCCTCCTCCTCCTCCTCCTCCTCCTCCTCCTCCTCCTCCTCCTCCTCCTCCTCCTCTTCCTCCTCCTAATCCTCCTCGTCCTCCTTCTCCTATTTCTCTTCCTTCTCTTCTCCTCCTTGTCCTCCTCCTCTTCCATCTCCTTTTCTTTCTTCTTCTCCTCCTCCTCCTACTCCTCCTCTTCTTCCTCGTCCTCGTCCTCCTTCTCCTACTTCTCTTCCTTCACTTCTTCCCCTCCTCCTCCTTGTTCTACTTCTCTTCCCTCTCCCCATCTTTCTTCTTCTCCTCCTCCTCCTCGTCTTCCTTCTTCTACTTCTCTTCCCTCTCTTCTCCTCCTCCTCCTCGTCTTCCTTCTCCTACTTCTTTTCTTTTTCTTTTCCTCCACCTCTTCCCTCTTCTCTTCTTTCTTCTTCTCTCCCTCCTCTTCATCCTCCTTCTCGTCCTCCCTCTCCTACTTCTTTTCATTCTCTTCTCCTTCTCATCCTTGTCCTCCTCCTCTTCCCTCTCCTCTTCTTTCTCCTCCTCCTCCTCTTCTTAATGAAAGGACCAATAGGTTTGTTGTTGTTGGTCTGTGCATGTAACTACTGCTCTTATTCTTCCACCTCTGCATCCTCCTCCTCCTCCTCCTCTCCCCCTCCTCTTCCTACTGCTCTTTTACTTCCTCATCCTCTTCTTCTTCCTCTTCTTCTTCCTCCCCTTCTCTTTTTACTTCCTCTTCTTCCTCCTCCTCTTCTTCTTCCTCCTCTTTTCCTTCTACTCCTCCTCCTCTTTCTCCTCGTCTTCCTCCTCTTCCTCTTCCTCCTCGTCCTCATCCTCCTCTTCCTACTCCTCCTCCTCCTCCTAGAGTTGGCCACCCAAGTTGTCGGACAACGTCACTCCTCAGTCAATTTGCCTGGTGCCTGGTACAGCCTGCGATTTACAGCCTGGTGGTGGCACACTAGGCTAGCATGCTACTTACTTTTGCTACTTCGTTTGAGTAGAAACGACTTCGGTTACAATATTCTAGACTTCCGTAAGAACATCTCAACAATGTGTCTAACATTCGTATTTTAGGTTTAACTTCTCTTAGTTCGTCATTCAGCTTCTCACTGTATGACGCAAGAGTAATTTGACATTTGGAAATTTGAAAAACAAAAGATCGTAACCAAAGTCGTTTCTACTCAAACGAAGTAGCAAAAGCAAGTAGCATGCTAGCGAGAAATGTCTAGTGTGCCGCCACCTTCAGCCCTCCGTGTCTTGTGTGTCCATATCTTAAGCACAGACTGAAAATCCATCTCGCCAAGATCAATTAAGAACATATGAATGGGGGAGAGTGAAAGAGACCATAAGGCCTACACTAGGCAGTTCCATGTCCCTTAGCACCTGTCATCCCTATACATAAAGTTATCTTCTTTTAAAACAACCAACTGTTTCAGCGCTCACTATATGGTTACTAAGTCTATTGCATGCGTTAACCCATCTGTTGGTAAACCATTTCTAGGTTATTCCCTTTTTAAACCTAAATTTCTCCAATCGAAATCCATTACTACGAGTACTGCCCTGCTGTCTTAATATGGTGACCTTGCCTGCAGCACCCTGGTTAAAGTCTCTTAATATTACCAATATCTTTACTATGTGCCACCATGGTGATTAGGTCATTACGCATTTGTTTCAATTTGGATTTTTCAGATCAGGATTGTTGGCTGTAGGCTGTTCGCGGTGTCATTCGAAAACTTCGGGTCTGGCTCACTGTGGCTCAAAATAATGTAAGGAAAGTCAGAAGCTTATGGGAGTAAAGAAAACCTCAGCATTATGACTACCGATGTGAAACGCGGGCGGGGAAGCTTTTAATTAACATTGAAAGGCTGGCAGTTTTATGAATCGAACTGTTTACAAATGGGTCTAAAAATTCGATGCTCAAAGGAATGGGGAAGGTCTTTTCTTGATTCTGATGGAGTGGCGGGGAGGATTACCCCTGCTGAATGCTATCACCTGTTGGAGGGAAGATGGTGATAGTAAAGAGCCTACGCCAGGGGTTGAATAACTACGGCCGAAGCCGTCGCCTTTGCCCCATTATAGACTTTGGGGACTGATAGGGTAGGTAATAGTCATTGCTGGGAATAGGAAAAAAGTGTGGTACTCGAGCCCACAACTAAGCGAATGCAAGACCATAACGCTTCCAGTGACGTCACCAGTGCACAATACGTTAAAACATAAGAACACAAGAAAATAAGACCAAAAGATAAAAGACTGCAAGAGACCATATGGTCTTCATTAGGTAGTTCCATGTCCCTTACCACCTGTCATCCCTATCCATAGAATGATCTAATCTTCTCTTAAAACAACCAATTGTTTCAGCGCTCACTACATAGATACTAAGTCTATTCCATTCGTTAACCATTCTGTTGGTAAACCAGTTCTTGCCTATTTCCTTTTTTAAACCTAAATTTATCCGATTTAATGAAGCGGCCTTGCTGTGGATGTGCTGTGTCTTGCGACACTGCCTCTGACCCAGGGCAGTGGACAAGGTGCAGGGACAGTGCTAAGATAAGAGGGAGGGTGAAGGGGGGTGGAGTGTATTTAGGGATGGAATGGGTGGGAATGGTTTTATGCCTTTTTCTTTTTAGCTACCTCCCTTGTAAGGGGGAAAAAGCCTTGGTATATGTATGTATGTACTACAAATCTTGCCCTGCTGTCCTAATATGATGACTTCACCTACATCACCCATGTTAAAGCCCTCGACTCATTTGAATACCCCTATTAGATCACCTCACACTCTGTCTTTCCAGAGAATTTAAATTAAGTTACCTAAGTCTATCTTCGTAAGGTAAATTGCTGAGCTCACGTATCGTTTTGCTCACTCTCTTATGTACTGATTCTAGTGAATTAATATCCATTCTATAGGACGGAGACCAAAACTGTACCCCATAGTCATTCATAAACCTTTGTAGAAATACCTGCGTTCATAATCGCTGCCAAAGGTGGCCCGAGAGAATGCTTCCTTGTGCTGGTTGCGCGCCTTTAACCAGAATAAGTAAAATATTTACATCTTGGCGGTTGAAGAACTCAAACTCTCTCAGACAAAGGAGCGCAAGTATCATGTCGGCATGCTCCGCATTTGATGATGTCAAAGACAATAAGACTCGAAGAGAAACCCACATCGGATCTATGGACCGACGAAGAAGCTGGATGGCAGTTCTAAGAGAGAAGGAGTATTTCTTTGGTAATAACCAGAGCTTCTATCCTATCCTGGGGGGATGCCATCGCGACGATGAGGTGAAGTCATAGAAGGAAGGAAATAGACAAGAACTGGTTCACCAACAGAATGGTTAACGAATAGAACGGACTTGGAAATCATGTAGTGAGCCCTGAAACAATAATTGGTTATTTTAAGAGGCGATGAGATAATTTCATGGATAGAGATAACAGGTGGTAAGAGACATGGAACTGCCTAGCGTAGGCTTTGTGATTTCTTGCAGTCTTCCCCATGCTTATGTTCTTATGTTCTTAAGATTTGAGGAGGGTAGAAGAAAGGAGTTATAGTTGAATTTGAGAGTGACCAGAGCTTCACTGAATGAAAACGAATCGTCAATTCAAGACAGATTGTTGAGTGACTCCTCCCTGAATACATTGACTGCATGGGATGCATGCAAGCAGCACCTACTACCTGGGGGAGAAGGGGGGCATGGCGTATGGGGAGGAGGGGAAAAGAAAAGCTCCCTGGCTCGAGAGATATAAATGGTAATCTCCCTCCCCCCCGTACTATGCCCCCCTCCCCTCCCCTCCTCTCCCCTCCCCTTCCCCTCCTCTCCCCACTATTCGGATCATTATTGCGTGATACATGGACGCAGGGGGAAAATTAGAAAACAGACCCCCTCTACCCCTCTCCCCCTCGTCCCCTCTAATATCTACCCCTCTCTCCCCTTTACCCCTCTGCCCCCTCTTCCCATTTCCCCCCTCCCCCCTCACCCCCTTACCCCCTCTACTCTCTCTACCTCTTCTATTCCCTCTACCCTTCTCCCTCCTCCCCACCTCTCCCTACTCTTCCCCTCCACCCCCCTGGCCCTGTACCCCCTCTATCCCTTCTATCCCTTCTCCCCGTCTCCTTTCTATTCCCTCTCCCCCTTTCTCCCCTCTCTTCCCCTCTCCCTTTCTCTCCCCTCTACCCCTCTTCCCCACTCTCCCCTCTCTTCCCTCTCTCCCCTTTCTCCCCCTCTCTCCTCACTCTCCCCTTCTCTCCCTCACCTCCTCTCCCCCTCTCCCCTCTCTCCTCACTCTACCCCTCTCTCCCTCCCCTCTGCTCGTCCACTCATTACCAGAGCCATTTCGTCTCAGCGTGCGCTCAGTGACTTGGACAAGACGTATGTACAGGTATCTACGTTTTACAGAACGTATACATATGTCACTGGTGAACTGGCTAGCGTCTGGGCGTGCCAACTCAACGGAACAGAGGTCGGGCAAACCACCGATGAGAGTTTCATCCAAGACAATTCTAGTCATCTGGAGGAGTCTGTCCTGTCCGGACCAAAATCCCACAGCGACAACAGCACCGTAAAGACTCCCACCATGGTGAAAAATTAATTGATAGGTTGATAAATAGATAGATAATCAAACAAATAATTGATAGATTCATATATTGATAAATAGATAAATAGATAAATAATTGAATAATTAAATGAATAGATGAATAAATGAATAAATGAATAAATGAATAAATGAATAAATGAATAAATGAATAAATGAATAAATGAATAAATGAATGAATAAATGAATAAATGAATAAATGAATGAATAAATAAAATAATACAAAAATAGGTAACCAAATATAAAAATTCATGAATAAACAAAGAGAGGAGTAATAAATGAATTGACAAATGAATAGATAGATGAATAAATAAACAAATGAATGAATTAACAAATGAATAAGTAGATAAATAAAATATTATATAAATAAAAATGAATAAATAAACAAATAAATGAATAAATGAATAAATAGATTAATTAATTAGAATAAATAAACAAATAAATGAATAAATGAATCAATAGATTAATTAATTAATTAATTAATTAATTAATGCATAAAGATATGAACATATGAATAAATGAATAAATAGATAAACAATGAATAAGTAACTACGTAAATTAGTCACATAAAACAGGCTAGATAGTGAATACCTTGCAGGTCTAATGACAATAAAAGCTACGATTGGCGTAAAAATTGGCTGATTAATTATGTATATATGTAATTCTCCTGTACTATTATACATCCATTTTTCTTGTATTTAGTGTACTTAATGTAACCTTCGTTTAGGACTGAGTACCTGCTTGGTTGGTAAGACACTTGGGACAAAATATCACGAGGTTGTGACACCCTTAACAATGTACTTAATTTGTTTAAACACGGCGGACGGAATTTGTAAAGTTTCATCTCATCTACTGTTTTTTTTTTCCTAACCTAACCTAACCTTACCTAACCAAACCTGACCTAACGTAACGTAACGTAACGTAACGTAACGTAACCTGACCTAACCTAACCTTACCTAACCTAACCTAACCTTACCTAACTTAACCTAACGTAACGTGACGTAACAACTTGACCTAACCTAACCTGACCTTACCTAACCTAACCTGACCTAACCTAACCTGACCTAACCTAATCTAACCTAACCTAACCTAACCTAACCTAACCTAACCCAACCCAACCTAACCTAACCTAACCTAACCTAACCTAACCTAACCTAACCTAACCTAACCTAACCTAACCTAACCTAATCTAACCTAACCTAACCTAACCTAACCTAACCTAACCTAACCTAACCTAACCTAACCTAACCTAACCTAACCTAATAATACATATGCAAAAAATTCTCAAATTGCACGCCGGATAACCATGTCACTTTTTGAAGCCCTTGGAAACTTTTGTTCACTAATCTCGTCTCTGCACCCTAGATTTTTACCGTTTTGATCTTTTATCCTAAGAAAACATACCTTGATTTTCTCACACAAATGAGTTTCTATCAGGTAAGACTGAATAGTCGATATAGAGTTTGTCTTTGAATTAGAGCAGTGGTTCCCAAACTTTTTTCAGTTTGTTAACCCAATTTAACATGCCACATTAAGTACGTTACCCCTTTCACAAAATATTGTCAACATTGTTATATACGGTTAAATTAAAGCACTAGAGGTATTTTCGTTTATTTATTGCATTTGACGATTGTGCATCTCTATTGACTATTGCCAAAGATGTCAAGAGCATCAGTAGGATGGATGGAGCTGCATGCTTGAAGCTAGTTGAGGAATTCTTGGCTCCGTGGTTGAAAGTACCAGCCCATCCAATGCCCCCGATTTTTTTTTAAATTACCCCCACGGGGTAATTTACTCCCAGTTTGGGAACCACTGGGGTAGGGGGGTACCTTTGCACCTAAAGGGCACTGAATAACTCTGCCACAGGGACTCGAACCCTTGGCAAGGACACTGCCATTATGTCACACAAGATATTCAAATTTAATGTGTATTAAATGGGACTCTGTATCGAAAAAAGATAAGCAGAGTATAAAGAAAACAAAAAGTATTTCATTGCAATCCATACCTAGAAATGCGTAATATTCTTTAAGCAGGCAACATCCTCAACAAAGCAAATGAAATCGTTTTGTTTTGATTCCTATATTTAGTCTTTAATACTCACTTTCACCATTGTTGAGACCGAATTAGAAATCAAACGAATAGAACATTTTGTCTCTAATCTGCCTTCGAGTTTGATGCAGTTTGCTTGGCGTTAAACTGCAAATCTCTTCTGCATTTCGATGCGTTTCATACATTCTTACTGGGCCGTCGCCATGACCTACACTTGACCATATCCTACTTTGACCCTCATGTGAATAAAACAGACTAGCCCTTGGCCAGAGCGCAATATATACGAAGTTCCTCGCTTTGAAAATGGACTTTGATATTATTGTGATTCCATGGCCTTTGAACTGTCGATATCCTACATCTCCACTTTGACCCTGAGCTAAATAAAAACGAATTTCCTCCCTTTGACATAGCCCTTCGCGCGAAGACTCGAGATCAGACAGGTGTCATAAAATTTCTCGAGGGATCTTACCCCTCCTAACCTCACCATCAACCCCACCCCCTTCCCCGTCCCTCCCTCTCACGGGAGTAGGACGCGGGATGCAGTCCTGACGAGCACGCAGGTGTTCCTCACTGTCACGGCTGCCTGTGCGTCACTCGGATGCCCTAGATGCTTAGAAGGTTATGAAGTCAAGTTTTCCTGCTTATGGGCTTCTGCCAATATCCTCCTCAGCGAAGAGCTGAGGAGGATGTTGGCATATATATATATATATATATATATATGTATATATATATATATATATATATATATATATACATATATATATATATATATATATATACATATATATATATATATATATACATATATATATATATATATATATATATATATATATATATATTGAAGAGTTAAACACCATGTGAGGACGGAGCCTTTATTTGTATGACGGTTCGTTCATTACAGCCTTTTCAAGTACATTGAAAAAGCTGTAATGAGCGAAACGTCGTACAAATAAAGGCTCCGTCCTCACATGGTATCTAACTCGTCAGTCTTGTCGGCAACTGCTACTTTTATGAATATATATATATATATATATATATATATATATATATATATATATATACACATATATATGTGTGTGTGTGTGTGTGTGTGTGTGTGTGTGTATATATATGTATGTTATATATATATATTTATTCATATATATATATATATGTATATATATATATATATATATACATATATATATATATATATACATACATATGCAAGCAATCACATCACCGTGATACAAAAATGCAAAATAACCACAGGAGAAAGGAAACTTGTAGACAGTAAGTACTTTCGTATATTACATCTTCAGAAGATGTAATATACGAAAGTACTTACTGTCTACAAGTTTCCTTTCTCTTGTGGTTATTTTGCATATATATACAGTATATATATATATATATATATATTTATAAATATATACATATATGCGCGCGCGTGTGTATATATATGTATATATGTGTTTATATATATGTGTATATATATGTGTGCGCGCGTGTGTATATATATGTATATATATGTGTATATGTATATATATGTGTATATATATATATATGCGTATATATATATGCGTATATATATATGCATATATATATATATATATATATATATATATATACATATACACAAACGTCGTACAGATAAAGTTTCCGTCCTCAAATGGTATTTAACTCGTCATTCTTGTCGGCAACTGCTACTTTCATGAATATATATATATATATATATATATATATATATATATTTATATATATATATCCTATATACATATATGATATATACATATATATATATATACATATATATACAAATTATATATATACACACTCACACACATATATATATATATATTTATATATATATATACATATATATATATACATATATATATAGATGTATATATATATATTGTCGTGTGCCGGTAGCTTAATGATGCGCTGATGGCGTAATCAGAAGCGTGCTGGTCTCACATTTGTTTAGTTTTGGTTTCGAATCCAGAAATTTTCCCCCGATTCTCAGCAATGACCTGGCTCATCAGTCCAAATGTATATGGCAAAGGTAACGGCTTCGGCCGCAGCTACTCGCTTCCTGACTTAGGCTCTCTCCTTCTTCTTCTCGTGGCTCACGACAGTACAATAAGACAGGGAGCACAAGCAACTAGGAAATTTGAAATTTGATATTCCTGGAAAAACATCGAAAACGCCATTTGGCTAAGCGAGTCATTAGTGCTATGGACAATGACAAACCTTCAAAGCACTTTCTGACATGACCTGCACCATTATGCACTACACTGCCAATATATGTGATATTTTCCAATTTTTTAATGCTTACGTACAAAGGATTTACAAAGGATTACAAAGGCGGAGCATGCCGACAGGAGACCTTTTGATCCATATCTAGGTCGGATGCCCCCCCCCCAAAAAAAAAAAAATCATATTCATAATACATACATACATACATATACCAAGGCTTTTTCCCCCTTCCAAGGGCGGTAGCCAAAAAGGGAAAGGCATAAAAACACTCCCACCCATTTCATCCCTAAATACACTCCACACCCCTCCCACCCTTCCTCTCATCTGAGCACCTCCTGGATGACGGGTCATCCCTGCACCCTGCCCACCGCCCTGGGTCAGAAGCAGTGTCGCAAGACACAGTACATCCACAGCAAGGCCGCTTCATTTAATCGGCGACCCCCCCTCTCCGTCCCCCTTTGCATATAAGGAGAGGACGGGGAGAAATCCCTTCGGGCTGCGTCAAAATTTACTCACACATACTACCCCACCCCCCACCCCCGCCCATTCCTCCTCATGCAGTCACAACATCATCCATATACAACCATTCTCCACTCACCTCTGTCTTCCGTCCTCTCCCTTCCTTCCTCAACAGACATTCCCCTCTTCCCCAAAGCCCCCTTCACCCCATCCATCCACCTCATCCTAGGACGTCCCCTCATGTTCACTCCCTCCACATCTGCCTTCCATACCTCTTTTACTAGTCTTTCTTCACTCATTCTTTCCATGTGTCCAAACCATCCTAATATTCTTTCATCAACCCTATCTCCCAAATCCTTTTTCACCCTGTTCTCCTCCTCACCTCCTCATTTCTCACTCTATCCAGCCTAGTAACCCCCACCATACTTCTCAGACACCTCATCTCAAACACATTCAAACTCCTTCTCTCTTCTTCTCTTATGTTCCACGTTTCTGCCCCATACAATGCTGTTGGCACAATCACTCCTTCATACAGTCTCCTCTTCGCATCCATTCCCAAATGTCTATTTCTCATTACACTCTTTAAACCACCAAGGCATTTACTCGCTTCTCTCAATCTACATTCTACCTCCACCTTCACTCCACCTTTTCCTGCTACACTTGCACCCAAGTATCTAAAACTATCCACTTCCTCCAGTCGCTCTCCCTTAATGTTCACTTCCAGTCTACTGCCACTTTCACCCCTTGTACATCTCATCACCTTACTTTTACCCACATTTATCTTTAGCTTTCTTCTATCACATACTCTCCCAAACTCTGCCACCAGCTTCCTCAATCCCTCCTCTGACCCTGCCACAAGCGCAGTGTCGTCTGCAAACAACAGCTGGCTCACCTCCCACTTTTCTCCATTTTCTTTAACCATCTCCAATCCCTGACTCACTACCCTAGCATTCACCTCTCGCACCACCCCATCCATGTATAAGTTGAACAGCCAGGGCGACATAACACATCCTTGACGAAGTCCCACCTTTACTTCAAACCACTCACTCTCTCCATTTCCAATCCTAACACATGCTCTACTACTCACATAAAAACTCTTGACAGCTCCCAAAAGCTTTCCTCCTATCCCATAAATCTGCATAACCTCCCACAGTGCCTTTCTGTCTACCCTATCATAAGCCTTTTCCAGATCCATAAAAGCCCAAAAAACATCCTTCCCCTTTCCTATAGCTTTCTCACATATCTGTCTTACCACAAAGATCTGATCTACACAACCTCTACCCGTCCTAAATCCACACTGTTCCTCACCAATTACTCCTTCTGTTCCTCTCCTAATCCTCTCAATTAAGATTCTCCCATAAGCCTTCCCTACTACACTCAACAGGCTAATCCCTCTGAAATTACTACATTCACACTTGTCCCCTTTTCCCTTGTAAAGAGGAACTATACAGGCACTACTCCAGTCCTCCGGTACTCTACCCTCTCTCCAGCAAACATTAAATAATCTCACCAACCAGTCCACCATCACTGAACCTCCCTTTTTCAGACATTCTGCATGACATCCATCCAGACCAGGTGCCTTACCTGCTTT
>NC_134796.1:36153739-36168739 GCF_046742065.1 Oratosquilla oratoria
TTTATGGTCGTTTATCCAAGTTTATTTTAGTCATCTTTGTTTCATTGTCTTCAGGTATCTATGTTTTGTTATCTGTGTTTTTCCTTGCTGTCTGTGTTTATCTCTTTATCTGTGTTTATCATCGTTATCTATGTCTATCATCGTATATCTGTATTTATCTTTGTTCATCTGTGTTTCGTTTTCTTCAGCTATCTATGTTTTATTATCTGTGCTTCGTTTTCTTCAGTTATCTATGTTTTATTGTCTTTGTTTTTCTCGTTATTTGTGGTTATCTTTTTTATCTATGTTTATCATGGTTATCTGTGTTTATCGTCGTTTATATGTGTTTATCTTCGTATGTCTGTGTTTCGTTTTCTCCTATTATCTGTGTTTTGCTATCTGCATTTCCATCGCTCTCTGTGTTTATTTTTTCTGTATTTAATTTTCTTTAGTCTATATACACTACTCTACAATCATTTCTTGTGTTTGCTATGATAAGATAAAAAATCTTACTCAAATGTTGGCTCAAGTTGCGTAACAGGAACCATTTCATCACCACATTTTATTAACTTACATCTCTTATCTTTATTTACCAATGTTCCCTCGCTCTTATTTTTGCCTTAAGACAAATAATTGTTTTCTCACATCTTTTGTAATGCTATAGATAACAGTTGTATTTGTTTTACAAAGTTATATATTTCCATCTGAATGGAAAGTAGTTGTGTAATATTAGTCTGTCTTATGCGTGTATTTTGTCCTCTGCACTAATTCATTCTTTAATTCTGATCCCCTTGAGGAGTCGCATATCTTGAAGAATATACAATCTACTAAATCCTTAGCTACTATTTCTATTGTCTCATCTAAAGTAATTATCGTTGTCTATTTAGAAGAGGAGTTCGCCGCTCCAAGGACATAATTTGATCCTTAATGATGCAGGAGCATTTTGAAGGAACTAATTGGTGCTGCGTCTCAGGTGTCTAACAAGTTTGAGACTTCTTGCAGAAGTGCGAGATCGCGAGTAACTCTACGATGCTGTGCGCAGGTGGCATGCAGTTGGTGCACAGGTGGTGTGCAGTTGATGCACAGGTGGTGTGCAGTTGGTGCACAGGTAGTGTGCAGTTGGTGCACAGGTGGTGTGCAGTTGGTGCACAGGTGGTATTCAGTTGGTGCACAGGTGGTATGCAGTTGGTGTATAGGTGGTATGCAGTTGGTGCACAGGTGGTGTGCAGTTGGTGCACAGGTGGTGTACAGTTGGTGCACAGGTGGTGTGCAGTTGGTGCAAAGATGGTGTGTAGTTGGTGCACAAGTGGTGTGCAGTTGTTGCACAGGAGGTGTTCAGTTGGTGCACAGGTGGTGCACAGTTGGTGCACAGGTGGTGCGCAGTTGGTGCACAGGTGGTGTGCAGATGTTGCACAGGTGGTGTGGAGTTGGTGCACAGGTGGTGTGCAGTTAGTGCACAGGTGGTTAAGTAAGGTACAATTATATCCTTTTGTATGGTCGGGTAACAATACGTGTCTCGCACTAGGGGGAACCATCTGCGTCAACGAGGGCAATGGGGATATCGTGCATAATATACACAATATGTAGGATTAGGTTGTGCACTGGTAGCGTATTCGAAAGCGTGCTGATGTCACATTCTCTTAGTTGTGGGTCTGAATCCCGCACTCCTCTTCGATTCCCAGTGGTGACTGTTGTGTACCTGCCCCAACAGTATATAATTGGGTAAAGGTGGCAGCTTCAGTTGCATTTACTCAGCACCTCCTGGCGTAGGCTCCTCACCTGTTAGATTAGGAAAGAGAGTATAGTTGTTTCCTTGTAATCCAATATGATAATACGAGTTCCTCTGTTGGAATTGATATTTTATCCACTCCTAGTTCATCTCCAGATTCGAGTGAATGTGTTACCTATTTCTACAATAGGTCAAACTGTACTTGTATTAGTTGTTCAACAGAAATTGTAGGTACCATAGATATTTATCTACATGTATATTTCTCTTTAGAACATTAGCAACCACATTTTTCTTTATGAACTGGAAAATGAATTGACATATGAAGCTTTCTTTATTACTGTCAGCTTTGGACATCATTTCTATAAAGATCTACTTTGTGTATCACAGGGAGGCGATCGATGTCTAGATATATCTCACATACAATTAACTTTCTCTAAATTGCTGGAAGGTCTAAATCGTGGCTAGCACCTCCATATAGGTAAAGATGAAAAGCCTATTCCAGGAGTAGCTGCGGCCGAAGCCGTCACCCATGCCCTACCATGGTGAGAATTGGAAAGGAATGTGGGATTCGAACCCCACAACTAAGCGAATGTGCGACAAGCACGCTTCCGATGACGCCACCAGAGCATTTTGCTTCACATAGGTGACTGAGTATTTTGGTTCTGCCGCGTTTGCAGCTCCTAGCGTAGTTCATTCTCTTCCGTTTGGTAGTTCCAGCAGTCAGGATAAAAACGGCCTTTATGTCTTGTCCCAAGACATCATTATAGACCAGGACAGGCTTGTTAAATTTTCGAAATGCTAAAGTTGGGGCAAATATTGGATTAGTTTAATATCATCAAAACTTTTTCTCTTGTTGTTTCTAACGAATTTCTTTTCCTTTGCAAGACAATTTTGTTCGGGAGGCGGAGCGCCATGGTACAGCTCAGGGCAAAATGTCTGAAGGATGAAACAAGACTAACAAATTATTACATTTGTCCCGAACTTCCCCGTATGAAGAAATAACCAGTCGCCCTCATCTTGACTCTTGTCATTTCTGGTATTTTCCTGTCTTGTTTTTTTCTTGCCTTGTCGTTTCATATGTTCGTCTTTTTCTTCCCTTGTCTTTTCCTTTTTCTTTCTTGTTTTTTTTTTCATTTCATGTTTTTTTTTTTTTTTTTTTTTGTCTTCCCTGGGGTAGCATACAGCATATGCCTTTTCCATCTACCAAACGGCCTAGGAATTTTACTTTGGACTACACGAATATGTACTTGGATAGCTGATGTGACCTGAATTTGAAACTTTCTGAAACTTCACGCATGACCTCAGCGTGGGAGTTAAGAGCTTTACGCGTTGATTCTAAGGCTTCATTGGGGAGCACTACGGTGTGTTTGTACCTCCCAAGAATACCTTCCATGTGAGCATGCCACTCGCGGGATAAAACGTCGCTACCTGCGACGGAGGTCGGGTGGACGGTGGTTCGAACTTTGCCGCCAGCGAGTTGGACCGAGGGCATGGGTCATTAAATTCCACGATGCAAAATCCTCTGTTAGGGGGCACCGCCCTAGCCTCCTGATATGGGGGAGTTCACGACGTTAAAAAGAATTGTGACACTAAAGCCCCTGTCACACATACATGCTCCAAGTGAATTCGTTTGAGTAGAAACGACTTCGTTTAAAATTTCTTTATTTCTCGAATTTCCAGATATCATATTAACTTTGCGTCATATGTTGAGAAGCTGAATGACGAACTAAGAGATGTTAAACCTATGCGAATATTAGACCCATTGTTGAATTGTAGACTTAGGAAAGTCTAGAATACTGTAGGCGAAGTCATCCTGAAGCTTTTCAGATTGACAACATTGACGAGAACCGTGATGGTGTGACTGGAGCTTCGTTGTAGATGCCAGCATCAACTTCTTGCTCATCTATTATGTTTATTTATGAAAATCTATTATCCAAAAGTAGATTTAAAGATAAAAACCCCTTCTGTTCCTCCTATCTCCACGGTTGTGCGTTGGTGGCGTCATCGGAAGCGTGCTGGTCTCACATTAGCTTAGTTGTGGGTTCGAATCCCGCATTCCTCTCAGATTCCCAACAGTGATTGTTAGTTACCAGCCCCATCAGTCCCTAAAGCGTATAATAGAGCCAAGGTAACGGCTTCGGCAGTAGCTACTCAGCGCCTCCTGGCGTAGGCTCCTCACCTTCTTGAAATGAATACTTTACCTAGGAGTAGCAAAATTCTGTTTTCAGTCACAGAGTTTAATCCTAAGACCTCATTGCATTTGAGTGTCCAGTTCTTGGATATCTAAGAGGCTGTACAAATTCGAGTGTTATGTGGCCAGATATACTGAAATGTTTGTCTTGTCTGCTTAGGCGAGGCTGTCAAGTCAAGCTGTTCTAGTTGGATATTGTTTAGATTGAATTGCTCCTGATACAATGTGTCTTACACGATTACTCTACTGTTAATGTTTAACAGCAATATCATGTAGACACCATCAATTTCTGCCGGAAATAAGAAATAGTTTTATCTATGTCCATTTCTTTTGTTACATGTTTTGAATCTGTGCTTCCTATAGCTCTTTTTATGTAAATATGGCTTACATGTCAATTCTTAGATGTCAGTGCTTAATGATGATATCATGCAGACACTACAAATCTTTTGTTTCATTTTGTTTTGAACCTATGTTCAAAATTGCTTCTTATATGTAAGTTATTCCGCTGTCATTGTCTAGTAGTAATGGTGCAGAAGCCATTAATATCTACTGGGAATGAAAAGAAAATAATCTTATTTGTGTTTATTTCTTTTGTTCCATGTGGTTTTGAATGTGTTCCCATTTGCTCCTCATGTGTAAGTTTGTATTAAATGGTTACTCTGCTGCCAGCGTCTAATTAGTAGTAATCCAGATACCATAAATTTCTGTAGGGAATAAGAAGATCATCTCAACTGTGTCTATTTCTCTTGTTCCATGTGTTTTTGAATCTGAGTTCCTAATTATTCCTCATACACAATTTTGTCTTAACATGATTATTCTACTGCCAGTGTCTGATAGTAATATGTAGACGTCATAGGTTTCTGCTGCAAATAAATAAATAATAATATCTGTGTTTATTTATTTTGCTCCATGTTGCTTTGAATCTGTATTCTTAACTCTTGATTGCAAGAAGTCTGCGGGGTGCCCATGCTTATCTTTGTATTGCATGTTTGTTTGCATTTGCGAGAGCAACAAGAAATCCCAAAATTCTCATCAACGCGTCACACGTTTTCTTTTGCATGCGTTCAATAGTCGAACGCGAATGGCTATCATGAAACCCACAAATCATCACATCATCCACGTTTCTGTTAAATATCTCTTGACCACGATGTACGGTTAGATGCATCATGCATTTACCTAATTGTATTTACATAATTGTAGTATACAGGAAAGGAGCAACGTTCGTTGAGTCCCGTCTCCTACTCTCAAATTCATGTACAGTTCCAAATTAATCTATATCCGTGTGAATGTGTTTGTGTGTGCGTGTGTGCGTGCGTGTATGTGTGTGTGTGTGTGTGTGTGTGTGTGTGTGTGTGTGTGTGTGTGTGTGTGTGTGTGTGTGTGTGTGTGTGTGTGTGTGTGTGTGTGTGTGTGTGTGTGTGTGTGTGTGTGTGTGTGTGTGTGTGTGTGTGTGTGTGTGTGTGTGTGTGTGTGTGTGTGTGTGTGTGTGTGTGTGTGTGTGTGTGTGTGTGTGTGTGTGTGTTTGTGATTCGCCATGGTCTTAGATCACGTGTTGGACTCGTGATCGACACTATCTCCCTCCCGTAAGAGAGCTAAGAGCTCATATATGACCGGCCTATGGGTAATGACCTTTACACGCACATACCCCCAACTCCCCGTCCACGAGAATTGGAGTAACGACTCGCAGCGCAGCGTTACTGAAATTATTTCAGCCCTGGGCGGGATTCGAACTCGGACCGCTGTAGTAGTGGTTGCGAACGCTACCACTGCGCTGTCGTGTGTGTGTGTGTGTGTGTGTGTGTGTGTGTGTGTGTGTGTGTGTGTGTGTGTGTGTGTGTGTGTGTGTGTGTGTGTGTGTGTGTGTGTGTGTTTGTGCGTGTGCGTGTGTGTGTGTATGTGTGTGTGTGTGTGTGTGTGTATGTGTGTGTGTGTCTGTGTGTGCGCGAGCACAGGGTTTGGAGATAATGGAGTTGGGGAGGAAGGGCTATAGGCCACATCTGTGGCAGTATGTACGTGACTTCCACTTTATTTCCCGAGTAATTCAGTCTTCTTTATTATCCGCGTATAAAAGGGGTTTAATTTTGTGAGCAAATAGAGTAAATTTGTCAGTAATAATATATGTTATATAAGCATTCTAGAAAATATAGATTCTGTCAATGTTAGCAGAAAATGTGTGTATTCACATGAATAGATGATAAGAAAATATTTGAGTACGAGTATATTAAAGTTGATGTGTAAATATTTATCTTCAAAAAAAATTATGCGCCTCTATTTCTCAAAAATATCTAAATATTTAGAATACTTAAACTTGTTTCTATTTCAATATGTAGATATTCATATATGGCGGTTATGCAAAGATGACGTAATTAGGTGTCACTATGTCATTGTACAGAATGACAGCCGATCATTAAGTGTTCAAATTTCCGTACATATCGACCGCGCTCTGAGGGTGCGGTTGGAGAGGGGAGGTGGCTTTTCGTGGCGGTGGAGGGTGAGGGTGAGTCGAGGTGTGGGAGAAGCTGGTGGTGGAGGTGGAGGTGGAGGTGGGGGTGGGGATGGTGTCCACCATGTGTTCGTGAAGGGGCCCTCTCTCACGTTGGGAGGGATCGGGTGAGGGGGTGGTGGAGGTTGCTATAGCTTCCACTAATATCGATGAGGGACACTTGACCTTATTGCACAGTAGACAGCATTATAAGTATGCGATAGGTTAGTAGGGGGCGAGGGTTGTGTTAATAGCACTGCTCTATCCTGAACAAGTGTTGGTAAGCATCGGTCTTACTCTATGTGTCTATGGTTGAACGTGGGAGTGGGGTGGTAGGAGGGTCTGGACCGAGGCGTAGGTCATCAAATTTGCTCAGGTTGCAGATTGCAGGGTGAGTGGAAGGTTCCTTGTCGTTGCTTGCACTGTCATTGAGTCCAGTGACGCCTGGTCACACGGCACCGGCGAGCTTCAAAAACACTTAATCAGCACTAGGTTTAAGAAAGAATTGGTTTACCATTATAGTTGTTAACGAATTAAATTGTCTTCGGAGAATCATGGGGTATCGCTGGAATAACTTTTTATGAAACCGGAGTACTGCGATACTCAGTTTATGCCAGTTACCAGCATAATTTGTAAATGTCAACTCCGGCTAGACCTGTTAAATTTTTTGTTTTTCATATTTTTATACGTTACTGTACCTTTTCAAATGCCTTTTGACCTGACAATAAAAAAAATTACATCCATTTTTATCTAGGATGTATGAAAGGACTACCGCATGGAGGCCTAAATTTTTTGCTATTATATCTAAAGATCCAATTTTGAGGCATTTGAAGGCATTGCCGCATGGAGGCTGAAAATTTTTGCTATCTTACCAAAAGGGCCAATTTTGAGTCATTTCTAAGCATATTTTGTGATATAATTTTTTGCCTATTTAAGATAGAGCACCAAATTAGGTGCCAAATATATGAGCAGGATCTACTCAATATATATCAACTGTTAGAATTTATGAATTTTTACCGTGACTTTTAATAGGTATGAAATTATTGAAAATCTTGATTTTTTGACTAACCTGGAGATATAGCTTTTGCATGGAGCAAGATAGAACAACAAAATAGTCATCAAATTAAAGCATTTTTAATGCTCTTTTGAACGTGTGTAATTTGAGTAACATTGTACAAAAATGATATGCTATTTATAATATTTACAGAAAAATAAAAAAAATTCCACATTTGACATATATGCAAAGTGGAAAGTGTAATTTTGCAACAAGTCAAACCATCAACTGAAACTACTAAAATAACAATTATTATATATATCAAAATGATGTTACAGTCATTTGTTAAGTGTTTGCTTCTTCAAGCTTTCGAGGTGCCGTATATTGTATTCCACAGCATGGAGGAGATATTCTCTCTGCTTGGGATCTGTGATGATGACGACTGCAAAATCACTCATCATCTTAAGTCTAAGTTCAGCGATGTCATTCACTACTCTAAGGTTTCTCACATATTCCAAGGCTTTCTCGTAGTCCTCTTTTTCTGGAGCCAGTCAGGTCCAATGCTGAGGATGTCTAACAGAAGGTGGGATTCCGGACCAATGAGATCTACTAGTGTGATCTTGCCTGTCACGTTCCGAAACACAGATTTTCCTCTTCTGAAGGTGTATGGTTTCTGAGTGGCATGCAGCTGAGCAGCAATGCCCTGTTTCTGCTTGTCACTCAGCTTGCTGTTGATGAGCGAGAATAGCATAGCCTCTTGTGTCAAGTACCACTTGCGATTTTCCATTTCTGAAGAACTGCTTCAGCAACTTCTGGATCTGATCTTTTGTACCTCAACTTGTCCTGAATGAGCTGAAAATCATTGACAGGAGCATCCGCAGCAGATGTTGACATTATCCATATTGGTATGTTGAACATCACCAGGAAGATGTTGAATCATTCCAACTTTGCAGCTGTCTCTTCATCAAACTCAAGCTGGTCACAAAACATCAGCATCTTCATGGAATACAAGTTCCTGGCCATCCATCTGGCCTGGTGAATGGCCCCTGGTCGACTCCAGTGAATCCCACGGGGAGGTGTGCCTCCAAGAACAATCACTGTGAGCTCAGCCATTTCCTTGTAGTCAGCTCTCGGTGGCTTCTCAGATGTGAGGATGTCATGAAGTATTTCCTCACAATCCCTCTTCTTTTCCCTGAGCCATTTGCTTCTGATCATCAGGATTTTAGGGGTGTCTGTTGTCAGTTTCCCCCACACATCCTTGAAGTGTCTGAACCAGGGATTCTCTAGACTCTTCACCCTACTAGACATATTTTCCCAAACTGCTCCAATTAGCACTTTCAGGATTTGGCGTCTGTACGCCAGTTAAAACACCTTGGGGCTCAGCTTTTCCTCAAGCAGTTTGGCAGCTCCCATGTGTACTCCTCTGTTACTGGATGTAGTGTCAAAAACAAGGACAGTTATGACATTTGTAAGCCCCCATGTCTCCTGTGCCTGCTGAGCTGTCGATGACAGGTACTCCCAGTAACTTTCCTTCAGGATAGGCAAGTGGTCCAGATACGAGCACGGCTAAATTCGCTGAGGTGATCTCATATTCACTACCCAGGACATCTCTGAGCATCTTCCCATTCCAGTGTACAGCAGCAAGCTGGGGAGGGTCCCCACTGAACTCAGCCATGTAGCCTTGGTTGATGTTGTACCTGGACAGAACCTGATGTCCTCATCTTTCTTCTCTCTGGATAACAGTCTGTTGCTCTCTATATCCTGGACAGCATCTGGAGCTCCAATGTTGAAGAGGCTGTCCAATTCTAAGACAAATGTACTCCTCTTTCCTCTAGGGTCACTCGCTCTTCCTTTGCTCTTCACCAGTGCTCTGTATTTGTCACGGAGTTTCACGAAGAGCTTCATGCAATTCTGTCTGGTCATCATCTTGATCTTAGCCATCTGCCAAAATGGGATGATAGCTTCAACCGTTTCATAGGCGAGGCCTTGAACCATGGGTTTTCCTGTATTTTCTGGTAAACTTTGAAGATAAAGGAAGTTCTGGAATGCTTGTATGGTCGTGGGAAGCTGGGAACCACTAATGCAAACTGAAGGGTATCCGACCAGGAAGGTTTCAGGGAGATCTGGTGGACGGTCGACTTGATGCTTGCTTGTGGACTCCAGGTGAAGATTCTGAGACATCAACTGTGCGTCCTCGTAGCTCCTTGCTTAATCCCATTATGAAGTATCTTGTGGATAACTTTCTGAATTTGGATCGAGTTTCTGTGCTGGCTTTGCTTTTGCACTGTTCAGTATTGCCCGAAATTATTAACAGGTTGCTGTTAATATGAAAACAAGTGTTGAAATGATGTATAAGTTTTGGTCTAAATTCACTTAAAATTCAAACATCCATACAAAAAATATGTCTCCAGGTTAGTAAAAAAGTCAGGATTTTCAACAACTTCATATCTTTTAAAATTCACGGGGAAAATTCATCAGTTCTAATGGTTTCTCTATGTAGAGTACATTCTGTTCTTTCGTAATTTGTTGCTCCATATTGGATAGATAAAAAATGGTACCACAAAATATGTTTAGAAATGCCTCAAAATTGTCCCTTTTGGAAAGATAAATAGAAAAAATCTTCAGCCTGTATCGGGGTGGCCAATGAAACAGTCAAATAATGCAATAATGAAAAATATTGTATTAAGTACAAGCACTACAAAAACGAGCGTGTGGTCGCTTCGTAGGAAAAATCAGGACTGACGCTAAGCGACGAGACCAGCTCAGACTTGGCGAGAAACATACACGCTCAAAATGAACGCATGGTTCTCACAATAATGTATATAATATAATGTACAATATATAACGTATATCTCACAATAATAATAAATAAACATTATTACTAATACGTATGTACAACACACAAAGAATATTCTATGCCCACCATTACAAGCCTTCATGCGGCAATGCCTTCATTCTAGATAGAAATGAATGGGATTTTTGTCCTTTTCAAGTAAAAAAAAAAAAAAGAAAAAAAAAAGAAAGAAAAAAAAAGTAACGCATGGAAATACATACATATATATATATATATATATATATCTATATATACATATATATACAAAAATATATATATACATATATATACATACATATATATATATATATATACATATATATATATATATATATATATATATATATATATATATTAGATGTCTAATGTGACACGTTTCTCTGATGTTGATCCTACCCACAGGGTTGTCTCTTGTCTTCGTAAGAGACCCCCGATGGAGGAGGGGACGAAGGGGATGACGCCCACAGAATTCATGGAAGGGTATCTGCATGGGAGCTTGCTCGGAAGAGACCGTGGGGACTGGCGCCGACGTGTGAGTGAAGTAACGCGCTCCTTGGCGTATGCCCCCAATTGATTGATGATTAACGAATAGAATAGACTGAGTAACAATTTAGTGAGCGCTGAAATAATTGGCTATTTTAAGAGAATATTAAATGACTTTATGGATAGGGGTGACAGGTGGTAAGGGACACGTAACTGCCTAGTGTAGGCCTTATGGTCTCTTGCAGTCTTCTCCATTCTTATGTTCATTAGTGTAGATGCGACACGTCTGTCTCGTGCTAGCACCACCTGTGGTCACTGAGAATGTACCAGCTGTAATTACTCCGAATGTCGATGCTGCTACTGTTAATGCTATTGACGCTGCGTATACCCACTTGTAATCATATAGGTATGTTTTATATGCAGTAACGTACAGAAACGCGTAGGTCGAGGAACATTGCAGTATTTGATGGTTGCTGGTGCATTATCACCAAATCAATATTCTAAACAAGTATAGCCATATTCTTGTAGAGTGGAGACTGGTGAGTATGAATGGACCACTAGTGTTGAGGCTGCGTACTTTAGAGTAAGTACGTGTGTGATGTTTTAGTTTAACGCCACAAACTCCCTCTATCAGATGGCTTGGACGGTGCCCCTTACAGAGGACATTATAGCGGGGAATCTAATGAAAAATGCCCTTGGTCCAACTCGCTGGTGGCAGGGCTCGAACTACCGTCACCTCGACCTCCACCACAAGTAGCGACGCTCTAAACCCCTCGGCCAGCGAGCATCCTAGTACGTGTGTAGGTATAGTGAATAATGGTTGAAGAAAGTTCAATTACGATAGTAAGCAGATAAACACCGAGCGCGTCCTACATGGAGGTGACTGCACTGTCTGTTAGGTCAATTACTGTGTGTTATTGGTGGCAATAAGTCGCTTGTAATGTGCTTTTATAAAGTCCCGGTGCACCGTCAGCGTTTTAGTCACGCACAAATGACCACGTATTTCATTGTATATGAGCTGCAGCCATTTAATATAGTCCCACACGTAAGCGCAGTCCCTGGCACAAGAGGGTGAATCAAACTATGCGGTTAACTGATACTGAAACAGGATATCCGTATCAAAAGACCCAATAAACACTACACTTCTTTTAAGTTTATATTTAAGAAGGAAATAAGCAAGAGCTGGTTTTCCTATAGAGTGGTTAGCGAATGGAATAGACTTAGTAAATATGTAGTGAGCGATTCAACTATTGTCTTTAAAGAAGGTTAGATAACTTTATGGATAGGAATGGCAGGTAGTAATAGACATGTAACTACCCAATGTAGGCCTTAAGGTATTTTGCATTCTCCTTTAATCTTATGTTCTTATGTAGCTAATCAAATACGGAACTCGAGAGGCTTTAATCCCGGGTCCCTGTGACCAGGAAACCTGCCTGCTACCGTCTTTCTGCACAGAGCGTCTAAAAGAATTGTAACCAGATATGAACTTGTATACTAGAAAGAGGTGGAGGCTGATATCCACAGCTTCGTTCAAATGCTATTATTCTGGTGGCATTGGGAATCGTGGAAGATATGGGGATCACGTGTTGGACTCGCGAAAAGTTTGCTATTGTTGCATGTGTATGTATGTGTGTGTGTGTGTGTGTGTGTGTGTGTGTGTGTGTGTGTGTGTGTGTGTGTGTGTGTGTGTGTGTGTGTGTGTGTGTGTGTGTGTGTGTGTGTGTGTGTGTGTGTGTGTGTGTGTGTGTGTGTGTGTGTGTGTGTGTGTGTGTGTGTGTGTGTGTGTATGTGTGTGTGTGTGTGTGTGTGTGTGTGTGTGTGTGTGTGTGTGTGTGTATGTGTGTGTGTGTGTGTGTGTGTGTGTGTGTGTGTGTGTGTGTGTGTGTGTGTGTGTGTGTATGTGTGTGAGAGTGTATGTGTGTGTGTATGTGTGTGTTTATATGTGTGTGTTTGTATGTTCGTATATTTATACAATCATTTCCTCAAGCTGTACCCAACGCTATGCTCAGTCTCCCCCACCGTTGTTTTCAGGCTTCTTTTGTTAATTAATCAACTCGTGAGTTACGCGAAAGGGTCTCAGGAGGGGAGCAGATATGTACCAATTATTGTATTTAAGCATTATCCAATGGCCATGATCAAATTCGAGTCCTAATTCTACCATGACTTCAGTCTACTGCTTCCCTTTGTGTTGTAAAAAAAAAAAAATTAATGAGTTCAATGTATGTATGAACAGAGTTGGGCAACTCCTGACCAAACGAGGAATTTTTAAAGTAGTTTGGGCGCTTTCCACTTGGCCGGGCTACCATCAAGCCCATACAATAGGAGCACTGTGAAATTAAAAAGAAAAGAAAAAGAAGAAACATATATGGGATTCAGATGTTTTCATCTTGACTGGGCTGTACTCAAGCCATGGAAAATGCTGCGAATAGAAATGCTGCTGCTGCTGCTGCTGCTGCTGGTACATACATACATATACCAGGGCCTTTTCCCCCCTTACCAGGGGGGTAGCCAAAAAGGATAAGGCACAAAAACATTCCCACCCATTTCATCCCCGAAAACACTCCACACCCCTCCAACCTCCCTCCCATCTTAGCACCTCCTAGATGACGAGTCATCCCTGCACCCTGTCCACTGCCCTGGGTCAGAAGCAGTGTCGCAGGACACAGCACATCCACAGCAAGGCCGCTTCATTAAATCGGCGACCCCCCCTCTCCGTCCCCCCATATAAAGGAGAGGACGGGGAGAAATCCCTTCGGGCTGCGTCAAAAAGTTTTGCTCACACACACTACCTCACCCCCATTCCCCCGTCCAATCCACCTCATGCATCACAACATTTTCTATATACAACCATTCTCCATTCACCCCTGTCTTCTGTCCTCTCCCGTCCTTCCTCAACCGACATTCCCCTCTTCCCCAAAGCCCCCTTCACCCCATCCATCCATCTCATCCTAGCACGTCCCCTCATGTTCACTCCCTCCACATCTGCCTTCCATACCTCCTTTACTAGTCTTTCTTCACTCAGTCTTTCCATGTGTCCAAACCATCCTAATACTCTTTCATCCAACCTATCTCCCAGCTCCCTTTCCACCCCTGTTCTCCTCCTCACTTCCTCATTTCTCACTCTATCTAGCCTAGTAACCCCCATCATACTTCTCAGACACTTCATCTCAAACACATTCAAGTTCCTTCTCTCTTCCTCTCTCATGTTCCATGTTTCTGCTCCATACAGTGCTGTTGGCACAATCACTCCTTCATACAGTCTCCTCTTAGCATCCATTCCCAGATTCCTATTCCTCATTACACTTTTTAAACCACCAAGGCATTTACTCGCTTCTCTCAATCTACATTCTACCTCCACCTTCACTCCACCCTTTCCTGCCACATTTGCACCCAAATATCTAAAACTATCCACTTCCTCCAGTTGCTCTCCCTTAATGCTCACTTCCAGATTACTGCCACTTTCACCCCTTGTACATCTCATCACCTTACTTTTACCCACATTTATCTTCAGCTTTCTTCTATCACACACTCTCCCAAACTCTGTCACCAGCTTCCTCAATCCCTCCTCCGATCCTGCCACAAGCGCAGTGTCGTCCGCAAACAACAGCTGGCTCACCTCCCACTTTTCTCCATTTTCTTTAACCATCTCCAATCCCTGACCCACTACCCATGCATTCACCTCTCGCACCACCCCATCTATGTATAAGTTGAACAGCCAGGGTGACATAACGCATCCCTGACGAAGTCCCACCTTTACTTCAAACCACTCACTCTCTCCATTTCTAATCCTGACACAAGCTCTACTACTCTCATAAAAACTCTTGACAGCTGCTAGTAATGGTGATAATAATAGAAATAATAATAATAACAATAATAATGATAATAATAATGATACTACTACTACTACTACTACTACTACTACTACTACTACTACTACTACTACTACTACTACTACTACTACTACTACTACTACTACTACTACTACTACTACTACTGCTATTAATGGTAATAATAATAGAAATAATAATAACAATAATCATAATGATAATAATTATACTACTACTACTACTACTACTACTACTACTACTACTACTACTACTACTACTACTACTACTACTACTACTACTACTACTACTACTGCTGCTACTACTACTACTGCTGCTGCTGCTGCTGCTGCTACTAATGATAATATTAATAATAATGTGGATAGGAGGTAAAGGGAACACTGGCTGAGGGAAATACTTTTATTCCTGACTAGTTTCGCCTGAGTGGCTTCTTCAAAGGAATAGAGTTTGAAGTCAAGTTGTTC
>NC_134796.1:36173739-36181239 GCF_046742065.1 Oratosquilla oratoria
AAGTAGATAAAAGGTGGAGAGAATATTTCTCAGAATTATTGAATCCTCAGGAATTAGACGATGAGTGTGAAAACACCAGCCTGAGACTAAACCACTACTACGAAATATCTATCGAAGAAACTAGAGTTGCCATCAGTAAAATGAAAAATGGAAAAAGTCCTGGATGCGATGGCATACCTGTGGAACTGCTAAAAGGAAATGAAAACACAGTCGCGTGGCTAACGAGAATTTTCAATGTAGCTTGGTGTGAAGGTAGAGTACCAGAGGATTGGGGGAAAGCCATTATATGTAAAGTACCAAAGAAAGGCGACAAGTCAGAATGCAAAAATTGGAGAGGAATATCCTTATTATCACATGTGGAGAAGATATATGAAAGAATACTTGAAAGAAGGTTAAGAGCGACGGTAGAAGAAAAATTAGAGGAGGGACAGTATGGATTTAGACCTGAGAGAGGTACAACAGATGCAATTTTCTCCTTGAAAATGCTGATGGAGAAGAGATGGGAATGGGATCAACCAGTGTGTATAGCTTTTGTTGACTTAGAAAAAGCCTTTGACAGGCTACCAAGGAAGATGATTTGGGATACATTGGAAGACCCTATATATGGTGTAGATAGATTACTTGTTAGAGCAATCAAAAGTCTATATAGTAAATGTACCAGCGCTGTAAGAACACAAACTCGCGAGGATAACTGGTTTGATGTAAATTCTGGAGTAAGACAAGGTGGGGTTATATCCCCATTGCTTTTTGTACTTTTTATGGACAAATGTATGAAAAATTTGAGATCTGGAGAGGAAGTTATTACATTGGCATACGCAGATGATATTGCACTGGTTGCAAACAACCCCATTGAACTTCAAAATGCATTAACTACTTGGAACAGTGCATTGAAAAGAGTGAAAATGAAAATAAACACAAATAAAACAGAAGTAATGATGGTCGCAAGGCAAAAAGAAGAGATAGAAATATGGTTGGAAGGCGAAAAAACTGAAATTAGTTGAAGAATTTAAGTACCTAGGAGTAAAGATAGATGAAAGGTGTCAAATGGAAAAAGAAATATTAAATAGAATACAGTGCCATACAAATAATTTAAGAACGCTATATCCATTGATGCGAGAAAAACTTATACCCAAGCAGGTTAAGATAACAATTTACAAAAATATCTTAAGACCAGTTCTAACATATGGGTCAGAAACATGGACATTGACAGAAAGGCTGAAAAGTAAGATACAAGCAGCAGAGATGAGAGTACTGCGAATAATAAAAGGTTTAACAAGGTGTGACAGAATAAGAAATGAAGAAATAAGAAGAGAGCTGGAAATAGAGCCAATATTAGAATATGTAGAGAAAAGCCAATTAAGATGGTTTGGCCACGTCATGAGGATGAATGAGCATCAGTACCCATTAAAATACTACCAGTGGCAGCCACAAGGAAAGCGTCCAACAGGAAGACCCAGGAAGAGATGGAGAGACGGTATCAGACAAGCCATAGAGTCAAGAGGAAGAACTATGGAAGAGGTGGAGAGTGTTTAGCTGTATGCTGATAGGGACTTGTGGAGGGACTTCGTGAGGCATCATCGCTGACAGGGCATCGCCCTACCTGGTGTATGGTGAGAAAGGTGAGAAAGTAATTATATGAGTGATACGCCTAGTCGAAGTTTTATAATGAGTTTATTGTACGAACAATGGATAGAATAGTACCGTTCTTGTATCGGTCAGTCCTCGGTGCTCTGATGGGTTGGATCTTGTTGGAATGTGTGTGTGTGTGTGTGTGTGTGTGTGTGTGTGTGTGTGTGTGTGTGTGTGTGTGTGTGTGTGTGTGTGTGTGTATGTGTGTGTGTGTGTGTGTGTGTGTGTGTGTGTGTGTGTGTGTGTGTGTGTGTGTGTGTGTGTGTGTGTGTGTGTGTGTGTGTGTTTGTGTGTGTGTTTGTGTGTGTGTGTGTGTGTGTGTGTTTGTGTGTGTGTGTTTGTGTGTGTGTTTGTGTGTGTGTGTGTGTGTGTGTGTGTGTGTGTGTGTGTGTGTGTGTGGTGTGTGTGTGTGTGTGTGTGTGTGTGTGTGTGTGTGTGTGTGTGTGTGTTTGTGTGTGTGTGTGTGTGTGTGTGTGTGTGTGTGTGTGTGTTTGTGTGTGTGTGTGTTTGTGTGTGTGTTTGTGTGTGTGTGTGTGTGTGTGTGTGTGTGTGTGTGTGTGTGTGTGTGTGTGTGTGTGTGTGTGTGTGTGTGTGTGTGTGTGTGTGTGTGTGTGTGTGTGTGTGTGTGTGTGTGTGTGTGTGTGTGTGTGTGTGTGTGTGTGTGTGTGTGTGTGTGTGTGTGTGTGTGTGTGTGTGTGTGTGTGTTTACCTAGTTGCAGTATGCAGGAAAAGAGTGCCGTTCACGGGATCCCACCTCTGTGTCTATGAATTAATTTGTATTGACTGAAGGCTGTTGTTATCCAGGTTTTTCTACAAGTGAATCCTTCTGAATGAAAAACATTTCTTTATCTCTTTCGAATGATATATATATATTTTCAATATATTTTCATGGCCTCTTGCTGCTTTTCCATCTCAAACTAAGACATCTCCTCTGCCAATTTTGTCCAGTCCTTCCTTAGTTCTATACGATCTATCTGCTAAACCATCTCACATTTGTTTTATTTTTATCTATTTTTTTTTGGGGGGGGGACATACCACTGCTGCATACTGTAATCTGGAGCGGATCGTTTTTTTTCAGCCTCTCTACCTGGACATATTTACAGACTTTAAAGAAGCATATCATATTGCCCACACAAAAGGAAGTAATGTACAACGTTTTGAGGTACTTCATATTCCTAAAGTACGTATGTAACAGGCTTGATAATAGCATGTTATAGGAAGATAAGAACGTAACAACATAAAAATGAAGGAGACTGCAAGAGATCATAAGACATATACACGGCAGTTTCATGTCCATTATCATCTATCATCCCCATCCTTAAACTTGCTTAACGTTTTAGCGGTCAACTTCATGGTTACTAAGTCTATTACATTCGTTAACCACTCAGTTGGGAAACCAAATGTTACTTATTCCTTTCTTAAATATGAAAATGTTAAATTTAAACCCAATACTACGAGTTGGATGGGAGAAAGGCTCACAGATAATCGAAGCGAAGACAGAACTTAGATAAGGATGTCCCTTTCCGTGCCTGCTGGCACTCGAATTGGCATCGCGCCAAACCTCCAGTAAACGACGCGTTAAGGATGAGAAATAGATCTGAGCTACGACAGGTATCTGCCGATAACGCAGACCTAATAGAGCGATGCTAAGTGCCGATAGATGCAGAGGATAAATGGTTAAAATTAAAGGAACAGGGGAAAGAGGGAGATGTCATTGATGTGGAAGGGTTAATGCCTAGAAAAGACTTTGCACACGTTTGGAAATGAGCTCATCTGGCGTTGATAACTAAAGAATGTTTTGGCTGATTTTTTTTATTTTTTTTTTAAGGAGTGACATCAAAATAGCTTTCCGTACGTTTACGCGGGATATATAAAAAAGACCTCACTTTCTCTCCCTTCCAGGAGACCTGTCGATCTTCCATCTTCCCCAGATGGTTTTCCTCGCTTTATGCTTTTTAGAGAAAGCGTTACTTCTTTATCTTTAATTTGTGATTCATAGAATAATTCATTGGTTGAACTGTCGTATTTGGGGGAATATAGCTCTTGGTAAGATTATATTCTTCTCTTTTGACATTTCTGTCTATGAATTTGATGGTGTCTCACTTTTTATCTTTCAAGGGAACTATTTGCTGACTCCATGAGGCTGGTCTACGCTCGACTACTTTAATACTTTTACCTTTCCAAATAGTTTCTGTATACGAGCCACATTTCTCTATTTCTCTATCTGCCTTTTAATGAGAAGCGTGTCAAGTTTACTTCTGTTTCGTTCCTTGTATTTTTCATATGCAAAGTTTTGTTAATTAGAGGATGCTCTCTGGCCGAACGGGTTAGAGCGTCGCTAATTACCGCGGAGGTCGCGAGTAACGCTAGCAAGTTGGACCAAGGACATGGTTCATTAGATTTCACGCTTCAAAATTCTCTGCAAGTAGCACCATCCTAGCCCTCTGATAGGGCGAGTTTGCGACGTTAAACCAAATCAGTTCTGTTCATTATGTTACTTGTGACTGTGGGATAATGAATTTCTTTGATGCTTTTGCAGTTTGGGCGGTCAGTTTACTCCATAATTATACTTGGTCAATTACAACTGATAATATCCACGGCGTCCTCGTTAAATCTTTATGACTGGTAATAAAGTCACGGGAAAAATGTCACAGGAAAACGAGGTCACAAAAAAAAAATCTATTATCACAGGATAAGTGAGAAGTGGGGAGAAAAACGTCTCCTTTTTAATGTTTTAAAAATCCAGGCGACGTCCTGACATTCATTCTTCCTTTTGATGTTGAGTATAACATTAGATTAATGATTAAGTGTTGTATCTGAATTGACGAAATATAATTTACCCCGGATGTAATCTTATTAAAACTGCGAAAAATAAGAAACACGATATAATTCTAGTTTGCATGACAACAGTAACTTGAAAGGCGTCATTGAAGTGAGAGGAAGAGAGAGAGAGAGAGAGAGAGAGAGAGAGAGAGAGAGAGAGAGAGAGAGAGAGAGAGAGAGAGAGAGAGAGAGAGAGAGAGAGGGAGAGAGAAAGAGAAAGAGAGAGACAGAGAGGTGGAGAGAGAGAGAGATAGAGAGAGAAAGAGAGAAAGAGAGAGAGAGAGAGAGAGAGAGAGAGAGAGAGAGAGAGAGAGAGAGAGAGAGAGAGAGAGAGAGAGAGAGAGAGAGAGAGAGAGAGAGAGAGAGAGAGAGAGAGAGAGAGAGAGAGAGAGAGAGAGAGAGAGAGAGAGAGAGAGAGATATAGAGAGAGAGAGAGAGAGAGAGAGAGAGAGAGAGAGAGAGAGAGAGAGAGAGAGAGAGAGAGAGAGAGAGAGAGAGAGAGAGAGAGAGAGAGAGAGAGAGAGAGAGAGAGAGAGAGAAGGGGGATATAAACATTACTTGTGGTCGCACCAATTTGTGGCTCCTCTTTTGTTGACCCTAACCTGTTGTTAATTCTCTCTTGTTTACTTCAAAGAATAATTTCCCAATCCCTTTCCTCATCTTTACTCTTATTCGTATGTTAACCGTGCTCTGGAAGCTAATTAACTCTGCTTGAAATTAGATTAGTATTAGGGCCTGAGGCTCGCCATACACAGGAGCATACTGGCTTGTAAGCGCAATGGTAAGGCTAAAAGCGTTATCACATTGAGTTATTTTTCCTTAGACTCTCGGAGTAGATTTTCAGCTCGCAGCTCTCGGGAAGGAGTCTGATGTGCTGGAGGGAAATAGTTTTTCCTCCAGCATATCAAATAATATTCAATTTAATTTGTTGAGAAAACAAAATAGTTTACTATAGTGGTTTTACAGCGGGAAAAAGTGCTGGAGGTGGGCGGTATCGCCGATTAATTGGAGGTTGGAGGGAAGATAGCCCAGTGTGATAACGGTTTAACAACGCAAGGGCACGCGCGTTGACGCATTGTCCACGGCCTCTTCTTCACTTTTTATTATTATTCTTTTTTTTTTAAGGTATTCAGGCGACATCGTAGTAAGCTCTTTCGTTGCTGACTTTCACTTGACGTCCTCTCAGATATTCAGATGGCATCGCTGGCAAGGCCGTAAATCGAATTAATGGGGACACTTTTCCACTCGCGATGACAGTGACGACGGCGCGTGCGCGAAGGCATGAAGGGGGAGGGGGAGGAGGAGGAGGAGGAGGAGGAAGGGGCAGAAGGAGGGGAGAGGAGGAAAGGGAGGTGAAAAAGGGAAGGGCAGAGTGAGAGGGATAAGGAAGGGAGGGGGAGGGGGATTGAGGAAGGGGGAGGAGGTGGAGGGAAAAGGAGGGAGGAGGAGGGGAAAGGAGGGAGGAAGAAGGGAAAGGGAGAGGAGGAGGGGAGTCGGGGAAAGGAAAAGAGGAAGGAGTGGAGGTGGAGGGAGAAGAGGAAGGGAGGAGGGCGAGAGGGGAGGGAAGAGGAGGGGAGGAAGGGGGGAAGGGAGGGGGAAGGGGGAGGGGAGGGGGGAAGGGGGAGGGGCGAGAGGATCACTGCTCCCCTCTCCCCCTACTTCCTTAGGGATCAATTGCTTTCCTTGACTTGGACAATCAAATCGGTTTAGTATTAGACACAATAAAGACTTTGTAGATGAAAAGTTGGGTTTTTGAATGTGCTCCATCGAATGAACTAAATCCAATTGCGTTGTTAGGTCATTTGCCCCACTGGTGATGAGGAGTCTACGCAAGGAGGTGCTGAGTGACTGCGGCAGAAGCCGTCACCTTTGCCCTATGTATTTACGCTTTGAGGACTGTTGGAGGCCAGGTAACTACAGTTAATGGGAATCAGAGGGACTGCGGGATTCTAAAGCCGCGTCCACACTTGTTGCATTACCACATATCGTATCATCTTTGCATACCACCTAGTGATACGATACGGTGCAACGGGGTATTGTATCCACTTGTTACGTATCCGTATACAGCAGGCGGATACGGAACAAGTGGGTACAATACCCTGTTTCACCGTATCGTATCACTAGGCGGTACGCAAAGATGATACGATACGTGGAAATGCAACAAACGTGGACGCGGCATAACGCACTGAGATTTGATCGGGTTAGGCGGCTTCCAAAGTAAGGTGGAAGACTTTATTTTCTTTTTCTTTTAAGCCAAACATGAGAAGACTCCATTTAGCTGGGGAGCAGCAGATGACTGATCCGGTTCTCTTATGGTAGAAATCTTTGGGCCGAAGAGAACCTCTTGAGTCCAGAGGAAGAGACCCTGGACAAAGACTTAAAGTGGTTTCGATGATGTGACCTGAAGAGGAGCAGGAAGAGAAGGAAAGGGAAAAGAAGAATGAGGAGGAGGAGGAGGACGAGCAGGAGGAGGAGGAGGGAGAGGAAGAAATGGAGGAAGAGGAGGAAAGGGGGGAAGAGGAGAAAAGGGAGGAAGAGGAAGAGGAGGAGGAAAGGGAGGAAGAGGAAGAAAAGGAGGAAGAGGAGGAAAGGGAAGAAGAGGAGGAAAGGGAGGAAGAGGAAGAAAGGGAGGAAGAGGAAGAAAGGAGGAAGAGAAGGAAAGGGAGGGATAGGAGGAGGAGGAGGAAGAGAACAGGGAAAAGAAAGAGGAAGAAGAGTTGGACGAGGAGGAAAGGGAGGAAGAGAAAGAAAGGGAGGAAGAGGTGGGCACGGAGGAAGAGGAAGGAAAGGAGGAAGAATAGGAGGAGGAGGGAAGGGAGGAGAAGAAGGAGGAGGAGGAGGAGGAGGAGGAGGAGGAGGAAAAAAGGGAAAAGGAGGAGGAAGAAGAGGAGGACGAGGAAGAGGAGGAGGATGAGGAGAAGGAGGAGGAGGAGGAGGGGGAGGAGTAGCAGGACGAGCAGGAGGATGAGGAGAAAAGGAAGGGGGAGGAGGAAAGGGAGGAAGAAGAGGAGGAGGAGGAGGAGGAGGAGAAGGAGGAGTAGTAGGAGG
>NC_134796.1:36183739-36186239 GCF_046742065.1 Oratosquilla oratoria
GTGGCGGTGATGGAGGCGGCCACAGGTACTTCGAATTGAATTCCATTGGATTAAGTAAAAATACTCAGACTATTTTGAGCGAATGAGGAGGAGGTGAGGTTGGGTTTCACTATAGGTTGCTCGGACTAACATCCATTCGATTGAATGAAAATATTCGTAGATTATTTTATAAATTCTGACTGGATGAGAAGGATGAGAGTTGGGTGTTGCCATAGAATGAAACGGTGGGGGTAGACCAGATTCGTTCGTCGGCCAATCTTATCAAATAGCTGTGCCTCGCTACATTGCTCTTGACCCGAGCGATGGGGCGGGGTGAGGGATACATTTCTCCAACAAAGTGCTAAGATGAGGTGTAAGTGTTGGATTCAATTGTGGATGGAGTGCGTAAGTTGCTTTTCCTCGGCCACCTACTTTATATTATAGGGGTGGAGAAGGGCCTTTTGTGCATGTGCGATTTGATATATGAATATTCGTAGTGTTACAGTGGGAGAAAGCGTACGTAGTATGCATCCATCGGCTTTCCAAGACGTATACGAGACTCCTTTCAGGTCAGAAGGTGGTGGTGGTTATGGTGGTGATTGCAGTAGTGGTAAACACCACTAAATGGAAAAACTTCTAGATGGAAAAATGTTATAAGTGGAGTTCCTCAGGGTTCCGTTCTTGGACCACTTCTATTCATAGTATATATAAATGATATAGACCATGGACTAAAATCTACTGTTTCCAAATTTGCTGATGATACAAAACTGTGCGGAATGGCAAATAATCACTCAAACCAATTAGATATTCAAGAAGATTTAGATAAATTACAGCAATGGTCTGAAAAGTGGCTAATGAAATTTAACACAAGTAAATGCAAGGTAATGCACATAGGTAAAAATAACAGTAAGTACGATTACAAGTTATTTGGAAATTCGTTAACAAAAGTGGATAGTGAAAAAGATCTCGGCGTAATTATCAGTAACGACCTCAAATCATCCAAGCAGTGTGTTTCAGCCTCTGAGAAAGCAAATAAGATTCTAGGACTGATTGCGCGATCTTTTGATTTCAAAAGTCCATCACTCATTAACAAGCTATATAAATCGTTAGTTCGTCCACATTTGGAATATGCTGTTTCCGTATGGTCACCGAATCTCATTAAAGACATTGACAGACTGGAAAAAGTACAACGGCGAGCCACAAAACTGATTCCAAATATCAAAAATAAATCATACGAAAATCGACTAAAACATATGAATCTGTTTTCCCTAAAAAAAAAAGCGTAGACTCAGAGGTGACTTGATACAGGTCTTTAAGATTCTAAAGGGAATTGACAACATCAAAAGTGACAAAATTTTCACATTGAATGAGAATCAGACAAGAAACAATGGTCTCAAACTATCCGGAAATAGATTCAATTTGGAAGTAGGTAGAAATAACTTTGCCAACCGTGTAGTTAATGAATGGAATAAACTTCCTGCACAGGTAGTGCAATGTAGTTCAGTTCGAAGCTTTAAGAATCATTTAGATAAACACCTAAGCAAGATGCTGTAATGAATATAATTTATTTCATATTATTATTATTTTTTGGTTATCACTTGTCTGTCTGATTTTCATTTATTATTAGTTATATGTCAATTTATTGTTAATTACTATTTACCTATTTGTTTATTATCTAACTATACCTATGCATTTATTTATGTATTTTATTTGTTATTTACATTACTATAATTTGTATTTATTATCTTATTATCATTATGATTATTTTTTCGCATCCGACCTAGATATGGACCAAAAGGTCTCCTGTCGGCATGCTCCGCCTTTGTAATCCTTTGTAAACTACACGTGCCTGGTAAGGGACCGAAGCCAAATTGTATCGCGTATCTCCTGACAAAATATAGATAAATAAATAAAACAAAAATATAAATAAATAAATGAATAAACAAGTAAATAAATAAATAAATGAACAAACGAATAAATAAGTGAATAAATAAGTAAACAAATAAATAAATAAATAGATAAATAAATAAATAAATAAATAAACAAACAAATAAATAAATAAATAAATAAATGAATAAATAAATGAATAAATAAACAAATAAATAAATGAATGAATAAATAAGTAAATAAGTAAATAAACAAATAAATAAATAAACAAACAAACAAACAAGCACCCCGGGCCTCAACCAAGGATTAATTATACGAAAGCCGTTTCGCCCCGTCCCTATACCTTGTTCTTAGGCCTTGTCTCAACCCTCCTGCGCTAACTCGTAGTCATCGTCTTGCTCCACCCTCCCCCTCGTGGTCTTGACAAAGCTCCCCTGTTCCATCCATCATGCCATTAACGTCGATCAAGAGGATTGCTGGTGTCAAAACTGATCCCTGCGGGATCCTGGTTGTCACTTCCAGCCCGACGTCGCATCCTTCATAACTGTCCTTATTAATCTATTACTCAGGAAGTCTTTCATCCATTCTAGTAGATTCCCTGTATTTCTATCAGTGTACTGCAATTTCCGTCATT
>NC_134796.1:36210976-36215976 GCF_046742065.1 Oratosquilla oratoria
CATAAGGCCTACATAAGGCAGTTCCATATCTTTTACCACCTGCCGTCCCCGTCCACAAAGTTATCTCATGTTTTCTTAAAACAACCCATTACTTCAGCGCTCACTACGCGGGCAGAGCCCAGGGAGACTCACAGAGGCATGCAGAGGAACATGGCGAGGTTACACTCCGTTAGAAAGTAGATCTGGCCCTTAAGGATGAGCGCCCTGAAGACGGGGAGGTCGCTCTCCATCGCCCACACGGCCTGGCTCGACCCCCGACGTATTCTGAGAGGGAAAGAAGGACAAAGTTAGGATTGGAAAAAAAAACAAAAAAACACTAACCAACTGATAGCCTGGAACAGGACAGACCTGGAATCTTCAACTTTCGTAACACGGTCAAGTGCGATATGTACAAATATTTTTGAAATTGAGTCCACATATGCATGTTTATATACCCACATTATACATGCTTAAGTACGAAATTCTTAATATAAGTTTACATGTGTGAGTCGGTGAAGTTGATTTTTTTTTTTATGTATTTACATCGGATCTTTGGTGGCTCCTGAGGGCCAAGCCATAGAGACACAACATATATATTTTATATATATATATATATTTTATATATATATATATATATATGTATATATATATGTATATATATATATATTATATTACATATATATGATTATATATATATATATATATGCATATACATATATATGAATATATATATATATATATATATGCATATATACATATGCATATATATGAATATATATATATATGTATATATATATGCATATATGTATATATATATACATATGCATATATATATATATATATATATATATATATATATTTATGTATACATATATGTGCACATATACATATGCATATATATATATGTATATATGTATGTATATACATATGCATATATATATAATATATATATGTATATATATATATATGTATATATATATATATATATGTATACATATATGTATATGTATATATATATGTATATATATATATATAAAACAAGGAAATAAAAGGTTCCAACACATCTTGGCGGACTTTTCCTCTACCCACGTTCTCATATGTCTTTATATATATATATATATATATATATATATATATATATTTTTATATATATATATGTATATATATAAATAATTATATATACACACATAGTTGTCTCTCTCTCTCTCCTTTCTTTCTTCCTTCTTTTCTCCTTCACTTCTCTGTATCTCTTCTTTTTTTGCCCATAGGAAATTGTCTGATTGGTGACTTTTTTTTTTAAATAAATGTTCATGTTTCCTTCAAAAGCACTGCGTACCTTCTTGAACATATTGAATATCTAGGTTCTCTGTGAGGTTGAAGTGTATGAGTCTTCTGTGAAAAATTAGTATATATATTTTGTGGGAATGCAATTCAACAGTTTGTCCAGTGTCAACGACGACCAAGGAGCGGTAGAAGAAGCCATCACAGGACAAAAAACTTCGAGGGACTTCGCCAAGGATAACGAACTCGCAGTAGGAAGCGAAATCAACATTGAAGAAAAAGAGGAACTGAACAAGACTAAAATGTCTAATAACAAACGCAAATGTTCAGTATCCGAAGATGATGTTTTACATTTAAAGAAAAAACTAAAAAATTCTGAAGACAAGGATGCCCAGAACTCTTTTAAAGAGGTCAAATTTCTTGGAAAAGGCGGATTTGCATCCGTCCATCTAGTAGAAGACATCTCTTCAGGTCTTCTCTGTGCAAGGAAGACAATGAAGATCCTTTGCTTTAAAAGCCAACAAGAAGAAGTCGCTATTCATAAGAAACTCCATCACGAGAACGTGATCGGCTTCTTTGGCGGAAACAGCGACAAAAAGTATATTAACATTTACCTTGAGTATGCGAGCGGCGGCACAGTGGCACATAGGATCGGTGCCACGGGATTACCCGAAGTGACAGCTCGTAATTACTTCGTCCAGCTCATCGAAGGAGTCAGATACCTCCACTCGCTCCACATCACTCACCGAGACCTGAAGCCCGCAAATCTTCTTCTGTCGGGTTCCGACGTTGTCAAGATCGGTGACTTCGGTCTCGCCTGTGAGTTCGTGGAGGGACAATACCTTACTTTCCCGTGCGGGACCATGGCCTACAAGGCTCCCGAAGTCTTTAAGAGACGCTACAAGGGAGAACAGGCCGATATATGGTCGTGCGGTATTATTCTCTTCAAGCTCCTCACTGCACGGAATCCTTGGCGAAGGGCCCTCATCTCAGACCCAGACTTCGAGGTCTGGTCGACCGCAGTCAAGTTCGAGAAGACTTCAGAAATTCACGGAAAAGGCCTTTGGGGAGAGTTCTCAACAGAAACTTTCGGTCTTTTTGAAAAAATCCTCGTTCCATCTCCTGAGGATAGAGCAACACTTCCAAGCATCGAACAAAACGCCTGGATTCAAGGCTGATGTAATCAATAGATAAAGAAATTACAAAATATTATAAAGAAAATTAAGTGTTATTAGACTGCTGACTAAAACATCTAGAAGAATACTTCTATACAATCGTTAAATATGAATTATATTAAACCGAGTTATGATGAACAAATCTTTACAAAACGTTTGCCTAAAACATTTGGCAGGTCCCTTCTATGCAATCGATGAATTTGAATTATGTTAAACCGAATTATGATGAACAAATTAAGTTTTACATAACTGCTGCCTGGAACATTTGGCAGAATTCATCTGCAATGGGATATTTCCCTCAGCTGAATAAAATTGTCCGACAACAGACAATATATATATATATATATATATATATATATATATATATATATATATATATATATATATATATATATACATATATATATATATATATATATATGTATGTATATTATATCAATCTATATATATATATATATGTACATATATATATATATATATGTATATATACAGACATATATATGTCTATATACCATAAACATACATATATATATATGTTATATATGTATATATATATATATTATATATGCATATATATACATATATATATGTTACATATATATATATATATATATATATATATATATATATATATATATATATGCTGGTACATTGTGTTAAGTTGATGAAGGTGGAAAGAGAAGTCACGGTTCTAGTTTCGAGTTCCTGAGTTTATTCCTGACCGGTTTTGCTCTATGCTTCTCAGAGGAATGTGACTCTGGAGTGAAGCTGGTGGTATACATAGTCTGAGTAAGACCGCGTTCCCTCCTTGGAGGTGTGTTCCGTTTGGTTGTACAATGGTTTATAATTTTTAATACAATGAACAATAGTGATAATACAGTATACAATAAATTGTTGTGATGTTATTATAAAACAGCACCTTGTCCACTGCCCTGCGTCAGAAGCAGTGTGGCAAGACACAGCACATCCACAGCAAGGCCGATTCATTGAATCGGCGACCCCCCTCTCCGTCCCCCCATGCATAAAAGGAGAAGACGGGGAGAAATCCCTTCGGGCTCCGTCAAATTTTGCTCACACATACTACCTCACCCCCATCCCCCCCGCCCATTCCATCTCATGCATCACAACATCATCCATATACAACCATTCTCCATTCACCCCTGTCTTCTGTCCTCTCCCGTCCTTCCTCAACAGACATTCCCCTCTTCCCCAAAGCCCCCTTCACCCCATCCATCTACCTCATTCTAGGACGTCCCCTCATGTTCACCCCCTCCACATCTGCCTTCCATACCTCTTTTACTAGTCTTTCTTCACTCATTCTCTCCATGCGTCCAAACCATCCTAATACTCTTTCATCAACCCTATCTCCCAACTCCCTTTCCACCCCCGTTCTTCTCCTCACCTCCTCATTTCTCACTCTATCTAGCCTAGTAACCCCCATCATACTTTTCAGACACCTCATCTCAAACACATTCAAGTTCCTTCTCTCTTCCTCTCTTATGTTCCAAGTTTCTGCCCCACACAGTGCTATTGACACAATCACTCCTTCATACAGTCTCCTCTTAGCATCCATTCCCAAATGTCTATTCCTCATTACACTCTTCAATCCACCTAGACATTTACTCGCTTCTCTCAATCTACATTCTACCTCCACCTTCACTCCACCTTTTCCTGCCACATTTGCACCCAAGTATCTAAAACTATCCACTTTCTCCAGTCGCTCTCCCTTAATGCTCACTTCTAGTCTACTGCCACTTTCACCCCTTGTACATCTCATCACCTTACTTTTACCCACATTTATCTTTAGCTTTCTTCTATCACATACTCTCCCAAACTCTGTCACCAACTTCCTCAGTCCCTCCTCCGATCCTGCCACAACCGCAGTGTCGTCCGCAAACAACAGCTGGCTCACCTCCTACTTTTCTCCATTTTCTTTAACCATCTCCAATCCCTGCCCCACTACCCTTGCATTTACCTCTCGCACTACCCCATCCATGTATAAGTTGAACAGCCAGGGTGACATAACGCATCCTTTACGAAGTCCCACCTTTACCTCAAACAACTCACTCTCTCCATTTCCAATCCTGACACAAGCTCTCATACTCTCAATACTCTCATAAAAACTCCTGACAGCATTTACCTAACTGGGACGGAGTGGAAATATTAAAACAAGGATTAGACAAGAAAAAAAGAAAAAATAGTAGAAGCAGCTTTTATAGCGTCCCAGCCCTGCTGTAACCATCGTGATGGTTTTATCAAGCTGTCCAAAATGTCCGGCTGGATGATCTTACAGGAGCTGAAGGGTACGAGAGGGAGGGAGGGGGTGGGTTAAGGAAGGAACAATGATGTAAGATATATAATTGTTGATTTCCCGATTATGTTTGTACACTCTGAAGAAGCTCTGTTATATATATACGTCAGTTAATAAAACTTCAACGGTTCTCGGTGTTTATCTCACCACCCTGCCACTCATATATATATATATATATATATATATATATTGTATATATATATATATATATATATATATATATATATATTTGTATATATATATATGTATATGTG
>NC_134796.1:36243476-36245976 GCF_046742065.1 Oratosquilla oratoria
TGTGTGTGTGTGTGTGTGTGTGTGTGTGTGTGTGTGTGTGTGTGTGTGTGTGTGTGTGTGTGTGTGTGTGTGTGTGTGTGTGTTTTCACCCCCATCACTTCCAATTCCTGTCTCTTCGTAATTACTGGTTTAATTCGGTTTAACTGTTGCCTTCTATGGTATTATATTTCTTCATTCTCTTTGAACTTTTCTTCTCTTAAGTATGTCTTTCACCATATCTTCTGTAGCAAGTTAGTAATGTTTCTTGATAGGGTGAATTAAACGTATGTATAATTTTCTATTTTCCTCCCAATTATATACACTTGGCTTGTCAATTTACACCAAGGGACTCCCGCCTGGGATCCTCAATCCACTCACTAAGTCACCTCGGCTCCGACCTCACTACCTTATTCATCCAATGATCTTTAATGTTACAAACAATTACCTCCCCCAAGGGAGCGACTCTTCTCCCATGCACCAACAATTTTTCTTTCTCCTCCTCCACCCCTCTCCAATCAGGAAGACTGTTACAACGTCCCAAGCAACACTGCCCACACAAACAATCCCGACATCGAAGCGGAATGGCCAAGTGCGTATATCGTCACATCAGCATTAAAATATGTTCCCTAGCAGTTGTTTATAAAATTCAGACAGTGAGCGAGATTATGCAACTCTTTCGCAGCTTACGTTTGGAAAACATCCCACACACAAAATTGAAATTGTCGCCACCCACCCCTCCATCCACCCCACCCGTCTACTACACTTATCTACCAGCCCCATACAGGGCTCGGCAGCTATCCCTGGTTGTCCCGACCAATCATTTTCTACTACCCTCTTAAAGGTCTCGCTAAAATATTAAAGTCATCCATAATTACTATGTTTCCTCCATCTATCATTAACTCTAATAATGCATTCTTTGTGTCTCCCAGTAATTTGGAATGATCACTATCAGACAAAGCCTGTGTTTTTGGGGGCACATATACTACTATCAATTTTCTACTTTCCATATTACTATTTATAACCATAATCATTTCCACATTATGCTTTTCTTCTGTTATCTCTGTCACATTTAAGCCCTTTCTAGTCAATAATATGACTCCTCCCTCTGTTCATCCGTTCTATTTTTTGCCCAATGGTTGTATAGACCGTGTCCCACCATGCTTGATGATAGAGGATCTTGCAATTTTGTCTCCACAATTCCCATTATGTCTGATTTCTCTATTAACAGATAGATGTTTAGTTCATTTATTCCAGAAATCATATCGTCCATGCTTGTGTATGCCATTTTTTTCTTCTCTTTTTTATGTTTCCTTTTTTCTGATGTACCATTTTTTCAGCCTCAGATCCAGTACTCAAAAAAAAAAAAAAAGTCTGTTCCTTTCACTCAATTTTTCATTAGCTTAATTTCTTAGTACTTTATCTTCTGAGTATTTCCTCTTCGCTCATTTCCTTTTTTATCCACACGTTTTTGTAATTTTCACTGTTAGCTAGTTTTGCCGCTTTGGATAGTATCTCTTCAGCTATCATTTGGGTCCTTAGTTTTATTTCCAATGACCTTTAGAGTTTTTCTCTAGAGTATGTGCCCATCTTATGCACCTCGTCGATTTCTATGTCTAATTCTTGGCCTTCGTCCTGAACCGCTTTCAGAATTTCCTTCGCAACTTCTTTCTCTTCTTTTTCTCTTTGGTATTTGTAAACATTGTGGTTTTCTTTTATACCATAAACCACAATGCACTTTTTTTTATTCACTGTGTCTCTCACTGAGTTTTCCATTTTTTTTATTACTTTAATTACTGTTTCTTTTGCATTTTCCATTACCTGCTGTTACACTATTTCTTTGCAAGTTATTTTCCGATTTTCACGTTCCTGTTTCCACTGATTCATTATTTCAATGAGATCCTTCTCTTTGATTGATTCTCCCATTTTATCGGTCACTGCTTGTATTTGATCTTTGACCTCTTTCTTCAGTTCTTCGCTTTTGTTTCTATCCTAGTTTTTCTGTCTTTCGTTTTCTTTTTTAATCATACTTAGTTAACTTTTTATGTCATTCATCTCTGATTATTTCCTCGTTAGTTTTACGTAAATTTGTCGTCTCTTTGTACAAGGCTCTATAATCTATTCTTAGGTCTATTAATTCCTCCATCAAGTCGTTTATGTCCCGATTTCTTAGTACACTGCTATACCTAGTTTCTCTTTCTGTATTCATAAATTTTCCTGTTGCTCTCCTTTCCCTTTGGAATCCCGAAAAAAGCACTTTGCTTTCCCACCTTTGAGCAGTCTTCGGGGTGTCGTTTAGACACGTCCTCTTCGGTATCACACCCAGTGGTGATTCCGCTCTACTCATATCCAATTCTCTCTTCGTTGGTTCATTAATTCTTTTGTCGTCTTTTATTTCCTCCATTTCTTGCTATACTATACTTTTCCAAAACTGGATTTTACACCTTACCGGTCACTCGATTACAGAGTTCTCTCATTCCGAAAATAACAAGGCGTTTCCTTGATCCAAGCGACAAAGCGCTAT
>NC_134796.1:36248476-36250976 GCF_046742065.1 Oratosquilla oratoria
CACAAATGGTAGGAGAAGACATACTGGCAAAATCAGGTAAGTTAGCAAAGAGTGAACATAACAACACTATATGGATAAAAAGAGAAATAATTGTTGAGGAAAGAGAAATGGAGAAGACACTAAGAGATGAAGCTTAAAAAAAAAAAAACGCGTAAAGAACGGAGACTGAAAGCAAGGAGTTCTATGGAGAATCTTAGATATGAAGCAGAGAAAATAGTACACCAAGGGAAGCTCTTGTGTTACATTTCATTAGCCATTTTTCAGACTGCTATAATTCATCTAAATCTTCTTGAATATCTAATTGGTTTAAGTGATCATTTGTCATCCCTCACAATTTTGAATCATCAGTAAATTTGGAGACAATAGATTTTAGTCCGTGGTCTATATCATATATACTATGAATAGAAGTGGCCCAAGAACGGAGCCCTGAGGAACTCTACTCGTAACATTTTTCCATCTAGAAGTTTTGCCATTTAGAACAATTCTCTGTTTTCGATCATTCATCCAATTTCTAGTCCAACTTAATAGTCTACCACTTAGTCCATGTGAAACTAATTTAGTAAGTAGCGTTTCGTGGGGGACGGTATCAAAAGCTTTTTGCAAAGTCTAAATATATTAAATCTATATTGTTTCTTTTGTCATAATTCGAAATGACTGTGTTGTAGAATTCGAGTAAGTTAGTCACGCAAGAACTTTTCTGTCTGAATACATACTGGCTATCATTTATCAAATAGTTACTTACTAAATGATGTTCGATAGCATCTCTGATGATAATTTCCATCATTTTTCCTACGATTGAAGTCAAGCTTATAGGCCTGTAGTTATTTGATTTCTTTTTGTCATCTTTCCATTCTCTTGGGACATCTCCGGATATGATGGATTTCTTGAAAATAATTTCTAATAGAACAGCAATCTCATTTTTCATTTCCTTTACGATTCTTGGATGCCAACCGTCAGGCCCTCGTGTTTTCTTAATTTTGAGTTTCTCTATACACCTTTTAATTTTTTCTTTTGTTATATTTACCATAATGAGTAAGTTCACACTAGATTTTTCAAAGTTTTCAGTTTATAGTTCACTCTGACATGTTTCATTTACGAAAATGAGCTCAAATAGATGTTTAAAATACCACACATTCCTTCGTTTGAATATTCAAGTTGACCGTTAGCAGGTAATAGTGGGCCAATGTGATTCCTAATAACCTTTTTATCTCTAATATAACTATAGAATTGTCTGGGATTCTCTTTGGATTTATCACACACACATACAGAAATACACAAACACATACAAGCACACACACATACACACTCAAACACACGCACAACAGCACACACAAAACACACACACAAATACACAAAGAAGTACACTCACACAAACACACATATACACACAAATACACACACACACAAACACACAAATACACACACACAAACACATACACACACGACTCGTTAGTGCAGTGGTAGTGTTTGCGGCCGCAACTACGGCAGTCCTGGTTCTAATCCCGCCCAGGGCTGAAATAATTTCAGTATCGTTGTGCTGCGAGTTGTTACTCCAATTCTCGTGGGCGGGGAGTTGTATGTGTGTGTGCGTGAAAGGTCACAGCATTACCCAGTGATCGGTCATATATGAGCTCTGAGCTCTCTTCCGAGAAGAAAATAGCTGTCGATCATGAGTCCAACACGTGATCCAAGACCATGGTGACTCACACATACACTCACAGTCACTCACACACACACATATACACACACACATACACACACACACACACACACACACACACACACACACACACACACACACACACACACACACACAAACTCACAAACATACACACAAACACACACACACACACACACACACACACACACACACACACACATACATACACACACACAAACAAGCACGCACACACACACACACACACACACACACACACACACACACACACACACACACACACACACACACACACACACACACACACAGATGGAAATACTTCGATGACTGCACAGTTGGCATCCCCATCAACACCAGGCAGCAATAAGACAGTTAACCACAGCAAGACCGTGGTCATGCACGTATGTACATCCAAACAGGCGGTGGCACCTCCCCAGCTATCACTAGGAACCCACTCCCTTCAGGTGGTCCAGTCCACCAAGCTACTTGGCATCACATTAGAAGACCACCTTAACTGGAACCAGCACATCAACAACATCATCAGGACAGCCTCATACAAACTCTACATGCTGCGCAGATTGAGGTCCCTTGGTCTCCCTTTACCAGATCTAAAGGGAGTCTACACTACCTTCGTACTCTCCACCCTCATGTACGCCTCCCAGGCCTGGTCATCATCACTCAACATCACACAGAGGAGTAAATTAGAGAGAGTATAAAAGAAAGCGTGCAGCATTATCTTGGGTGGTCAGTATGAGGGATACAAGCACGTCCTCACCACCCTCAGCCCGCCAAGAGTGTCAGACAAGCACAGTGACGCCACAA
>NC_134796.1:36270976-36273476 GCF_046742065.1 Oratosquilla oratoria
CTACCATCACCACTACCACTATCATCACCACCACTGTTACCACCACTACCACCACTACCACCACCACTACCACCACCACTACTACCAATACTACCACCACCACCACTGTTCCATGGTCATTGTATTTATTTGCTATTATATTATATTCCTCATATTTTACTAGTATTGTTCTTACAATTGTCTCCATTACAGTATTTATATAACTTTTGTAATTTTGTCACCATTACTGAAATTATGTAATTTTTGTTATTTCAGTTTACTCTTGAAAATGTCTTCATTAAGACGAAACGTTGAGTTCAAATAATGGAAAGAAATTGAAGAATACAGTGATTTAGTTTCATTTCATCCGGTTAGTGGCAAATCTCTAATCAGGAAAATCGAGAATACGAGGAAAAACTGAATAACTACAATAATGCTGTCGTGTCTAACTCCACGTACATATATATATATATATATATATATATGTATATATATATATATATATGTATATATATTTATATATATATATTAGCCAATTACCCGTGAGTTGCTTAGAGTTAGTGAATTATCCCTAAACTAACCATACCATACCTAAGTTGAAGCCTTAACCCTAACCAAAATATTTCTAAATTAAATATAGGTGTAAACACTCCCCCCCCCCAAGATGTGCGCCCCCCTACCCGAAGGTTGGGAAACCCTAGTTTGAAAATACATGCATACACAAACACAAATATCCTGCGCACATTCTTTTGCGTCCGTGTGTGAGTGTGTGTGTGGATTGACAATAAATGCCTACAGCTAAAAGATGAGGAAATATATCTACTTTATTTATCTTCAGAATATATATGGTTATGGGTGTTTATTTGGAAAAACCTAGGAACATATTGTAAATAATAAATTTCCACTGCACTACAATTAAATGAAAATAAGCAGTATTTCAACATTTGGTAAAATTATGCAATTATTTTACATTTGCATGATTTTTTCTTACAAAAGCTATGATGGTTTGTAGGAACATTAAGTTCACAAATTTCCATAATCTTTATGAACACATACAGTGGTTTGTTTAATTATATTGATTCTTATGTTACAAAAATAATAACTTAAGGGGGGACTACAGTAGTGGCGTGTTCCCTCACCATAAACCACCTAACTTTAACCCTTAATCCTAACCAAAATATTTTTTTAGATTAAATATAGATTTCAATACTCCCCCTCCGAGGTGTGCGCACCCCCCACTCCCGAAGTTGGGAAACCCTAGTTTGAAAATACATGCATACACAAACACAAATATCATGTATACACATTCTTTTGTGTGTGTGTGTGTGTGTGTGTGTGTGTGTGTGTGTGTGTGTGTGTGTGTGTGTGTGTGTGTGTGTGTGTGTGTGTGTGTGTGTGTGTGTGTGTGTGTGTGTGTGTGTGTGTGTGTGTCTGTGTGTGTGTGTGTGTGTGTGTGTGTGTGTGTGTGTGTGTGTGTGTGTGTGTGTGTGTGTGTGTGTGTGTGTGTGTGTGTGTGTGTGTGTGTGTGTGGATTGATAATAAATGTCTTCAGCTGAAAGGTGAAGAAATATATCTAGTTTATTTATCTTCAGAATATATATAGTTATAGTGGTTTACTCTGCAAAAACGTAGGTGCTTGTGAAGGAACTATATCCGCCTGCACAAAAATTAAGTGAAAATAACCAATATTTCAACATTTGGCAAAATTATACAATCATTTTCCATAAAAATGCTTTCTTCTTACAAAAGCTATCATGGTTTGTGGCAACATTAGTTTCACATATGTAAATAATATATATTTATACATGCAATGGTTTGTTTAATCATATTAAGATACTACGCGACTTCTGGGGATACTACATAAACCTCCTAACTCTAAACCTTAACCCTAAGCAATTTTTTTTCGAAATTGAATACAATTATTCAAGTACCTGGAGTGATGGGGTATCAGAATATATATGGTTATGACAGACAGAGGCTTCTATTTTATTATAATATGTATATTTATATATATATATATATATATATATGTATATATATATTTATATATTTTTGCTTGTAACCACGAGGAAATTAAAGATCGGAATACTGAACGTTTTCGTCTATTAAGACATTTTCAAAGTACATAGTGTCACAACAAAGAATAACTTAAATATAATAACATAGAAAACAGGAGAGGTCACACAACGTAAATACGAAAGGATTATCTTACAAAGAAACAAAAATATAAAAACAATAAATAAAATGGGTGACAATTGAAACAGGTGATAAAATGTCACACAGCATGAACCATAAGGATGACAAATGACAAGGTATTCCGATCTTTAATTTCCTCGTGGTTACAAGCAAAAATCTTTATTCACGTGTTTTATGTGATTACTGTTGCATATATATACAGTATATATATATACATATATATATATACATATGTATGTATGTACACACACACACACACACACACACATATATATATATGTATATATATATATATATATATATATATGTATATTTGTATATATAT
>NC_134796.1:36283476-36293476 GCF_046742065.1 Oratosquilla oratoria
AAGACCAAGTCAATACACGTATTTTTTTTTCTTCTTTTCAGAAACCACAGGGAAATCAAAAGATCGGAACACCAAACGCTTTCGTCCATCATCAAGGCGTCTTCAGAGCACAAGGAAGATCAATAGAAGACGAAATAAATACAGAAACAAAACAAGATAATGGAGAAGGGCACATCAACATCTATGTACTTCGGTGGCTGTCATGCACAAAGTACAGAGATGTTCATGATGGGACCCTCTCATTTATTTCTGTAGGTATATCGTCCCCTAACATTCTTCCCTGCACTCCAAAGATGTGTGTGTGTGTGTGTGTGTGTGTGTGTGTGTGTGTGTGTGTGTGTGTGTGTGTGTGTGTGTGTGTGTGTGTGTGTGTGTGTGTGTGTGCGTGCGTGCGCTCGTGTGTGTGCGTGCGTGCGCTCGTGTGTGTGTGTGTGTGTGTGTGTGTGTGTGTGTGTGTGTGTGTGTGTGTGTGTGTGTGTGTGTGTGTGTGTGTGTGTGTGTGTGTGTGTGTGTGTATTGACGCAATTGACCTGTTGTGCTGTAGTGACATGTGCTCACCCTCGCAGTGTGAAAGACGAGGTTTTACGTTTTTTATTATCGTATCTATTTATTTACTTATCTTTTTATTTATTTACCTATTTACTTTGAAGGGGAGGGTTAAAATGGAAGTAAGGGAGGGAGGGTCTAAATCATAGTTTTATTTTATTTTATCTATTCATTTTTTTATTTGGGGGGGAGAGGGTTAAAGGTGGAAGTAAGGAAGGGATAGGAGAGTCTTAATCAAAACAAAAGCCAAGAACAGAGGATGACAACCTCGGGTGAGAAAAAAAAAAAAAACTCCTTGCTGCAGATCCTCGAGGAAGAAATCCGCCGCGTCACAAACACCTTCAAATAACTGGGATATCCAGAGGGCTTACTATCCACTTCCCTAAGTAAAGCTTAAAACATCAGGCAACGGAGAGAACCAGTAAACAGACAATACAAACAATACCTCGCAGCCAATCGCAAGCTAGCATTCTGCCCGGGCCTAGCCGCTTGAGCTGCGTAGCAGACAGAGGTCATCCCCGCCGCCCGAGATCAGGCGAAATGTCCCATGAGCCAATCAGAGCCCAGCATTCCACCCGCTCTAAGTCGACTGAACCGTTCGACCGAGTATAAAAAGCCTCCCGCTTAGCCACCTTCTTAACTTGCCTCTAGACCTTCAAGACCAGAACATCGCCTCTACACCAATGAAGTCCTTCTCACCCTGAGGAAGCCTCTTATCGAGGTGAAAAAACTCCGAAGTTTTAGGTGTCGTTGTCAACAGTTTTTTACATGCTGTTACATATCCAATAGAAACCATCGGCATTCACCAGCGCCTTTCTTTTCACATTCACCATGGATGATTTCGTTCATAAGCTGAATGAAGTTGATAGGAAGTCCTTCCTTAAACTTAAGAAGATACAACTGAAAATAGTTAAATCTATTAGCGCAGTTGATTTTAATCAAAATTGTCTCCGTGAGAACCTGTGCCCTAGAAATATATATATATGTATATATATATATATATATGTATATATATATATGTGTATATATATGTATATATATATATATATATATATATATATACATACACACACACACCACACACACACAGACACCCACACACACCCACATATATATATATATATGTATATATATATGTATATGTACATATATATACATATATATGTATATATATATACATATATATGTATATACATATATATATATATACATATATATATGTATGTATATGTATATATATATGTATATATGTATATATATACATATATATATATATATATATATATATATATATATATTTACATTTATTAACCAGAAGACACTTATTGTGAATCTGTTCACTATGACCCATTCCGTGTTGTACATACATACATATATATATATGTATATATACATATATATATATATATATATATATATGTATATATATATACATATACATACATACATATACCAAGGCTTTTTCCCCCTTCCAAGGGAGGTAGCCAAAAAGGGAAAGGCATAAAAACACTCCCACCCATTTCATCCCTAAATACACTCCACACACCTCCCACCCTCCCTCTCATCTGAGCACCTCCTGGATGACGGGTCATCCCTGCACCCTGCCCACCGCCCTGGGTCAGAAGCAGTGTCGCATGACACAGCACATCCACAGCAAGGCCGCTTCATTTAATCGGCGACCCCCCCTCTCCGTCCCCCCTTGCATATAAGGAGAGGACGGGGAGAAATCCCTTCGGGCTGCGTCAAAATTTACTCACACATACTACCCCCCCCCCCCACCCCCCCCCCCGCCCATTCCTCCTCATGCAATCACAACATCATCCATATACAACCATTCTCCACTCACCTCTGTCTTCCGTCCTCTCCCTTCCTTCCTCAACAGACATTCCCCTCTTCCCAAAAGCCCCCTTCACCCCATCCATCCACCTCATCCTAGGACGTCCCCTCATGTTCACTCCCTCCACATCTGCCTTCCATACCTCTTTTACTAGTCTTTCTTCACTCATTCTTTCCATGTGTCCAAACCATCCTAATATTCTTTCATCAACCCTATCTCCCAAACCCTATCTCCCAGAAGTCACTTATTGTAAATCTGTTCACTATGACCGATTCAGTGTTCTACATATATATATATATATATATATATATATATATATATAGATAATTATATATGTATATGTATATATATTTATATATATATATATATATATATATATATATATATATATATATATATGTACTAGCCAAATTACCCGCGTGTTTCTTCGACTTCGTGAATCATCCCTAACCTAGCCATAGGTCACCTAACTTTAACCCTGAACCCTGACAAAAATATATTTTTTAAATGAAAAATAGTTTTCCAAGTATCTGGAGTGATAGGGCTCCAGAATATATATGGTTATGGGGTTCTATCTGCAAACAAACAAAAACACAGACAGACTGACAGAGGCTACTACATTAGCACTACTTAATAGATATGTATATATATATATATATATATATATATATATATATATATATATACATGTACATATATATACATACATTTACATACATATATATATATATATATATATATATATGTATATATATGTATATATATACATATATATATATATGTGTATATATATATATAGACATACATATACATTATATATATTACAAAGGATTACAAAGGTGGAGCATGCCGACAGGAGACCTTTTGGTCCACATCTAGGTCGGATGCGAAAAAATAATAATAATAGAATAATAACAATAAAAAAACTATAATGTATGCAACAAACAAAATACATAAATAAATGCATAGGTATAGTTGAATAACAAACAAAAAGGTAAACAGTAAATAATAATAAATTGACACATAACTAATGATAAATGAAAATCAAACGACAAATGATAACAAAGCAAAAACAAATAATATAAAATAAATTATAACCATTACAGCATCTTGCTTAGATGTTTATCTAAATGAGTCTTAAGGCTTCGAACTGAACTACATTGCACTACCTGTGCAGGAAGTTTATTCCATTCATTAACTACACGGTTGGCAAAGTTGTTTCTACCTACTTCTAAATTGAATCTATTTCCGGATAGTTTGAGACCATTGTTTCTTGTCTGATTCTCATTCAATGTGAAAATTTTGTCACTTTTGATGTTGTCAATTCCCTTTAGAATCTTAAAGACCTGTATCAAGTCACCTCTGAGTCTACGCTTTTTTAGGGAAAACAAATTCATATGTTTTAGTCGATTTTCGTATGATTTATTTTTTATATTTGGAATCAGTTTTGTGGCTCGCCTTTGTACTTTTTCCAGTCTGTCAATGTCTTTAATGAGATTCGGTGACCATACGGAAACAGCATATTCCAAATGTGGACGAACTAACGATTTATATAGCTTGTTAATGAGTGATGGACTTTTGAAATCAAAAGATCGCGCAATCAGTCCTAGAATCTTATTTGCTTTTTCAGAGGCTGAAATACACTGCTTGGATGATTTGAGGTCGTTACTGATAATTACGCCGAGATCTTTTTCACTATCCACTTTTGTTAACGAATTTCCAAATAACTTGTAATCGTACTTATTGTTGTTTTTACCTATGTGCATTACCTTGCATTTACTCGTGTTAAATTTCATTAGCCACTTTTCAGACCATTGCTGTAATTGATCTAAATCTTCTTGAATATCTAATTGGTTTAAATGATCATTTGCCATTCCGCACAGTTTTGTATCATCAGCAAATTTGGAAACAGTAGATTTTAGTCCATGGTCTATATCATTTATATATACTATGAATAGAAGTGGCCCAAGAACGGAACCCTGAGGAACTCCACTTATAACATTTTCCCATCTAGAAGCTTTTCCATTTAAAACAACTCATACCGTGTAAAGCTAATTTAGTAAGTAGTCTTTCGTGTGGGACGGTATCAAAAGCTATTGCAAAGTCTAGATATATTAAATCTATATTGTTTCTTTTGTCATAATTCGAGATAACTGTGTTGTAGAATTCGAGTAAGTTAGTCACGCAAGAACGTTTCCGTCTGAAACCATGCTGGCTATCCTTTATCAAACGGTTACTTTCTAAATGATGTTCGATAGCATCTCTGATGATAGTTTCCATTATTTTTCCTACGATTGAAGTCAAACTTATAGGCCTATAGTTATTTGGTTTCTTTTTGTCACCTTTTTTGAATATGGGAGTAACGTTAGCTAGCTTCCATTCTCTTGGGACATCTCCGGATATGATGGATTTCTTGAAAATAATTTCTAATGGAACAACACTCTCATTTTTCATTTCCTTTAAGATTCTTGGATGCCAACCGTCAGGCCCTGGTGTTTTATTAACTTTGAGTTTATCTATACACTATTTAATTTTTTCTTTTGTTATATTTACTGTAGTGAGTAAGTTTACCCTACACTTTTCACAGATTTCAGTTTGGAATTCACTTTGAGGTGTTTCGTCTACGAATACCGAGCTAAAATAATTGTTTAAGATATTACATATTCCTTCATTTGAATATTCAAGTTGACCGTCAGCAGATAATAGTGAACCAATTTGATTCCTAACAACCTTTTTATCTCTAATGTAACTATAGAATTCTTTGGGATTCTCTTTGAATTTATATACATATACTTTATATATATATATATATATATATATATATATTCATATGTATATATATATATATATATATTCATATGTATATATATATATATTCATATGTATATATATGTATATATATATATACATATATGTATATACACACACACAGAAGAGAGAGAAGGAGAGAGCTCTGATAAATCATGTATGTTTGCAATAGTACACCTTTTAGGAGGATTTCATTTTAATCCCAAACTTACAAGATCTTTATGAGTGCTCACTCATCTTCGCGAAATCTGAACTACGTGAGAAGACTCTACCATCAGGTCCCCCAATGCTCTTGTGTCTTCTCAGACTCGAACACGTTCAACGTGATTCCCACCACGACCTCTTGCGATGTTCCCATTTTCGCGAAATTCTCTTGTTTTTACTAACTCTTTGTACGACAGTCTTTCCATCCTATTTGGCTGACTCTGGTCTCATTCTCTTTACAAAGTGCATATGAATATTTTTTTTTCTTTCTCCTTTTTTATTCTTTAAATTTCTCCTCTGAAGACATTTTATGTTTATTTGGATCTCGTGCATACTGTACATCCATATATATGTATAGATTACACACACACACACACACACACACACACACACACACACACACACACACACACACACACACACACACACACACACACACACACACACACACACACACACGCGCGCACGCGCACGCACACACACATACACACGCACACGCGCACACGCACACACGCACACACGCACACACACACGCACACACACACACACACACACACACACACACACACACACACACACACACACACACACACACACACACACACACACACACGCACGCGCACGCGCACGCGCACGCACGCGCACGCGCACGCACACACGCACACACGCACACGTACACACGCACACACGCACACACACACGCACACACGCACACACACACGCACACACGCACGCACGCACTTACGCACGCACTTACGCACGCACGCACACACACACACACACACACACACACACACACACACACACACACACACATATTTTTTCTTTTTCATTTCAGAAACCACAGGGATATCAAAAGATCGAAACACCAAACGCTTCCGTTTATCACCAAGGCGTCTTCAGAGCACAAGGAAGATCAATAGAAGACAACATAAATACAGAAACTAAACGAGATAAAGGAGAAGGGCACATATACATCCAAGTACCTCGGTGGCTGTCATGCACAAAGTACAGAGATGTTGATGATGGACACCTCTCATTTATTTCTGTATGTATATCGTCCCCTAACATTCTTCCCTACCACTACTACTATACTACTACCACTACCACCATTATCACCACCATTGCCACCACCACTACAACCACCACTGCCACCAACACTACTAGCACCACTACCACCACTACCACCACCACTGCCACTACCACCACCATTACTACTACCACTATCACCTTGACCACTGCCACCATTACCACAACCACTACCATTACTACCACCACCACTACCACTACTACCGCCACCACTACGACTACCACCACCACCACTACCACCCCCACTACCCCCACCACCACTACCTCCACCACTACCACTACTACCACCACTACCACTACTACCACCACCACCACTACTACCACCACTACTACCACCACCACTACTACCACCACTACCACTACTACCACCAGCACCACTACAACCACCACTACTACCATCACCACTACCACCACCACTACCACCACCACTACCACCACCACTACCCCTACTACCACCACCACTACTACCACCACCACTACCCTTACTCCCACCACCACCACCACCACCAACACTACCACCACCATTACCACTACCACCACCACAGCTAACACCACTACCACCACTACCACTACCACCACCACCACTACCAATACTACCACCACTGTACCATGGTCATCGTATTTATTTGCAATTATATTATATTCCTCATATTTTACTAGTATTGTTCTTACTCACAAATGTCTCCATTACTGTATTTATGTGACTTTTGTAATTTTGTCACCAGTACTGAAATTATGTAATTTTTGTTATTTCAGTTTACTCTTGAAAATGTCTTCATTAAGACGACACGTTGAGCTCAAATAATGGAAAGAAATGGAAGAATACAGTGATTTAGTTTCATTTCATCCGGTTAGTGGTATATCTCTAATCAGGAAAATCGAGAATACGAGGAAAAACTGAATAACTACAATAATGCTGTCGTTTTTAACTCCACGTATATATATATATAAATATATATATGTATTTATATACATATAAATATATATATATTCATATATATATATTTGCATATATATATACACATATATATATATACTCGTATATATATATATATATATACATATACATATATATGTATATATATACTAGCCAATTACCCGCGCGTTGCTGCGAGTTCGTGAATTATCCCTAAACTAACCATACCATACCTAACTTTAAGCATTAACCCTACAGTGGTTTGTTTAATTATATTGATTCTTATGTTACAAAAATATTAACTTAAGGGGGACTACAGTTTTGGAGTGTTCCCTCACCATAAACCACTTAACTTTAACCCTTAACGCTAAGGAAAATATTATTTAGAATTAAATATAGGTTTAAATACTCCCCCTCCCAGGTGTGCGCCCCCCCTCCCGAAATTGGAAAACCCTAGTTTGAAAATACATGCATACACAAACACAAATATCATGTGTACGCATTTTTCTGTGTGCGTGTGTGTGTGTGGATTGACAATAAATGTCTTCAGCTGAGAGGTGAAGAAATATATCTAGTTTATTTATCTTCAGAATATATATAATTATAGTGGTTTACTCTGCAAAAACGTAGGAGCTTGTGAAGAAACTATATCCGCCCGCACAAAAATTAAATGAAAACCATTATATTAACATTTGGTAAAATTATACAATCATTTTCCATAAACATGCCTTCTTCTTACAAAAGCTATCATGGTTTGTACATACATACATATACCAAGGCTTTTTCCCCCTTCCAAGGGAGGTAGCCAAAAAGGGAAAGGCATAAAAACACTCCCACTCATTTCATCCCTAAATACACTCCACACCCCTCCCACCCTCCCTCTCATCTGAGCACCTCCTGGATGACGGGTCATCCCTGCACCCTGCCCACCGCCCTGGGTCAGAAGCAGTGTCGCAAGACACAGCACATCCACAGCAAGGCCGCTTCATTTAATCGGCGACCTCCCTCTCCGTCCCCCCTTGCATATAAGGAGAGGACGGGGAGAAATCCCTTCGGGCTGCGTCAAAATTTGCTCACACATACTACCTCACCCCCCACCTCCGCCCATTCCTCCTCATGCAATCACAACATCATCCATATACAACCATTCTCCACTCACCTCTGTCTTCCGTCCTCTCCCTTCCTTCCTCAACAGACATTCCCCTCTTCCCCAAAGCCCCCTTCACCCCATCCATCCACCTCATCCTAGGACGTCCCCTCATGTTCACTCCCTCCACATCTGCCTTCCATACCTCTTTTACTAGTCTTTCTTCACTCATTCTTTCCATGTGTCCAAACCATCCTAATATTCTTTCATCAACCCTATCTCCCAAATCCTTTTTCACCCCTGTTCTCCTCCTCACCTCCTCATTTCTCCCTCTCTCCAGCCTAGTAACCCCCACCATACTTCTCAGACACCTCATCTCAAACACATTCAAACTCCTTCTCTCTTCTTCTCTTATGTTCCACGTTTCTGCCCCATACAGTGCTGTTGGCACAATCACTCCTTCATACAGTCTCCTCTTCGCATCCATTCCCAAATGTCTATTCCTCATTACACTCTTTAATCCACCAAGGCATTTACTCGCTTCTCTCAATCTACATTCTACCTCCACCTTCACTCCACCTTTTCCTGCTACACTTGCACCCAAGTATCTAAAACTATCCACTTCCTCCAGTCGCTCTCCCTTAATGTTCACTTCCAGTCTACTGCCACTTTCACCCCTTGTACATCTCATCACCTTACTTTTACCCACATTTATCTTTAGCTTTCTTCTATCACATACTCTCCCAAACTCTGCCACCAGCTTCCTCAATCCCTCCTCTGACCCTGCCACAAGCGCAGTGTCGTCCGCAAACAACAGCTGGCTCACCTCCCACTTTTCTCCATTTTCTTTAACCATCTCCAATCCCTGACCCACTACCCTAGCATTCACCTCCCGCACCACCCCATCCATGTATAAGTTGAACAGCCAGGGCGACATAACGCATCCTTGACGAAGTCCCACCTTTACTTCAAACCACTCACTCTCTCCATTTCTAATCCTGACACAAGCTCTACTACTCTCATAAAAACTCTTGAAAGCTCCCAAAAGCTTTCCTCCTATCCCATAAATCTGCATAACCTCCCACAGTGCCTTTCTGTCTACCCTATCATAAGCCTTTTCCAGATCCATAAAAGCCCAAAAAAACAACCTTCCCCTTTCCTATAGCTTTCTCACATATCTGTCTTACCACAAAGATCTGATCTACACAACCTCTACCTGTCCTAAATCCACACTTTTCCTCGCCAATTACTCCTTCTGTTCCTCTCCTAATCCTCTCAATTAAGATCCTCCCATAAGCCTTCCCTACTACACTTAACAGGCTAATCCCTCTGAAACTACTACATTCACACTTGTCCCCTTTTCCCTTGTAAAGAGGAACTATACAGGCACTTCTCCAGTCCTCCGGTACTCTACCCTCTCTCCAGCAAACATTAAATAACCTCACCAACCAGTCCACCATCACTGAACCTCCCCTTTTCAGACATTCTGCATGGCATCCATCCAGACCAGGTG
>NC_134796.1:36300976-36308476 GCF_046742065.1 Oratosquilla oratoria
TTGTCTAGGTTATTTAGGTGATAAAGGAAGAAAAGGGCTGTTTGGGAATTTGTGATTTGAGACAACTGGGTGTTTGTGAATTGTGCACTATGGCGCCAGGCAAAAGCCTTGGGACGGAGAGGGCGAGGTGGACGATGAGGGGGATGAGTTGTAGAGATTTCATCTGTGGAAAGAGGGGTCGTGTCTGAGTGACTAAGGATATGTTTATCTGACCCTCGCTAAGATTATATTGGTCGGAAGGGAGTAGAGAAGTTTTATAGATATGTGGAAAAGAGTTCTTATTGGAAATGGGCTATTTTAACCTCCACTGATAGATACATGACGTCCTGCATCTTCAGGGGCGAGAGCTAGAGTGCATGTTTAGTTGCGTCGACGCAGAGTCATGGGATGAGACTTGCGTATTGGTGATTGGTGTGTGTCTGTGATAGGTGGGTTGTGGATGGGAGGTGAGATTGGGTCGAGGTTCAGTTTGACCTTTCTCAACTTCTCTCCATGTATGGTGAAGGTGGATTGATCAGAAGGATCTGTTAGTAGGAAGACATTGTTAGGGAGTGAACTTGTGACTATGAAGGGGCCTAGGAATTTGGGTTTGAGTTTGTTTGTTCGACCTGAGTCTTTTACCATGACTGTGTCGTCAGGTGCTATGTCAAGTGGAATTGACCGTTTGTGTTGTTTAGTCTTTGTCTTTTCCTGGGCTTCTTTCAGGTTTGCTCTAACTTTTTTGTAAATTGTTTGCATACCTCTTTTGATGCAGTGTGCGAGGTTATCTATGTTGTATAAAGGTGGGGGGTTGGTTGGTTGAATATTTGGTAGGGTAGGCGCATTGGTTGGCCGAAAATGATTTCATGTGGGGACATCTTTGTTGCGGAATTTACTGTGCTATTGATACTGGCTTGTACCTGTGGTAGCCAGTCTTCCCAAGTGTCCATGAGGTCATTGACCAATGGTCTGAGAATTTCTAGGACCTTGCGATTTGTTCGCTCAGTCAGACCGTTTCCCTGGGGGTGGTATGCAGTGGCAAATGTTTGGTCAATGTTGTAAAGATGTGCTATTTCGCGCATCACTTCATTTTTGAATTCTGAGCCATTGTCAGATAACATTGTGTGTGGTATGTTGTATTTACAAAAGATATTGTTGACCAGGGCTTTGGCTACAGTCTCTGCTGTTTTGTTTTGGAGTGGTATTAAGATTGTGTATTTAGTAAAATAATCTATTGCTGTGAGTACATAATTGGAACCTTGATGGCTCGTTGGCATTTTCAGTAGGTCAATGCCAAGTGTTTCCCATGGCTCAGCAGGGAGTGGGATGTCTTTAATGTGGATTTGTTTCGGGTCAGGGCCTCTGAATTGGTTACAAGTTACACAAGAATCTATGTGTGTGGTTATATCTCTTTTCATGTTAAGCCAGTAATATGTGTGTCTAGCAGTGTTTAGTGTCTTATCTCTGCCCGAGTGGCCTCCCATTGCACTGTCGTGCAATATGTGAAGGACCTTGGGGACTAGGGCTCTGGGAATAACAGTAACCTCTCTTGTATTAATGGTTCTCCTTATGACTCCGTCGACCAGATTGAGTTCCTCAATAGGGACAGGTGGTCGGGAGTGTAAGGGGGTTTGTGAGATGAGATGCTGTTTTATTGGAGACCATATTGGGTCACTGTCTGTTTCATCCCTAAGTTCTCGCATGGGTATGCATGTGGTTTGGGTGATGGGGGTGATGTGAGTTTGTCTGCTCAAGCAGTCTGCCACTACGTTAGCTTTCCCAGCTAAGTATACGATCATGGGATCGTAATCAAGGAGAGTTGTTTTCCATCTAGCAATTCTCCCATGTAAGTCTTTGGAGTTAAAAAGATAGACTAGTGGTTGGTGGTCTGTTAGTATGGTAATCTTGTAGCCTAAAATGAGGTATTTAAAGTGTTTTAGTGCCCATATGATTGCGAGTCCTTCTTTGTGTGTAGTTGAGTAGTTATTTTCAGTTTTGTTGAGGACTCTACTTGCGTAGGCTATGGCGTGTTCTTTGCCATTGTCATCTTTCTGTTGTAGGACTGCGCCTATTCCTTTAGAGGAGGCGTCTGTGTAAAGAAAGAATTCTTTCTTCATATCAGGGAAAACTAGTACAGGGGCTGTGGTGAGTGCGTGTTTGAGAGTGTCGAAACTTTGCTGTTCTGCTTCTGACCATTGAAATGGCTCGCCTTTCCTTGTGAATTTGGTCAGAGGGGAAGCAATATCAGCAAAGTTTCGTATGAAGTGTCTGTAATAGGAGGCTAACCCAATGAAACTTCTTGTTTCATTAGCGTTTCTGGGGGTTGGGAAATTGTTTATTGTATCTATTTTATCTGTGGTTGTGTGAATCCCTTTTGCATCCACTTTATGGCCTAGGAAGGTGAGTTCCTTCATGAGGAATCTACATTTCTTTAATTGAATCTTTAATCCCGTATGTTTGAGACGTTTGATGACAATCTCTAAAGTGTTAAGGTGGTCTCTTTCTGTGGGGCTATATATAATGAGGTCGTCTAAATAGACGAATAATGAGATTCCTATCATGTCACTGAAAATGCGGGTCATCAACCTTTGTTGGGTTGAGGGGGCATTCTTAAGGCCAAAGGGCATACGTTCAAAGCGAAAGTGTCCTTTGTCCGTGGAAAATGCAGTTACGGGTTTTGATTCCTCTGTTAGTTCGACCTGCCAGAAGGCTGACTTGAGGTCTATTGTGGAAAAAACAGAGTTCCCGTTGCCAATGCATTGTAGTAATTCTTGCATGGCGGGGAGGGGGTGTGGGTCAGATTGAGTTAGGTTGTTTATTTTTCTGAAGTCAACAACAGGGCGTAAGGTTCCGTCTTTCTTAGGGACCAAAAAGAGGGGACTGTTCCATGGGGAGTCTGAATGGGAAATTACGCCTTGGTGTATCATCTCATGTACACTGTCATTGACTTGGGATTTCCTACTGTGGGGTATGCGGTAAGCGGGGGTGTATGAAGGGGGGGTGTTTGGGGGAATTTGGATGTGATGTTTGATTATATCACATTTGCCTAGTGATTCGCCTTCTAAGGCGACAGCTGATCTATTCCTCTGTAGGAGAGCTAATAGCTCGTTATGACTTTCTCCGTCAGCTGATGTCGTGATTTGGTCTGGGGGAATAGGGGGGAGGGGTTGAGTTGGTCTTACTTGGTTGATGTGTTGCGGCAGTGGTTCCTGGATAGGGGAGTTATGGAGATGGACTGCGCAGATGTTTGTATTCTTCCTGATTTTACGGTGTTGTTCTGAGGTGTTTATTAACATAGCTAGTGTATGTTTATTTTCTGATATTGTGTCCCAGAAGGACTCAATGGTTATGTTGTTAATCCTGGACGTGTCTGAGTCGATTATGACGTCCTGATGGTCTATTGCACCGGGTATGTATAGTGGGACTGTTATTGAATGTCTAGGGGGTATGATGACTGTGTTAGACATCAGTGCCTTTGAGGTGACATAAGGGGGTGGTCGGAAGGAATAGCTGTTAGTGGGATTGGGAGTATTAAAGGAAGGTAGACATGAGAGATGTTGTGTGTCTGAGTCGGGTGTCTCAGGAACTGTTGATTCATTATTTACATCTCGGAAGGAGATTTTGTTAGTCTCAAAGTCTATCTTAGTTTTCCAAATCTTTAGTGAGTGTAGTCCTATTATACCTTGTTGATCAAGGCTCCATTCATCAGCTATGTGGAAAGTTGTGAAACCTACTTTGTGATTGTTGACTTCAATATTTAAGTCTATGGTGTCGTGTAGAGGAATTGTGCTCCCTTCTATTAAGAGTCCTTCCATATTGGAAAATTGAATTTGGGGTGGGTCATTTAATGCTTCATACAGAGCTCTTGGGATGATGTTCAGGTTTGTTCCTGTATCAACCATCATGGCAACTTTAAGTTGGTCTAGGCTTACTTCTAGGGTGAGGTATTTGTGTTGTGTATGAGATATTCCTATGGTGGTTTGGTGTGTGAGGCTGGTACACGTTCCCCCAATCGTTGTTGAGTACTGGTTGTCGTGTTGGAGGGGGGTATTTGTCGATGGGTGGTGAATGGGTTGTTAGTTCTCTGATGCGGTTGTTGTTGTGTTTTCTGTAGGTAACACTCTTCGTTGGAGTGAGATGATGTTTGGTGTAGGTTGCAGTATTTGATTGGATGTGTTGGTGTAGGGAGGAGTGGGTGTTTAAAGGGGGGTTGAACTTGTTGTTTTTGCTGTGTCCAACACTGGGCATCTGTGTGGGAAAAGGTTCCATGAACTGAGCAAGGGATAGGGTGGTGTTGTACCTGCGGGTATTGTTGTTGCTGTATGCAGTCTTTTGTGTTGTGACTGTTTGATGAATGGTAGGAGCACCACTTAGAAGGTTGTCCTTGATTGGTGGGAGGGGGTTGCTGTGAGTGAAGGCTATTTAGTCTGGGGAGATGGTTGGGGGTATCTAAGGATACATTGCAAGCATTCATGATATCTAAAATATAGGTATAAGCTAGAGGATTTGTAGTGTCTAGTTCCTTTTTGGAGGCTTCCTTTAAACACTTTGGAGGGAGTTGGGAGAGATAGGAAGCTATTTCAAGGAATGTTAGTAGGTGTTTTGTTGGCATTACATTTTGACCAAATTGATCAGTGTGAGTCCAAGGAGAGTTATTCTCTAGGTCTTCTCTGACCTCTTTCATTCCGTTTGCAACAAAGTCCATTATATTAGTAATGGAATGTGGTTGGACTCTAGTGTTATTTAGGAAAGTGATGAGAAATGAAATGTTATTTGGTTGTTTGTTATGAAAAACCTTAAGAAGGTGGCGTTTATATTCCTGATAAGTGATTCCAGATGCAACTAGGGTGTCTAGCATCCTTGCCTTTGAACGGCAAATGTCAGATGGGTTTATTTTCTGACGGCACAAATTTATTTTATCTGTCTCTGAGTATTTTATGTTCTTGGAGAAAAACAGGTCACATGCTGTCAAGAAATCTGTAATGGATATTCCACTATCCTGGGAAAAGGTTGGGATTTCTGTGAGGGGGGTTATGGTTTGATAGTTGTTAATTATTGTTGGTTGAGTTAGTGGGTAAGGGTAATATTGTGGGTTTGGAGGAAGGTTAGGTTGTGGTTGGTGGTATGGTGTAGAGTGGGTTTGACCAGATGGGGTATGGGGGGAAGGAAAGGGGAAGTTTTGGTACTGCTGCTGAATGGGAGGGGGGTTATTATGTGTTTGGATATGGGGGTTGGATGGATTATGGTTTATAGGAGGTTTTGTTTGCATATTTGGAGGAGCAATATGAGGAGTTGGTTGGGTGGGTTGTTGTGGTTGAGATGGTTTGGAGATGTCTACTTGAGAAGGCTGGTTGAAAAAAGGTAAGACATCGTTCTCATAAAGAGGGTCTATTGGAGTATCTGCATTGGGATTAGTTTTGTCAGGATTATTTAATTGGTCATTGGTTAACTGTTTAGAGGTATTGTCAACCTGTGGATATAGGTAAAAATGGTCTGGTTTGTCATTGCCAATTAAGTCTTCTGTGTGTATTTCCTCTTTGTCACTGGATATGTCATGTTGTTGTTTGTCTTCTCTAGACTTTGAGAAGACGCTATGTAAACTTTGTTTAATTTTGGATCTGGTGGCAAAGGCCATGTTGTTAAGTCATGTATTAGTTAATAGTTAGTTTTGATTTGTAATCTAAGAAAAAAAAAGGGAGTTGTTAAAATATGAATAATAGGTATATAGTAACTAAGGGTATTATGTTATGCTTAGATATGGGAAGGGGGATATAGTAATGGGATTACAAAATCATAAAAATATATCTGTATGTATATATGAAAAAAAATGGAATTAATATTATATAATAAGGAGTTAATTTTGTGATATTATTCTTATAATAGGATTAATTATGGTTGTTCATAAAAAAAATTACAGCAGTAAGGTAGGTTACATTGATAAAAATGTATAAGTTCTATGTAAATATTGAATTTTTAAACATATAAGAGCTATTTGTTTAAACAAGAATTACTTAACTAGAAGAATGTGGAATTAATATTATATAATAAGGAGTTAATTTTTGTGATATTATTCTTATAATAGAATTAATTATGGTTGTTCATAAAAAAATTTACAGCAGTAAAGTAGGTTACATTGATAAAAATGTATAAGTTCTATGTAAATATTGAATTTTAAACATATAAGAGTTATTTGTTTAAACAAGAATTACTTAACTAGAAGAATGTGGAATTAATATTATATAATAAGGAGTTAATTTTTGTGATATTATTCTTATAATAGAATTAATTATGGTTGTTCATAAAAAAATTACAGCAGTAAAGTAGGTTACATTGATAAAAATGTATAAGTTCTATGTAAATATTGAATTTTAAACATATAAGAGTTATTTGTTTAAACAAGAATTACTTAACTAGAAGAATGTGGAATTAATATTATATAATAAGGAGTTAATTTTTTTTGTGATATTATTCTTATAATAGAATTAATTATGGTTGTTCATAAAAAATTTTACAGCAGTAAAGTAGGTTACGTTGATGTAAATGTATAAGTTCTATGTAAATATTGAATTTTAAACATATAAGAGTTATTTGTTTAAACAAGAATTACATAATTAGAAGAATGCATATGCAGATTAAAGGGTATTACTTAATGATAATTTTTGGAGAAAAAAAAAACTTCTAAATGACAATATGCTAATATAGTGCGAGATTACATACTCGTTGTATAGCTAAGGTGTACGTGCGTAGGTATCTAAGGGCGTAAGGGTTACCTTAATACCGTGCTTTGAAGCGAGTTTTTCTGATGTTGTGGTTCTCGGTGGAACGTGACACTCGGATGAGTGGTGGTGGTTGAGCGGATGAGGTGGCTGTTACGCGAGTCAGTGCGCAGCCGGTGTGAGTCCTCTGGGGCGGGTGAGGTCAGTGCTCAAGCGAAGGAAGTCCAGAGGGCTCGGTGAATTGATGTTCGCATAGAAAAAAAATGCGAGTATCAGGTGTGGTTTGGAGTGGGTAATGTATGATTATTATCACTGGAATATATTGGTGTTAAATATAAGGATTGATGTTACCTTTATAATGTTGATTATAGTAGTGGGAGATCAGCCTGTGACGATTGCCCGTGAATAGGGAGTGTAGACCAAGTTCTTGTTCTTGAGAGCGTTTTGTTCAGTGCGGTTATTTGATCGTCGATGTATGTAGTTGGCTCAGAGTGGACGGGTTTGAGGTTCACCGTAGTAGGTACACCGTAGTCTCTTCGAAGTAGTAGGTTGCGGGAGTGCTGCCACCAGTAATGTAACCGGACGGGTGTAACGAACTGTTACGTTACTCTATCCTGGTCACTTATAACACAGAAAATGTTTAAGGGTGTCCACTGCACAAACGCCTCTAAGTTTTGTTTGTTTATTGTCCTATTCAATCTACTGTTTCTCTTGGTACACTCTTACACTATTCTATCACTAAGGCACGTCACTGGCAGAACGCCGCTCCAAGCTCCCGCATCCCGGTTAAGAATGTCGGAAGTTG
>NC_134796.1:36315976-36320976 GCF_046742065.1 Oratosquilla oratoria
AATATAGCCCAAGAAAGAAAGGATTCTATGAAGCCCACATTGGAAAAAAAAAGATAAAAAAGAAGCCCAAGGAAAAAATATATATATAGATAAGCCCACACGAAATGGAAATAAAATTTCAGAAAAAAATAATAGAATATGAATAGCCCTTAGGAAACTAACTTTCCAATAAAGGAAACGTAGAAAGAGCATGAAGCTGATAAGATATATAGAAAACAGATCAATACTTTCCTTTTAAGCCCAACATGGATTAATTGCAAAGCCCAAATTGCATTTTATTGTTTAGCCCAATAATAGGACCAAAATCGTCCTTGGAACCACGAGGTTCCCCTCAGCTGAATAAAATTGCTTGGGGACGACAATCCCAGAGGATTAACTCACTCACCATCCCACTCCCACGCCGCGCCGTGGGAAGTGAGAAATCCCCATTTTTCTTCTTCTTTTTCTTATAACGCTGTTTTGCTTTGAGCGACTACGTCTAGAGTCGCTAAATAAAAATCACCACTCAAGTTCCCTATCAGTGCTACAGGCTCCCTATAACCACCATAAACCTCCCGAACACTACAAGTTTGGCAACACCCTAATGTTTTTCTTCTTCCTCCTTCTTCTCATTCTCATTCTCCAGTTTTTCCTCCTCCTCCTCCTCCTCCTCCTCTTTCTCCTCCTCCTTCTTCTCCTTCTTCTCCTTTTTGGTCCTTTTCTTCTTTCTCCTCCTCCTCCTTTATCTTCTTCTCGCCTCCTCCCTTTCCTCCTCCTCCTCCTCCTCTTCCTCCTATTACTCCTCATTCTCATTCTTGGTCCATCTCCTCTTTCTTCTCCTCTTCTTCCTCAATCTTGTACTTCTCGTCCCCCTTCTCTTCTTCCTCCTCCTCACGCCCGAGTGTGTGCGTGTGTGTGTGTGCGTGTGTGTGTGCGTGTGTGTGTCCGTGTGTGTGTTCGTGTGTGTGTCCGTGTGTGTGTGCGTGTGTGTGTGCGTGTGTGTGTGCGTGTGTGTGTGTGTGTGTGTGTGTGTGTGTGTGTGTGTGTGTGTGTGTGTGTGTGTGTGTGTGTGCGTGTGTGTGTGTATGTGTGTGTGTGTGTGTGTGTGTGTGTGTGTGTGTGTGTGTGTGTGTGTGTGTGTGTGTGTGTGTGTGTGTGTGTATGTATATATATATATATATATATATATATATATGTATATATATATATATTTCTATATGTATGTATATATACATATGTATATATATACATATATACATATATATATACATATATATATATATATATATATATATATATATATATATATATATATATATATATATATACACGTGGAGTTAAAAACGACAGCATTGATATGTGTGTGTGTATGTGTGCGTGTGTGTGCGTGTGTATGTGTGTGTGTGTGTGTGTGTGTGTGTGTGTGTGTGTGTGTGTGTGTGTGTGTGTGTGTGTGTGTGTGTGTGTGTGTGTGTGTGTGTGTGTGTGTGTGTGTGTGTGTGTGTGTGTGTGTATTGACGCAATTGACCTGTTGTGCTGTAGTGACATGTGCTCACCCTCGCAGTGTGAATGAAAGACCTGTAATTAGACGAGGTTTTACGTTTTTTATGATCTTATCTATCTATTTATTTACTTATTTATTTATTTATTTATTTACTTATCTATTTTGAGGGGGAGGGTTAAAATGGAAGTAAAGAAGGGAGGGTCTTAATCAAAATTTTATTTTATTTTATCTATTCATTTTTCTTTTTTTGGGGGGGAGAGGGTTAAAGGTAGAAGTAAGGAAGGGATGGGAGAGTCTTAATTAAAACAAAAACCAAGATCAGAGGATGACAGCCTCGGCTGAGAAAAAAAAAATCGTCTGGAATTAGACTACATAAAATCTCTAAATCCCGTCAACGTACTAGTTAACATAAAACGTTCATTTGTTCCTGGGCATCATAAACTTTTTTACCAAAGAATTCAAGAACAACCAAATGAAATAGTTTGGCAGATGAGGCATAATACAGCTACAAGTATCAATAGGTATATAAGGAGGTAAGTCTTACCTCACCTCAACCTCCTCCTCCTCCTTCTCCTCCTCCTCCTCCTCCTCTTTTTCCTCCCCCTTCCCCTCCTGGTAGTGGTGGTGTTGATTTTTTCTTTGGTTGTGATGACCTTGGTGACTTGATGGTGGTTGTGGTATTGATTGCAGTGACGATGGTATTTGTAGGGAGCATTGGCAGAAACGGTAATATCAACATCATGGTATATCAATACTAATGAGATGGTATGGTATTTATGGTAGATTAGTGGTGATGATGGTGATGGTGGTAGCAATGATGGTTTCAGTGACATGGAACATGTCAGAGGACATAGAGAATATCGCGATGGGAAATATACAGAAGTTAACTAAACCCGCAAACCTTGTTCATTCTTAACTTAAATCATTCTCCATTAATCCTCTAACAAAAAAGAAGTCCCTCTCAGTAGTGGTTTAACTCCTCAGACCTAACTTTTAAGACTGGCTCTAAATATCAGCAGAGTTCTTATCTCAGTTAACTTTAAACCACATTTTGCTAAACCACTTCTGCCTTTCTTTTTCTTCTTCTTGAACAAGCTCGTTCCTAACTTAATTGCTCGATTTCTTGTCTTCCTTCATCAGCTCTTCAACTTTGTTCTTTACTCCTCTTCCTCCTCCTCCTATTCCTCCTCCTCCTTTTCATTCTCATTCTTGGTCCATCACCTCTTTCTCCTCCTCTTCTTCCTCCAGCTTGTACTTCTCGTCCCCCTCGTCTTCCTCCTCTCTCTCTCTCTCTCTCTCTCTCTCTCTCTCTCTCTCTCTCACACACACACACACACACACACACACACACACACACACACACACACACACACACACACACACACACACACACACACACACACACGCACACACGCATACACACACACACACACACACACACACACACACACACACACACACACACACACACACACACACACACACACACACACACACACACACACACACACACACACACACACACACACACACACACACACACACACACACACACACACACACACACACACACACACACACACACACACAGACACACACACAGGCACACACACACTATCAGTTGATTAACAAGCAGGAAACAGACTCACCGCTAATAACCAAAGTCTGGGCTTATCGCTATAGCTTCACTGTGCAGATTTCTTTCAGCCAATAATGTTTTGTTTTGAATGCGATATTTAAGTACAGAGGCAAAAATTGGTGAAACGGCGTACCTGAAGGAGCGTAAGACATTGTTGCTAAATTCCTTTCGTGCTTCTGGCTAGCGTGACCAACCTGTCCTCCATTTTGGTGCCAATGCCATATTTTGCATCAAACATCGATGCTATTATTATCTATTTGCAGCAATATGTATTCTTGTTTTCAATCATTTCCTCGAAAAGTGGATCCCGCAAAAGGAAAAGGAAAATCTTTTGTATTCAGTAATTAATTTTTTTTTCGCCACAAACATCTGGGCTATCATTATCTATTTGCAGCGATATGTGTTGTCGTTTGGAATAATTCCTCCAAAAATAGATCACGTAAAAGGAAAAGAAATAATAAGAGAAAGTTCTTCTATGAGGTATGCAATGGGATGCAGTGGCGTGCAGTAGCATGTGCTTCTGTAGGGCAGCGTTTTTCAATCTGTGGTGCTGAAATCAATTACAGGGGGTGCTAGGAAGTGATGCACACACAAATCACATTTGACATTTTCCATGCTATTTTACTTTTCTAGGGTGCTCTTATTTCTTCTGCAAACAATATTGTCAATTTGTTTCTAAGGAATCGAGAAAATAAATCATCAAGCAGTACGCTGCACTTTCTTTTATACTTCTAGTAAAAAGATAGGTGTGCTGGACTGCTTAGACATGACAACAGCAGGGGGTGCTATGGTCGGTTGGAAAAGGTTGGGAAATGCTGATCTAGGAGAACGTTTCCTAACCTTTTCCGACCCTACCACCCTCCCTAACTAATATCTTATTACCAGAAGGATAAAAGAAAGTATTCATCACTTCCCAGCAACCCCTATATATGATCTCAGCACCCCAATTTATGAAACGCTGCTTTAAGGTCACCGATATGCTTGGTGTAGACACATCGTATGTCGTCCATTCTAGGTCGACTCTCTCGGAGGTGACCTCGTGAGCAGGGTCGTCGCTACGCAACGAGCGTTCATTCATAAGAAGACGACGGCGAGGAGACTGCGCCAAGGGGCGATGAGTAGCTGCGGCCGAAGCCGTCACCTTTGCCCTATTATGCACTTTGGGGAAAGATGGAAGGAAGAATGAAAGATAGAAAGAAACAAAGAACAAGAGAATAAAGTAAGGAAGGAAGAAAAAAGGAAGAAAAAGAAAGAAAGAAAGAAAGGAAGAGAGAAAGAAGGAAAAAAAAAAGAAAGAAGAAAGAAAATGAAAGAATGACAGAAAAAAGATAGAGAGATAAAAAGAGAAAGAAAACAGGAAAGAAAGAAAGCATAAATAAATGAATAAAGATAAACAAATATATAGATAAAGAAATAAAGAAAGAATAAAAGAAAGAAACAAGAAACAGTGAGAAAAAGAAAGGAACAAACAAACAAAAAAGGAAGGAAGTAAGGAAGAAAAGAAAGAAAGAAAAAGAAAGAAAGGAAGAAAAGAGAAAAGAGGAGGAAAAGAAAGAATGAAATAAGGAGGGAAAAGAAGGTAGAAAAATGAATGGAACAAAAAATAAAGGACAAAAGAAGGAAGGGGAAGAAAGATAGAAAGAAAGAATGGAAGGAAGAAAGAAAGAGAGAAAGAAAGGGAGAATAAGAAAGAAAGAAAGAGAGATAGAAAGAAAGAAAGAAAGAAAGGAAGGAAGAAAGAAAGGAAGGAAGAAAGATAGAAAGAAAGAAAAAAGAAAGATCGAAAGGAAGAAAAGGAAAAAAAAGAAAGGCAGAAAAAAGGAAAGAAAGGAAGAAAAGCAGAAAGGAAGAGAGGAAGAATGAAAGAAAGAACTGAAG
>NC_134796.1:36328476-36330976 GCF_046742065.1 Oratosquilla oratoria
ACACACACACACACACACACACACACACACACACACACACACATATATATATATATATATATATATATATACATATATATTATATAATATATATATATATATATATATATATATATATTGGTGTAGCCAGGTAGTATATTTTGTAAAATATAATATATATATATATATATATATATATATATACATATATATTATATATATATATATACATATATATATATATATATATATATATATATATATATATATATTATATATATTGAACATTTTTAGAAGCTCTGCCGTGGGATTCCAACCCCGACCCGTTTGTCCATAATCACGAGGCCAAGACCCTAGCGACCATGCTAATGTGATGGTTCAAAAGGACTGAACAAGTCCCCGACCACGCTTCTCGTAACATTGGAAGATCTAGTCTTATTTTCATCCAATCCCCGTATTAGGTGAGCCCTCTGACAAGTTGTGTATGTTAAAGACAGACTGAACATTTTTAAAAATGTTCAATCTGTCTTTAACACACACACACACACACACACACACACACACACACACACATATATATATATATATATATATATATATATATATATTATATATATGTATTATGTATATATACATATGCATGTGTATGTGTGTGAGTGTGTGTGTATTTTATAGTTGTATTTACCTATTTGTATTTTACCGGAAAAGAGCCATGCTCGTAGTGATCTGCTTTTGTATCTTTCCGCATCTTGTATAATTTTGGCACTCACTGTTTACTCATTCAGTATGCTCCAGATATCTATTCCCCCCTCCCCATCACCTCCAGTTCCCGTCTCTTCATATTTACTGGATTAATTCCGTTTAACTGTTCTCTTCTATGGTATTATATATCTTCATTCTCGTTCAACTTTTCTTCACTTAAATAAAAATATCTTTCACCATATTTTCTGTAGCAAGTTATTAATGTTTCTTGATACAGTGAATTAAACGTATGTATAATTATCTATTTTCTTCCCAATTATATACACTTGGCTTGTCAATTTACACCAAGGGACTTCCGCCTGGGATCCTCAATCCACTCACTAAGTCACCTCTGCTCTGACGTCACTACCTTATTCATCCAATGATCTTTAATGTTACAAACAAGTGCCTCCCCCAAGGGCGTGACTCTTCTCCCATGCACCAACAATTTTTCTTTCTCCTCCTCCACCCCTCTCCAATCAGAAAGAATGTTACAACGTCCCAAGCAACACTGCCCACACAAACAATCCCGACATCGAAGCGGAATGGCCAAGTCCACATATTGTCACATCAGCATTAAAATATGTTTCCTAGCGGTTGTTTATAAACTTCAGACGGTGAGCGAGATTATGCAACTCTTTCGCTGCTTATGTTTGGAAAACATCCCACACACAAAATTGAAATTGTCGCCACCCACCCCTCCATCCACCCCGCCCGTCTACTACACTTATATACCAGCCACTTACAGGGCTCGGCAGCTATCCCTGGTTGTCCCGACCAATCATTTTCTACTACCCTCTTACAGGGCCCGCTAAAAAATTAAAGTCACCCATAATTGCTATGTTTCCACCATCTATCAGTATTTCTAATAATGCATTCTTTGTGTCTTCCAGTAATTTGGAATGATCACTATCAGACAAAGCCTGTGTTGTTGGGGCCACATATCTACTACGATAAAGTAGTAGCCTCTGTCTGTCTGTCTGTTTGTTTGTTTGATCCCGAACTCCTCCTAGGAATTTGCAGATAGACCCCCATAACCATATATATTCTGATACCCTATCCCTTCAGGGACTTGAATAACTATATTTCATTTCCAAAAAATAATTATTTTGGTTAGGGTTAAGGGTTAAAATTAGGTGAGTGATTATTCACGAACTACTCCTAGGTTTTTGCAGATAGACCCCTATAACCATATATATTCTGAAACCTTATTACCTGTCTGTCTGTTTGTTTGTTTATTTGTTTGTTCAGGAACTCCTCCTAGGGTTTTGCATGTAGACCCCCATAACCGTATATATTCTGATACCCTATTACTTCAGGTACTTGGATAACTATATTTCATTTTCAAAAAATATATATATTTTGGTTAGAGTTAAGGGTTAAGGTTAGGTGGGGTATGGTTAGATATGAGATTATTCACGAACTCCTCCTAGGTTTTTACAGATAAACCCCTATAACCATATATATTCTGAAACCTTATTACCCAAGGTACTTGGATTACTATCTTTCATTTGTCTGTCAGTTTGTTTGTTTGTTGCTGGACTGCAGAGACGTGTCCCTGATATCTGACAGCTTGACAACGGTCCGTCAGGAAGTCGATAGCCAAGCCACCAAGGGGGTTGGAAGGCCAAAGTGAATGGCTTTGGTGATGATAGTAGTATGATCAACAAGGTCAAAGGCTTTCTTGAAGTCAATGAACGCCACTGCAAGTGAAGTCTTGCGCACCTCGAGATTTTCATAGATAAAGTCAAGGAAGCTAATAAAATAGTGAGTGGTGGAG
>NC_134796.1:36343476-36345976 GCF_046742065.1 Oratosquilla oratoria
TACCACTACTACCACCACTACCACTACTACCACCACCACCAATAGTACTACCACCACTACCACTACTACCACCATATATTGGTCGACGGCTCGTGGGCGTGTGTAGATATGCAATCGCATGTACATATACGTATATGTACACATAATTATGTATACATCTTTATTACCTATGTAAACATCCAGTATTATATATGTATAAATATAACAAAATTAATTGTAATTATATATATACGTGTTCCAAGGACTCTTGTCCAATATAGATTATGTATAAACTATTTTGGAACCACCAGTCCGGTTCACCCGCCAAATCGTCGAGCATCCCAAGCTGCCGGCGGGCAGTGTTCATTCTGGCTCCCTATCGAGCAGACCTTGTCTTTTTTTTTTTTTTTTTTTTTCTTTTTTTGAATATGTGATAGTGTTCAGTGAAATTCAATATATGTTTATTTCGTAAATATAATTTTTCATTGTTCCTGTCACAACCAGCACCACTACAACCACCACTACTACCATCACCACTACCACCATCACCACTACCACCACCACTACCACCACCACTACCACTACTAACACCACCACTACTACCACTAGCACTACCACTACTACCACTACCATCATCACTACCACTATCATCACCACCACTGTTACCACCACTACCACCACCACTACTACCAATACTACCACCACCACCACTGTTCCATGGTCATTGTATCTATTTGCTATTATATTATATTCCTCATATTTTACTAGTATTGTTCTTATAATTGTCTCCATTACAGTATTTATATAACTTTTGTAATTTTGTCACCATTACTGAAATTATGTAATTTTTGTTATTTCAGTTTACTCTTGAAAATGTCTTCATTAAGATGAAACGTTGAGTTCAAATAATGGAAATAAATTGAAGAATACAGTGATTTTGTTTCATTTCATCCGGTTAGTGACAAATCTCTAATCAGGAAAATCGAGAATACGAGGAAAAACTGAATAACGACAATAATGCTGTCGTGTCTAACTCCACGTACATATATATATATATATATATATATATATATATATATATATATATGTATATATATATATATATATATATATGTATATATATATTTATATATATATATTAGCCAATTACCCGTGAGTTGCTTAGAGTTAGTGAATTATCCCTAAACTAACCATACCATACCTAAGTTGAGGCCTTAACCCTAACCAAAATATTTCTAAATTAAATATAGGTTTAAACACTCCCCCTCCCCCAGATGTGCGCCCTCCTACCCGAAGGTTGGGAAACCCTACTTTGAAAATACATGCATACACAAACACAAATATCCTGCGCACATTCTTTTGCGTCCGTGTGTGAGTGTGTGGATTGACAATAAATGCCTACAGCTAAAAGATGAGGAAATATATCTACTTTATTTATCTTCAGAATATATATGGTTATGGGTGTTTATTTGGAAAAACCTAGGAACATATTGTAAATAATAAATTTCCACTGCACTACAATTAAATGAAAATAAGCAGTATTTCAACATTTGGTAAAATTATGCAATTATTTTACATTTGCATGATTTTTTCTTACAAAAGCTATGATGGTTTGTAGGAACATTAAGTTCACAAATTTCCATAATCTTTATGAACACATACAGTGGTTTGTTTAATTATATTGATTCTTATGTTACAAAAATAATAACTTAAGGGGGGACTACAGTAGTGGCGTGTTCCCTCACCATAAACCACCTAACTTTAACCCTTAATCCTAACCAAAATATTTTTTAAAATTAAATATAGATTTAAATACTCCCCCTCCGAGGTGTGCGACCCCCCCCCCACCACTCCCGAAGTTGGGAAACCCTAGTTTGAAAATACATGCATACACAAACACAAATATCATGTATACACATTCTTTTGTGTGCGTGTGTGTGTGTGTGTGTGTGTGTGTGTGTGTGTGTGTGTGTGTGTGTGTGTGTGTGTGTGTGTGTGTGTGTGTGTGTGTGTGTGTGTGTGTGTGTGTGTGTGTGTGTGTGTGTGTGTGTGTGTGTGTGTGTGTGTGTGTGTGTGTGTGTGTGTGTGTGTGTGTGTGTGTGTGTGTGTGTGTGTGTGTGTGTGTGTGTGTGGATTGATAATAAATGTCTTCAGCTGAAAGGTGAAGAAATATATCTAGTTTATTTATCTTCAGAATATATATAGTTATAGTGGTTTACTCTGCAAAAACGTAGGTGCTTGTGAAGGAACTATATCCGCCTGCACAAAAATTAAGTGAAAATAACCAATATTTCAACATTTGGCAAAATTATACAATCATTTTCCATAAAAATGCTTTCTTCTTACAAAAGCTATCATGGTTTGTGGCAACATTAATTTCACAAATGTAAATAATATATATGGATACATGCAATGGTTTGTTTAATCATATTAAGATACTACGCGACTTCTGGGGATACTACATAAACCTCCTAACTTTAAACCTTAACCCTAAGCAATTTTTTTTTTCGAAATTAAATAC
>NC_134796.1:36350976-36356640 GCF_046742065.1 Oratosquilla oratoria
ACAAGATGGAGGAAGAAAAGGAGAAGAAAGAGGTGATGGACCAAGAATGAGGATGAAAAAGAGGAAAAGGAAGAGGAGGAGGAGGAAGAGGAGTAAAGAACGAAGTTGAAGAGCTGATGAAGGAAGACAAGAAATCGAGCAATTAAGTTAGGAATGAGCTCGTTCAAGAAGAAGAAAAAGAAGGGCAGAAGTGGTTTAGCAAGATGTGGTTTAAAGTTAACTGAGATATGAACTCTGCTGATATGTAGAGCTAGCCTTAAAAGTTAGGTCACAGGAGTTAAACCACTACGGAGAGGGGCTTCTTTTTTGTTAAAGGATTAATGGACAACGGTTTAAGCTAAGAATGAACAAGGTTTGCAGGGTTAGTTGACTTCTGTATATTTCCCATCGCGATATTCTCTATGTCCTCTGACATGTTCCATGTCACTGAAACCATTATTGCTACCACCATCACCATCATCACCACTAATCTACCATAAATACCATACCACCTTATTAGTATTGATATATCATTATGTTCATATTACCGTTTATACCAATGCTCCCTACAAATACCATCGCCACTGCAATCAATACCACAACCACCATCAAGTCACCGAGGTCATCACAACCAAAGACAAAACCACCACCACCACTACTACCACCACTACCACCACCATTACTATTCCGACTACCACCATCATTACCATAACCACTACCAACCACCACCACTACCACTACTACCACCACAAATACTACCACCACCACCACTGCTACCACCACTACTACCACCACCACTACCACCTCTATCACTACTACCACCACCGATACCACCACCACTACCACCATCACCAATACCACCACTACCACCACCACTACCACCACCACTACCACCATCACTACCACTACTACCACCACCACTACTACCACCACCACCACTACTACCACCACCACCTCCACTACCACCACCACTACCACCATCACTACCACATCCACCACTACCACAACCACCACCATTACCACCATCACTACCACCACTACTACCACTACCACTACCACTACCACGACTACCAGTACCACCACTATCACAACCACTACAACTACTACCACCACCACTACCACCATCACTACCAACATCACCACTACCACCACCACTACCACAACTACCACTACCACCACCACCACTACCACCACCACCACTATCACCACCACCACTACCACTACCACTACCGCCACCACTGCCACTACCACTCCCATCACTGCCACCACCACGACTACCACCACCACTACTACCACCACCACTACCACCACTACTACCACTACCACCACTATCACCACTATCACCACCACAACCACTTTATTTCCGTTCCCGACGAGCATACTCGTATTCCCAACGTGTGGAGGTGGGTGAGGGAGGGAGAGAGAACATGAGGGAGGGGGAGGGGGGGAAGGGGCAGGGGGAGGAGGAGGAGGAGGAGGTCGATGTGAGGTAAGACTTACCTCCTTATATACCTATTGATAATTGTAGCTGTATTATGCTTCATCTGCCAAACTATTTTATTCGGTTGTGCTTGAATCCTTTGGTAAAAAACGTTTATGAAGCCCAGGAACAAATGAACGTTTTTTGTTAACTAGTACGTTGACCCGATTTAGAGATCTTATGCTGTCTAATTCCAGACGTTTTTTTTTTCTTCTTTTTTTGTCAGCCGAGGTTGTCATCCTCTGTTCTTGGTTTTTGTTTTGATTAAGACTCTCCTATCCCTTCCTTACTTCCACCTTTAACCCTCTCCCCCCCCAAAAAAAAAAGATGAATAGATAAAATAAAATAAAATTATTATTTAGACTCTCCCTTCCTTACTTCCATTTTAACCCTCCCCTTCAAAGTAAATAGGTAAATAAATAAAAAGATAAGTAAATAAATAGATACGATAATAAAAAACGTAAAACCTCGTCTTTCACACTGCGAGGGTGAGCACATGTCACTACAGCACAACAGGTCAATTGCGTCAATATACATACACACACAGACACACACACACACACACACACACACACACACACACACACACACACACACACACACACACACACACACACACACACACACACACACACACACACACACACACACACACACACACACACATCAATGCTGACGCTTTTTACTCCACGTGTACATATATATATATATATATATATATATATATATGTATATATATATATATATATGCATATATATATGTATATATATATATGTATATATATATATATATATATATATATATATATGTATATATGTATATATTCACTATAAAGTAATGTCGTAGCACATTGATAAAATATACTTTTTATCCCACAGTCGGAGAAAAGAAGACACTAATGTCGAACGTTCTGTATATTTCGATCACTAACTGTGACCCTCTTCAGCAGAATGAATACATAGTGGAAGGCATATGCTTATATACAAAAATGTGAGGTGAGAAAAGGAACAAGCTCAGGTTACGTGACCGATGCTCCGCAGGTCGCATGGGGTTTTGTGACCTTGGAGTACATGAGGTAGCACATGGTTGACTGCTGAGGTAGTGATGCAGTCAGGTGACCACTGGCCATTTGATATATATTAATATATTTTAATAATATATATATATATTCTTTTTTCTTTTTCGCGATGTTCCCATTTTCGTGAAATTCTCTTGTTTTTACTAACTCTTTGTACGACAGTCTTTCCATCCTATTTGGCTGACTCTGGTCTCATTCTCTTTACAAAGTGCATATGAATATTTTTTTTCTTTCTCCTTTTTTTATTCTTTAAATTTCTCCTCTGAAGACATTTTATGTTTATTTGGATCTCGTGCATACTGTACATCCATATATATGTATAGATTACACACACACGCACACACACACACACACACACACACACACACACACACACACACACACACACACACACACACACACACACACACACACGATTGGTAGAGGTCCCGGCAGCCACTACAGCGGTCTGGGTTCGACTCCCGCCCAGGGATGAAATAATTTCAGTATCGCTGCGCTGCGAGTCGTTACTCCAATGCTCGTGGGCGTGGAGTTGGTAGTGTGTGTGCGTGTAAGGTCACAGCATTACCCATAGATCGGTCCTATATAAGCTCTGAGCTCTCTTCTGGGAGGGAAGTAGCTGTCGATCACAAGTCCAAAACGTGATCCAAGACCATGGTGAATCACAAACACACACACACACACACACACACACACACACACACACACACACACACACACACACACACACACACACACACACACACACACACGACTCATGGCGCAATGGTAGAGTTCACGGCTGCCACTACGGAGGTCCGGGTTCGAATCCATCCCAGGGCTGAAATAATTTTAGTATTACTTTGCTACGAGTCGTTACTCCAACTCGTGAGAAGGTTGTGTTTGTGTGCGTGTAAAGGTTACAACATTACCCATAGATAGGTCATATATGAGCTTGACCTCTCGTCCGGGAGGGAAATAGCTATCAAGCAGGAGTCCAGCACTTGATCCAAGGCCATGGTGAATCACACACTCCAATACCCCTCCACCAGCACTCAATCGTTCCCCAGTTACATGTGACTTTAATATTTTTAAACAAACTGCCCCTTTATATACACATGAATATTTTTCTAGCATTTTCTGATTGCGACAAAAAAAGAAATTAAATAAATATTGTAACCTTTCTCATCTCCTTTGGACCTAATCCATTCTTCATATTTCATAAGTGCGTATGCTTGTATGTGTGTGTGTGTGTGTGTGTGTGTGTGTGTGTGTGTGTGTGTGTGTGTGTGTGTGTGTGTGTGTGTGTGTGTGTGTGTGCGTGCGCCAGTGTGAGTGTATCTACGTGTGCTTTTGTATATGAGTATGTTTGCGTGTGTGTGTGTGTGTGTGTGTGTGTGTGTGTGTGTGTGTGTGTGTGTGTGTGTGTGTGTGTGTGTGTGTGTGTGTGTGTGTGTGTGTGTGTGTGTGTGTGTGTGTGTGCGCGCGCGCGTGTCAGTTGCTAACTACCGAGTTTTATGCTTCGCCCCTTCAAGAAATTTCGCCTTTTGTGTACCACTCGCCCGACCGACTGACCATCAGCATTGGCAGCAAAAGGAGATGCGACAAGCAGTGTCACACCTCCTGAGCCTCGACAACGGGGAAGGCTAGAATTGGGAGAAGAATGACTTTCAACGGCGCACTTAGTACCTGGAGGAGATCTTGGACCAGGCCCAAGGACCAGGATTGGCGGAGACTCTCGCCCAAGAGCTCCTGCCCACAAAAAGATAAAAGGACCATGGAGCGGCCGGGGGTTCCACTTTGGAGAAGACTTCCCCCCCGGCCTACTCCTGAAAGAAGACGAAGCCCAAGCCCAAGGGCTTATTCAGGAAGGATAAAAGCCCTAGAGCCCGTTGAAAAGGAGCCCAAAGAAGCCCCTTCTGCAAAGACGCAGCAGCCCATGAGGGTGCATTTAAGGCTCATCCCAAAGCCGGAGGAGTTGACGATGTGCCCAGTCGATTCTCCGTGGAGGACACCTCCAGGTTGGTATCGTACAAGAAGTGATATCAATTCCTGGAGGTAGTGAATATAGCCCAAGAAAGAAAGGATTCTATGAAGCCCACATTGGAAAAAAAAATAAAAAAGAAGCCCAAGGAAAAAATATATATATAGATAAGCCCACACGAAATGGAAATAAAGTTTCAGAAAAAAAATAATAGAATATGAATAGCCCTTAGGAAACTAACTTTCCAATAAAGGAAACGTAGAAAGAGCATGAAGCTGATATGATATATAGAAAACAGATCAATACTTTCCTTTTAAGCCCAACATGGATTAATTGCAAAGCCCAAATTGCATTTTATTGTTTAGCCCAATAATAGGACCAAAATCGTCCTTGGAACCACGAGCTTCCCCTCAGCTGAATAAAAGTGCTTAGGGACGACAATCCCAGAGGATTAACTCACTCACCATCCCACTCCCACGACGCGCCGTGGGAAGTGAGAAATTCCCATTTTTCTTCTTCTTTTTCTTATGGGGCTGTTTTGCTTTGAGCGACTACCTATAAAGTCGCTAAATAAAAATCACCACTCAAGTTCCCTATCAGTGCTACAGGCTCCCTATAACCACCATAAACCTCCCCAACACTACAAGTTTGGCAATACGCACACACACACACACACACACACACACACACACACACACGTACGCACGCACGCACGCACGCACACACACGTATTTTTTCTTCTTCATTTCAGAAACCACAGGGATATCAAAAGATCGAAACACCAAACGCTTCCGTTTATCACCAAGGCGTCTTCAGAACACAAGGAAGATCAATAGAAGACAACATAAATACAGAGATGTTGATGATGGAACCCTCTCATTTATTTTATGTAGGTATATCGTCCCCTAACATTCTTCCCTGCACTCGGAAGATGTATGTGTGTGTGTGTGTGTGTGTGTGTGTGTGTGTGTGTGTGTGTGTGTGTGTGTGTGTGTGTGTGTGTGTGTGTGTGTGTGTGTGTGTGCGTGTGCGCGAGTGTGTGTGTGTGTGTGTGTGTGTGTGTGTGTGTGTGTGTGTGTGCGTGTGCGTGTGCGTGATCGTGTGTGTGTGCGTGTGTGTGTGTGTGTGTGTGAGAGGAGGAGGAAGACGAGGGGGACGAGTAG
>NC_134796.1:36357140-36359640 GCF_046742065.1 Oratosquilla oratoria
ACGCACGCACGCACAGCACACACGGACGCACGGACACACGCACGCACGCACACACACACACACACACACCCACACACACACCAAGGTTTTTTTTAGAAAACCACAATGAAATCAAAAGATCGAGCGTAAACACCAAACGCCTTCGCATCACCAAGGCAGCTTGAGAGCACAAGGAAGATCAATAGAAGACAAGCATAAATAACAGAAACTAAACACGGCATAATGGAGAAGGCCACACACAACATTCATGTACCTTTTGTGGCTTTCATGCAACAAAGTACAGAAGATGTTGATGACGGGACACTCATCTTATTCCTGTAGGTATATAGCTCCCCTACACAATTTTCTACCCTGAACATCCGATGATAGTGTAGTGAGTGAGTGTGTGGTGTGTGTCGTGTCTGTGATGTGTGTGTGTGTGTGTGTGAATGTGTGTGTGTGCTGGTACTGTGCTATATGTAGTGTGTGTGTGTGTCTGTGTGTTGTGTGTGATGTGTGTGTACGCGAGTCGTGTCCTAGTCTGTGTGTAGTGGTGTGAGTGTCGAGAGGACGAGAGGGGGACGAAAAGTACAAGATCTTAGAGGAAGAAGAAGCAGCAGAGAATAAGAGGATATGGACCAAGAATGAGAATGCAAAGTGATAGGAGGAGGATGAGGAAGAGGACGGAGGAGGAAGATGAGGCGATGAAGAGGCAGGGAGGAGGAAGAGGAGTAAAGAACTGAAGTTTGAAGCGATCTGATGAAGGAAGACAAGAAGTCGAGCAATTGAGTTAGCCAACGAGACTCCGGGTCTCAAGAAAGAAAGAAAGGGCAGAAGTGGTTTAGGAAGATGTGGTTTTAAAGTTCACTGATTAAGAACTCCTCAGCAGATACATTTAAGCCAAGTTTTAAAAGTTAGGTCACACGAGTTAAACCCTTATGGAAAGAACGGACTTCTATTATTATTAGGGAGATTAATGGAGAACGGTTTAAGTTAAGAAAGAAAACAAGGTTTGGGAGCTTACATTAGCTTCACAATCATACACTCGCGCGCGATGTTCTCTATAACCATTTGAGGTAATGTTCCCTTGTCGCTGTCGCCACCATGACACCAATCATCACCAACTATTCTAACCATGAATCCTCAATAGTGCCACAGCACCACTCGACCATAGTCCGACAACCACAACCACACAACACTATACATCGTCTCCACATAGTGCCACAACCACTGAGCTACCAATACCACCGCTAACTATTAGTGGTCATTACTATACGAAATATCATGCAAATGATATTACCGAGTTTCTCCCTAATGCTCCCTAGACCAATACCAACGCCACTGCAATGAACACCACAACTAACAAGAACGTACACACAAGGTCATACACATACCACAGACAAAATCACCACCACCACTACAGCCACCTTTATTAAACCGACCAACACTGCCACCATCACTACAATTACCAACTACCACCCTCGTACTACTACCAAGAACTATCAAACTATACTACTACCACACTACCACCATTACCCCCACAATTTCGCCCACTCACCACTACCACCACCGACCAGCACTGCCCACCACCACTATATAGCGACCACAACCGCACCACTACTGACCACGCACCACTCCCGCCCTCCCTACCACCACCACCCACATATCTTAACGTACCACTACACCTACCTTCCTCACCACTACACACACCATTGACCACAACTGGAGCCTTCTACCACTACCATTATCACCACACACTACCACTACTACCGCCACCACTACGTGACTACCGACCCACTGCACCCACTACCCCACCGCGCCCACGACCCCCACCACCCACTACCTCGTCGCGCTAGAGCTACCACAACTACCAACCATCTACCACTACTACCTGACAGCGACCACCAATCACTACTACCAACCACCACTACCAGACCATTCACCACTACCGGACACCTACCATATACTACCACCAGGCACCACTACAACCCAACCACTACCTACCATCACCTACTGACCCACCACCACTATACCACCACAACTACGCACCACTTCCCAACTTAGCCACTGACTTTGAACACCCTCCCCAACCAATACTATAATTCCAAAGCCACCACACCCTAACTCCCACGAACCACCTACCAACACTAACAACCCAACCATTACCCGACACACACGACCACCAACCACAGCTAACCCCCACGAACCCGCACCACTACCATCACTACCCACTGACCACAACTACCAACCAGACTGTACACATGGTCGATCGTATTTATTTGCGACATTATACTATATATTCCTCATATTTTTACTCAGTATTCTTATTCTTACTCACGAATGTCTCCATTACTGTAATTTAATTACCTTATTGATAATTTTGTCACCATACAAGTCAAAGCTGAAAACATTACGTGTAATTTCTTGATTACTTTCAGTTTACTCCTTGAAAAAATCCATCTTCAATAAGACGACACAGCTAGAGCCTCAGATAAATCGGCAAAAGAAATGGGAAGAATAT
>NC_134796.1:36367140-36369640 GCF_046742065.1 Oratosquilla oratoria
CATTCCTCTCCCAAGTCTGGCCTTCCCCGGTGTCGAGGCTCAGCAGGTGTGACACCGCTTGTCGCATCTCCTTTTGCTGTCGATGCTGATGGTCAGTCGGTTGGGCGAGTGGTAACCCAAAGGCGAAATTTCTTGAAGAGGCGAAGCATAAAACTCGGTAGTTAGCAACGTGCGCGCACACACACACACACACACACACACACACACACACACACACACACACACACACACACACACACACACACACACACACACACGTATACGCAAACATACTCATATACAAAAGCACACGTAGATACACTCACACTGGCGCACGCACACACACACACATACAAGCATACGCACTTATGAAATATGAAGAATGGATTAGGTCCAAAGGAGATGAGAACGGTTAAAATATTTATTTAATTTCTTTTTTTGTCGCAATCAGAAAATACTAGAAAAATATTCATGTGTATATAAAGGGGATAGTTTGTTTGAAAATATTTAAAGTCACATGTACTGGGGAACGATTGAGTATATATATATACATATGAATATATATACATATATATATATATATGGTTAAATTTAATGGCAAGATTATTATTGCAGAGTTTTTTATCTGCCTTTTCTCTCTCTTTGAGAATCTTTTTCCCTTCCACGGGAAGTTGTCTTTAATGTCACCATATGACATTGTTTTGTAAGTTACTTTGGGCATGGGCATGGTAAAGCCATGCCCAAAGTAACTTACAAAACAATGTCATATGGTGACATTATAAGACAACTTCCCGTGGAAGGGAAAAAGATTCTCAGAGAAAGAGAAAAGGCAGATAAAAAACTCTGCAATAATAATCTTGCCATTAAATTTAACCAAACATGCTTGAGAGAAAATCTCCTGCCCATATATACAATCAATATATATACATATATATATACATATATATATATACATATGAATATATATATATATATATATATATATACATATGAATATATATACATATATATATATACATATGAATATGCATATATATATATATATATATACATACATATGTATATGCATATATATATATATGTATATATATATATATATATATATATATATAAAGTATATGTATATAAATCCAAAGAGAATCCCAAAAGAATTCTATAGTTACATTAGAGATAAAAAGGTTGTTAGGAACCACATTGGTCAACTATTATCTGCTGACGGTCAACTTGAATATTCAAATGAAGGAATGTGTAATATCTTAAACAATTATTTTAGCTCGGTATTCGTAAACGAAACACCTCAAAGTGAACTCCAAACTGAAACCTGTGAAAAGTCTAGGGTAAACTTACTCACTACGGTAAATATAAAAAAAAACAAAAATTAAATGGTGTATAGATAAACTCAAAGTTAATAAAACACCAGGGCCTGACGGTTGGCATCCAAGAATCTTAAAGGAAATTAAAAATGAGATTGTTGTTCCATTAGAAATTATTTTCAAGAAATCCATCATATCCGGAGATGTCCCAAGAGAATAGAAGCTAGCTAACGTTACTCCCATATTCAAAAAAGGTGACAAAAAGAAACCAAATAACTATAGGCCTATAAGTTTGACTTCAATCGTAGGAAAAATAATGGAAACTATCATCAGAGATGCTATCGAACATCATTTAGAAAGTAACCGTTTGATAAATGATAGCCAGCATGGTTTCAGACGGAAACGTTCTTGCGTGACTAACTTACTCGAATTCTACAACACAGTTATATCGAATTATGACAAAAGAAACAATATAGATTTAGTATATCTAGACTTTGCAAAAGCTTTTGATACCGTCCCACACGAAAGACTACTTACTAAATTAGCTTTACACGGTATAAGTGGTAGCCTATTAAGTTGGACTAGTAATTGGTTGAATGGTCGAAAACAAAGAGTTGTTTTAAATGGAAAAACTTCTAGATGGGAAAATGTTATATGTGGAGTTCCTCAGGGTTCCGTTCTTGGGCCACTTCTATTCATAGTATATATAAATGATATAGACCATGGACTAAAATCTACTGTTTCCAAATTTGCTGATGATACAAAACTGTGCGGAATGGCAAATGATCATTTAAACCAATTAGATATTCAAGAAGATTTAGATCAATTACAGCAATGGTCTGAAAAGTGGCTAATGAAATTTAACACGAGTAAATGCAAGGTAATGCACATAGGAAAAAACAACAATAAGTACGATTACAAGTTATTTGGAAATTCGTTAACAAAAGTGGATAGTGAAAAAGATCTCGGCGTAATTATCAGTAGCGACCTCAAATCATCCAAGCAGTGTATTTCAGCCTCTGAGAAAGCAAATAAGATTCTAGGACTGATTGCGCAATCTTTTGATTTCAAAAGTCCATCACTCATTAACAAGCTATATAAATCGTTAGTTCGTCCACATTTGGAATATGCTGTTTCCGTATGGTCACCGAATCTCATTAAAGACATTGACAGACTGGAAAAAGTACAAAGACGAGCCACAAAACTGA
>NC_134796.1:36389640-36394640 GCF_046742065.1 Oratosquilla oratoria
GTGTGTGTGTGTGTGTGTGTGTGTGTGTGTGTGTGTATGTGTGTGTGTGTGTGTGTGTGTGTGTGTGTGTGTGTGTGTGTGTGTGTGTGTGTGTGTGTGTGTGTGTGTGTGTGTGTGTGTGTGTGTGTGTGTGTGTGTGTGTGTGTGTGTGTGTGTGTGTGTGTGTGTGTGTGTGTGTGTGTGTGTGTGTGTGTGTGTGTACAACACTAAATGGGTCCCAGTGATTAGAGATACATTTTTATCAACCACAATGCACTTTAATTCTAAGCCATGTAGGCGCTTGCAGAAATTGTAACGTGGTACGCCTGAGGACTCGAAGCTATGCGGCCAGAACGTTACCAGTGCCGAGTATGTGTATGAACTCGTGCATACAGACGTATAAGAAAACTTGCGCTGAACTTATATCTCTCCCCATAACCTTTTATATTCTGATACCCTATCCCTACAGCTACTTGGATAACTATATTTCATTTAAGAAAAAATATTTTCGTTAGGGTTACGGGGTTAAAGTTAGTTTGATCACGAACTCCTAGGGTTTTGCAAATAGACCTCCATAACCTTATATATTCTGATACGTTATCCTTTCAGGTACTTGGATAACTATATTTCATTAAAAAAATATCTTCGTTAGGGTTATGGGTTACAATTAGGTGGGTTATGGTTAGGCGAGTGATTATTCCCGAAGTACTCCTAGGTTTTTGCATATAGACCCCTATAACCATATATATTCTGAAACCTTATATATCAAGGTGCTTGGAAAACAATATTTCTTTTGTCTATCTATCTGTTGGTTTGTTTATTTGTTTGTTTGTTCAGGAACTCCGAGGGTTTTGCATATAGACCCCCATAACCATATATATTCTGATACCCTATCACTTCAGATACTTGGATAACTATATTTCATTTTCAAAAGATATATATTTTTGTTAGGGTTGAAGGTTAAAGTTAAGTGGAATATGGTTAGGTTAGAGATTATTCAGGAACTCCTCCCAGGGTTTTGCATATAGACCCCTATGACCATGTATATTCTGAAACCTTATAACCCAAGGTACTTGGATTACTATCCTTCATTTGTGTGTCAATTTTGTTTGTTTGTTTGTATGTTCACCAACTCCTAAGGTTTTGCAGATAGACCCCCATAATCATATATATTCTGATACCCTATCACTCCAGGTACTTAGATAACTATTTTTCATTAAAAAAAAATCTCTTTTGGTTAGGGTTAAAGTTAGGTGGGGTATGGTTAGGTCAGGGATGATTCACGAATTCGCAGCAACGCGCGGGTAATTTGGCTAGCACACACACACACACATACACACACACACACACACACACACACACACACACACACACACACACACACACACACACACACACACACACACACACACACACACACACACATATATATATATATATATATATATATATATATATATATATTCGTGAAGCGTGGCAGGAGATTCTCTTTTAAGCATATTCTGTTGAAAACGACAGCAAATTCATTAGAAATTAATTTCTTTCTTAAGCTTTCTAGCTCTCGGAAAGTAGATTTCTGGGGGAATGAGAGGGGAAGCAGCAAATTTCCAATTGACATTGGTAACTTATATTAACACAGAAGTCTATGTTATATACAAAATAAATGAAAATAAACAAAACACAGTATAATAAACCCAAGACGTTTCGCAGATTGTTCTGCATCTTCAGTTGGAATGAAGGGAAGTGTGACCAAGACGAGTATAAATATGTATAAAGGAAAAACTTGGAGAGGTCACTTAATGACTCCTCTGTTTGGCTGGCGCTATTTGGTTGGTTCCTAAGCCTAGCCGATCGCCTAAGGCATGACATTTTATCCTCTGCGGGGATATTTTGGACCTTTATGGGTGTTCTCTGATCTGGTGGTTGTATTTTGGTGAGCAAATGTCTCCTGCGTGTAGGTTTCATGCTGGGGAGGAGGGAGAAATCATTTGTTTGTACATTAATAATAGGTTGTAAATCTTTTATGATTACAGCCTCCAAAATGGTCAAACGTTGGAGGTCCTTCTCCTCTGCGACGATTTCTGTGTTGTGTACCATGGTTTCCTTGTCTAGATGGCGTCTGTTGTGGGTCCAAAGGTGGGTCCAAAGGTCACACACCCAGAAGGAGATAGAGTCCACCAACTTCTAATAATGGTTACTCCAACAACGAAGTACAATCTACACTCAGAAGAGTTATTGACACCTGGTACCAAGAACCTCATCACACTACCACAGAACATGAAGGAACTACACACCGCATATTCTACAAGTCCCAGATGTCCAATAAATATAAAGAGGATGAGAAAATATTAAAAGACATTATTAAAAGAAATGTGACCCCCACGAAAGAACGTGACAAAATACCACTCACCATTTACTACAGGAACAAGAAAACATCTTCCCTAATCTTAAGAAATCACACCGCCCCAAAACCTCATGGCATACGTCAATCCCACGTAGTATATAAATTCACCTGCCCAGAGGAGGACTGTACGCCCCTATCTACCTACGTGGGAAGGACAACTACCACCCTGTCCAGAAGAATCACCCTTCACCTACAACAAGGAGGACCGAAACAACACCTTTGGACCCACCACAGACGCCATCTAGACAGGGAAACCATGGTACACAACACAGAAATCGTCGCAGAGGAGAAGGACCTCCAACGTTTGACCATTTTGGAGGCTGTAATCATAAAAGATTTACAACCTATTATTAATGTACAAACAAATGGTTTCTCCCTCCTCCCCAGCATGAAACCTACACGCAGGAGACATTTGCTCACCAAAATACAACCACCAGATCAGAGAACACCCATAAAGGTCCAAAATATCCCCGCAGAGGATAAAATGTCATGCCTTAGGCGATCGGCTAGGCTTAGGAACCAACCAAATAGCGCCAGCCAAACAGAGGAGTCATTAAGTGACCTCTCCAAGTTTTTCCTTTATACATATTTATACTCGTCTTGGTCACACTTCCCTTCATTCCAACTGAAGATGCAAAACGATCTGCGAAACGTCTTGGGTTTATTATACTGTGTTTTGTTTATTTTCATTTATTTTGTATATAACATAGACTTCTGTGTTAATATAAGTTACCAATGTCAATTGGAAATTTGCTGCTTCCCCTCTCATTCCCCCAGAAATCTACTTTCCGAAAGCTTAAGAAAGAAATTAATTTCTAATGAATTTGCTGTCGTTTTCAACAGAATATATTTATATGTATATATATATGTGTGTGTGTGTGTGTGTGTGTGTGTATGTGTGTGTGTGTGTACAACACTGAATGGGTCATAGTGAACAGATTTACATTAAAGTGACTTATGGTTAATCTATGTATATATATATATATATATATATATATATATATAATACATATATATATATATATATATATATATATATATATATATATATATATATATATATTGGTGTATTTAGGTAGCAGGTTCTCATGTAGACAATTTTGATTGAAGTTCACAGCAGCTTCTGCGTTCACGACTTTTTTGCTGAGTAATTCTACATCTCTGACGATGGAACGGTGAGCAATGGGTAGCTCCCATAAAAGATGTCCGAAAGACATTGAAAGTTCTTGTATACGAAGAACACTTTATTATAACAAGCTTCCGACCTACATAGGTCATCTTCAGGTTCTAGTACAGGCTAGGCTAAGATAGGATAGGTGAGATGGAGGAGAGGGGGGAAGGGTTGGAGGGTGTGTGTGTATGTATGAAGAAGTAAAGGAGGAAATGGAAGGAAGTTAGAGTTATGATAGATGTGGGGCAGACCCACTTGCTACTTTGATCATACATAATTGTATATATATATATATATATTTGTTTGCTGTGAAGCTATGCCAAGTTATTCTTGGTGTTGGTTGGAGGCTGGTCCATCTTCCGCAGGATCGGGTCGTCTGTTCTTCTTTTCTTCCTCTTGAGCTGTTTTTTGATTGTTGTCGGCTGTTAGTTGTTAGTTGTTGTTTTTTCTCTCTTCCAAAAAAATGTATACGACTATTTCTTGCCTAATTAGGTTTTTTGAGGTATTTTTAGGGGGAAGTACACATACATACACATACATACATATACATATATATACACATGCATACACACATATACATATATATATATATTTTATTATTATTATTTATTTTATATATTTATGTTATTATGGTGGAGGTGTCTTGATTTCTACATGTCGCATACATTTTTTTTTCCCTTTCAATGAGTATGAGTTGTTTTTTTCCATTGGGATGACGGCTAGTGATTCTTATTGATTTATTTTTGCCTTTACAATGTTGGGGGAGGGTAGTGACTCCTATTATCATACTCATTGATTTGTATGATATCACGTGCGATTGATTTCGCACGTGTTATCATTTTTAATAACAGTAATAATATATAATGTTAGTGATAATAGTAATTATATGTTAGTTGGGTTAGTATGGTTAGTAGAACAATGAAGAATAGTGATGTGTTTTATGTTTATTTGTGTTTAAAGTATGTATTTAGGTTCGGGTGGAGGGCCGTTTATGATAGGGGACACTCTAGGCCACCAGTTGTGATCATGTCCGTCTTCTGTGTCTATGTCTTCGCTGTTTTGTACTATTTCTGGGTTTGTTATTGTAAGTCTGTTCCATGTTCTGTAAGCTAGTCTGTGAAGTCTGTGTGTATGTGTGTGTGTGTGTGTGTGTGTGTGTGTGTGTGTGTGTGTGTGTGTGTGTGTGTGTGTGTGTGTGTGTGTGTGTGTGTGTGTGTGTGTGTGTGTGTTTGTGAGGAGGAGGAAGACGAGGGGGACGAGAAGTACAAGATTGAGGAAGAAGAGGAGGAATAAGAGGAGATGGACCAAGAATGAGAATGAAAAGGAGGAGGTGGAGGAAGAGGAGTAAAGATCTGATGAAGGAAGACAAGAAATCGAGCAATTGAGCTAGGAACGAACTCGTTCAAGAAGAAGAAGAGCAGAAGTAGTTTAGCAAGATGTGGTTTG
>NC_134796.1:36399640-36407140 GCF_046742065.1 Oratosquilla oratoria
AAGGAGGATTACAGCCCCAGAGCCCGATGAAGAGGAGCCCAAAGAAGCCCCTTCTCCAAAGACGCAGCAGCCCACGAGGCTGTATTTAAGGCTCATCCCCAAGCCGGAGGAGCTGATGTTCTGCCCAGTCGCTCCTCAGTGGAGGACACCTCCAGCTTGGTATCGTACAAGAAGTGATACCAATTCCTGGAGGCAGTGAACAAAGCCTAAGAAAAAAAGGATTCCATGAAGCCCAGAATGGGAAATAAAAGAAAATAAAAAATAAAAAGTTAGAAAAGAGAAGATCAGAAAGAAGCCCAAGGAAAAGAAATATATAAATAAACCCACACGAAATGAAAATAACATTTCAGAAAAAAATAATAGAATACGAATAGCCCTTAGAAAAGTAACTTTTCAATAAAGGAAACATGGAAAGACGAATGGACTAATTGCAAAGCCCAAATTGCATTTTATTTCTTAGCCCAATAATAGATCCAAAATCGTCCTTGGAACCACGAGGTTCCCCTCAGCTGAATAAAATAACTCTGGGACGACAATCGCAGAGGATTAACTCACTCACCATCCCACTCCCACGCTAAATAAAAATCACCACTCAAGTTCCCTATCACTGATACAGGCTCCCTATAACCACCATAAACCTCCCCAACACTACAAGTTTGGGAACACGCACACACATACACACACACACACACACACACACACACACACACACACACACACACACACACACACACACACACACACACACACACACACACACACACACACACACACACACACGCGCGCGCGCGCGTATTTTTTCTTCTTTTCAGAAACCACAGGGAAATCAAAAGATCGAAACACCAAACGCTTCCGTCTATCACCAAGGCGTCTTCAGAGCACAAGGAAGATCAATAGAAGACAACATAAATACAGAAACTAAACAAGATAATGGAGAAGGGCACATCAACATCCAAGTACCTTGGTGGCTGTCATGCACAAAGTACAGAGATGTTGATGATGGAAACCTCTCATTTACAGTATTTCTGTAGGTATATCGTCCCCTAACATTCTTCCCTGCACTCGGAAGATATGTGTGTGTGTGTGTGTGTGTGTGTGTGTGTGTGTGTGTGTGTGTGTGTGTGTGTGTGTGTGTGTGTGTGTGTGTGTGTGTGTGTGTGTGTGTGTGTGCGTGCGTGCGTGCGTGTGTGTGTGTGTGTGTGTGTGTGTGTGTGTGTGTGTGTGTGTGTGTGTGCGTGTGTGTGTGTGTGTGTGTGTGTGTGTGTGTGTGTGTGTGTGTGTGTGTGTGTGTGTGTGTGTGTGTGTGTGTGTGTGTGTGTGTGTGTGTGTGTGTGTGTTTGTTTGTTTGTTTCCGGCAGCCGTGGCGACCAGACGTGCCCACTGAGCTCCGTGTCTACAGTGCACTAGTGTAACCTACAACTGCATATGTGTGTTGTTCTGATACACGACTGTCAGTGCTCGTGTCGTTATGGCGGATAATATAGTGACGATTTTTGATAAGTACCCGTGCTTAGTTTGTGCTAAGGATAAAGGAGGGACTACAAAAGTGAAGAGAGTTATCTGTTTGGCTTGTAAAAATTGGTGCCACACGTCGTGCGCAAATTTAGGTGGAGTGAAGGATGAGAACTGTTCCTCCATTAACTGGTTATGTAACAAATGTGCATCTGACTTCAAAGTAGGAATAAACCATCCACTTAGCACTGAGCTTGAAGAACTCAGGAAGGAGGTGCAAGAATTGAAAAACCTGTTGAGGAAAGAGTTTGCGCTATTGAGGAAAGAAAATGGCGCAAGTGAACTGACTGAATGTGTGTCGGAGGTGAGGCATGTTGTTGATGTTTTAAGTGGCCAGTCAGAGTCAGCCGGCTCATGGGTAGACGTAGTGAAGAAAAAGAAAAAGCGTGAGTGTAAGAATTTATTAGTTATCAAATCTAATGAAGATGGTGGTAAAGCAGTGGCTATGAAAAAGGAAGTGGCAGAAGTTCTTTCGGGTGTGCAAATTAAAGACTCTAAATTCACACAAGGGGGCAATATTGTTGTGAACTTTGTAAATGAAGCAGAGAGAAAGGAAGCAGCTGATAAGCTCAAAGTGATCAATACGGTAAATACTAAGAGTGTGAAAAAACTGACGCCTAAGTTTATGGTGTGCAACGTTCACAAGGAGGAAGATAAAGACGGTCTGATTGACACTTTGATTGAAAGAAATGCATTCCTGCAGTCAATAGATAATACCAAAGATAAGATGAAGTTAGTGTTTGACAAGCCTGCTGCCGGGGGAACAATCCATTACATTATAAAATGTGACCCACAAGTTAGAGAACTCATTCATAGAAATGGTGATCAATTGAAACTGCGTTGGGGAATATACGGTGTGAGGGACAGATATCATCCTTTGTTGTGTTATCACTGTCTGAAGTTCGGTCATGTGCGGTCTGACTGTCCGGCCAAACATAAGGGGGACGCACCTATCTGCTATAAATGTGCTGGTAATCACGAGGGAAAGGATTGTACAGAAGCAAGCAAAAAATGTGTAAATTGTGTGAGGACAAATAAGCAAGAGGTCGACCACTGGTAACCCATAATCTATGCCTTATTTTTGCCGGTGAACTAACTGCTGAGGATTAAAGAAAATACCGATCATGGATACCCCAATTAACTCCTCGAGTGTTAAATGTGGACTTTTAAACGTTCAGTCAGTGAGGAATAAAACATTAGATATTCACGATACAATTAAGGATGAATACCTAGATATATTTGCTATAACTGAGACTTGGTTAACGGACTATGACAGTGCAGTTATTAAGGAAATGACACCGGTTTCACATACTTTTGTACACAGTGCGAAACAAAATGGGCGTGGGGGTGGTGTGGGTCTTTTTCTCACTAATTCCTTTAAGAAAATAAAGCGATGTAATGTTGCAAATCGTGAAACTTTCGAACTACTGCAAGTAGAGTGTGAGATTGGTGGCAGTAAGATAACCTTTGTGGTTGTGTACAGACCACCGATTACCAGTGTGAATCAGTTCATAGACAAATTCAGAACATATTTGGAGACGATTGATATGGTGAGTGCTAATGTTATTGTCTGTGGTGATTTTAACTTGTGGGTTGAGGACATAGAAGAGCGACATATCCCGCAATTCATTGATATAATGGAAACTTTTAATCTTATTAATATGGTTGACAAACCTACTTCGCTAAGAGGGCATACAATAGACTTGGTGTTTGCAGATAGGTCACGTGATCTTATTCATAATCTGAGAGTGGAGAGTGAGTGCAATCTTTCACCAGTGCACAAGATGGTAACTTTTATGATGCCATACACAAAAATACAAAGACAGAAAAGAAAGATAAAATTTAGGTCAAAGAGGAACTTGGACACCACTGCTTTATTAGCTTCCATATTTGAAGATGTGACTTCGAAACGCTATGAAGCCTGTGTGCATAGATCTATAGAGAAGCGAGAATGTGTTACATGTTTTTATAAACTTTATAATACTATTACAAGTGAGAAATATGAAGAGATGTTTCCGATTGTTGAGAAAGAAATTATTGTTAAAGACAATGCACCTTGGTATAATGGTGAAATACATCGAGCTAAAATCGAGAAAAGGAAAAAAGAAGGACGTTGGCGCGGACACAGGTCTGATGAAACTAGAAGTGAATACATTGAAGCAAGGAACTACGTGAACAAACTGATTCGGAAAAGAAAGCGTGAATTTTATAGGGAGAAAACATTGCAAGCGGGGACTAACATTAATAAATTATACAAGGTGCTTGATAATTTAACTGGTAACAAGCTTGAATAAGCTACTAGAAGGTTACTCTGATAGTGATTTAGCAACCAAGTTTTTGGAAAAAAATTTATAACAAGATTAGTGGAATAATTGAAAGTTTTTGTGACAATGATTTACATAATGTTGACGAAAATATACAAGAACCTGTGGTGAAACTGTCATCCTTTCATGCAGTGGACAAATCAGTAGTTAAGGGTGTCATGACTAATGCCAAGCTAACCCACTGTGTTAATGATCCAATACCAATAAACTTGATAGTGTCAAGCAAGAACTATGACTTGATGGTTGATATTACAACTGACTTAGTGAATAAAAGTATTGAAGAAGGTGTATTTCCGATTTCTGAGAAACAAGCGATTGTTAAGCCCATAGTGAAAGGGAAACTAGACCCGCAGAGTTTCAGTTCATTCCGCCCAGTATCTAATTTAACATTTCAATCAAAGATTCTAGAAAGTGACTAGATAAACACCATATGAGGACGGAGCCTTTATTTGTACGACGTTTCGCTTATTACAGCTTTTTCAAGTACAAGTTGAGATACAAATGCTTGAGATTAAATAAGGGGAAAGGAGGGAACGGGGAGGGAAAAGGGGGGGGGGTGAAGGAAGAGGAGGAGGAGGAGGAGGAAGAGGAGGAGGAGGGTGGGGGGATTGGACACTGGGAAAGGATGAGAATGCCGGCCCAAACGTCCGTGACTGGAAGAATGCAGAGCTGCTGATGCGGGAACCAGACAAAATCCGCAGGAAGTGTTTAGAAGCAGCAATCATTCAAGGAACGAACACTATTGAACAAAACAGGGGCATGTTTAACATATCTCCTCACATTATTCCCCTAATACCCATGGCCAGCAAAATATTAAATACTTAAACCACCCTTTGTGGACATTTCGCTCACGGACGTTTGGGCCAGCATTCTCATCCTTTCCCAGTGTCCAATCCCCCCAACCTCCTCCTCCTCCTCCTCCTCCTCCTCCTCCTCCTCTTCCTTCCCCCCCCCTTTTTCTCTCCCCGTTCCCTCCTTTCCCCTTATTTAATCTCAAGCATTTGTATCTCAACTTGTACTTGAAAAAGCTGTAATAAGCGAAACGTCGTACAAATAAAGGCTCCGTCCTCATATGGTGTTTATCTAGTCAATCTTGTCGGCAGACTGCCACTTTTAAGCATTCTAGAAAGTGTCATTTTGATACAGTTGAATGAACATTTACAGACAGTGGGAGCATTACCTGACAGTCAGTCGGCGTATCGGAGATATTATTCAACTGAAACAGCATTGTGTTCAATAGTGAGTGATATGCGGGGACTGTTGGATGATGGAAAGTGTGGAATTTTGGTACTGCTGGACTTAAGTGCCGCATTTGACACTGTCGTGCACAGTATTTTGTTGGAAGATTGTAAAAATATCGGAATTGAGGGGGCTGCTTTGGCATATATTGAGGGTTACTTGGAGGACAGAACGTATTGTGTACAAGTTGGAGAATGTTTCTCGGATATGAAATCGCTGAAAAGAGGAGTACCGCAGGGGAGTGTATTGGGGCCAATACTGTTCTGTATATATACTGCTGATTTGGCGAACGTACTGAGAAGACATGGGGTTACATTCAAACTATTTGCAGACGACACACAATTTTATATGTCTCTGAACAATGTGCGGAGTGTGGAGGCTAAGATATCAGATATTATGTTGGATATTGGTAAATGGATGAATTCACGACAATTGAAATTGAATACAAATAAAACAGAATGTTTGGTGGTTGGCAGGCAACTTGATTTTGAGAGACTAAATATTCACGACTTATGCATTAATGAAATAGAATTGCCAATGAGTGACAGTGTAAAGGATTTGGGAGTGTTACTGGACAGTGATTTATCCTTTAAAAGCCAAATTGAACAGACAGTGAGAATTGCGGGTTACCACTTACGGAATATTTCTTTTGTAAAGAAGTATCTTGATGAAAAGACAATGAAAATGCTTGTTCATAATCATGTCCTAAGCAAGCTGGACTATTGTAATTCATTATATTATGGCCTTCCAAATTATTTGCTGAAAAAGCTACAATTGATAATGAATAGAGCTGCTAGGCTGATTACTGGACAATCATGGCGTAAAAGAATGACTCCAGCACTGATCAAATTGCACTGGTTACCGGTTAAGGCAAGAATTATTTATAAGCAATGTGTCATGGTATATCATGCATTGAAATTTGGTAAACCGCTATACATGAGTGACATGTTAAAGAAGTTTGAAGTTGACACAACAATGACCTTAAGACACAGTGTTGGAGTGCATAGACTTGATGAACTGCGGTACCAAAGAGAAGCTGGTCGTAGAGCTTTCAGTAGAAGTGGTCCACGGCTCTACAATCAACTCCCACAGAGGATTAAAATGGAACAAAATGTGGCTACATTTAAGAAATTGAAAACTTTTCTTTTTACGGACTGCTATGACTTGGATAATCAATTGGTGACTGCAGCTTACTCTTGTTGATGAAACATTAAGGAGGGAGCGAAGAGCGCTGTATCAACAGTGGAATTGCTCCCGAGATTTTCTTCAATCAAGTAATCAAGTAATCAAGTGTGTGTGTGTGTGTGTGTGTGTGTGTGTGTGTGTGTGTGTGTGTGTGTGTGTGTGTGTGTGTGTGTGTGTGTGTGTGTGTGTGTGTGTGTGTGTGTGTGTGTGTGTGTGTGTGTGTGCCAAATTGAGAGTAATATTGCCACACTTGTAGTGTTGGGGAGGTTTGTGGTGGTGATAGGGAACTTGAGTGGTGATTTTTATTTAGCGACTTTAGAGGCAGTCGCTCGAGGCAAAAGAGCCCCATAAGAAAAAAAGAAGAAAAAAAACAAGAGTTTCTCACTTCCCACGGCGTGGGATTGTCGTCGCCAAGCGATTTTAATCAGCTGAGGGGAACCTCGTGGTTCCAAGGACGATTTTAGTCCTATTTTTGGGCTAATAAAATTAAAAGCAGTTTGGGCTTTGCAATTAGTCCATGTTGGGCGTAAAAGAAAAGTATTGATCTGGTTTTTATATTTCTAATCAGATTTGTGGTTTGATTTTCCAGGTTTCCTTGATTAGAAAGTTACTTTCCTAAGAGCTATTCATGTTCTATTAGTTTTTTCTGAAATGTTATTTTCATTTCGTGTGGGCTTATCTATATATATTTTTTTTCCTTGGGCTTCTCTCTTATCTTATTTTTTTATTATTATTTTTTTTTATGGGCTTCATGGAATATTTTTTTCTTGGGCTCTTTTCACTGCCTCCAGGAGTTGATATCGCTCCTTGTACGATACCAAGCTGGAGGTGTCCTCCACTGAGAATCGACGGGGCACATCATCAACTCCTCCGGGTTTGGGATAAGCCTTAAATACACCCTCCTGGGCTGGTGCGTCTTTGGAGCTGGGGCTTCTTTGGGCTCCTCTTCAACGGGCTCTGGTGCTTTTATCCTTCTTGAATGAGCCCTTGGGCTTGGGCTTCGTGTTCTTGCTGGAGTAGGCCGGCGGGGAAGTCTTCTCCAAAGTGGAGCCCCCGGCAGCTCCATGGTCCTCACATCTTCTTGTGGGCAGGAGCTCTTGGGCGAGAGTCTCCGCCAATCCTGGTACTGGGGCCTTACCCAGGTTGTCCTCCAGCTACTAAGGGCGCCGTGGAAAGTCATTCCTCTCCCAAGTCTGGCCTTCCCCGGTGTTGAGGCTCAGAGGGTGTGACACCGCTTGTC
>NC_134796.1:36409640-36412140 GCF_046742065.1 Oratosquilla oratoria
ATGATTCCTTTGGATGATATCTTTAATGACTTTTTTATCTTTTTTTTTATTATTAGTAAAGGTGTTTCGGTAATATATGTTGATGTAGTTATGATTTTGTGGTGCTTTGATTGTGAGATATGATTCTAGCATCTTGTTGGTAATAGAATCAAAGTCGGTGTTAGAGTACCCATTGTTTGTGAGCATTTGTCTAAGGTGTTGAAGCTTATTGTGTAATGCTTGCCAAGAGGAACACACCGATATGGATCTTTTTACATAGGCTCTTATGACGCCTTTCTTGTAGTTGTCAGTGCATTCGCTCTTGCCATTCGCATTTATCTATGTTGGTGGGTTTTCGATATACACTAGTAATAAAGTTGTAAGATATAGAATCGAGGAGGCTACGAGCAATTGTAGCCTCCTAGGGTCATCACTCGTTCCAATAATTTTGGTGGAATTAATCAATTCATCCTTTCTGAGTACAGCGTTGTGGAAATTCTTATGATGTTCTTTGATTGCTCCCTCTTATAGATGTAATGATAAGCGACGGCTGACTTTGCATCTAGTAAAACCGATGTAGGTATGGTTAAGAGACTTACAATCCTCTGAAGAGCAAGTATATTGGTACACTACATTGGTTTTAGATGTGAAGTCTGATTGCCTAAAAGAGTTGTTCGTCATGATCAGCGAGGAAGTTCCGGGATTTTTTAGTAAATGAGAACTCTAATTTTGTTGTTCTCGCTTGTAGGGAGGCAATTCCTTTGGATGATATCTTTAATGACTTTTTCATCTTTTTTTGTAATCATTAAAGGTGTTTCGGTAATATATGTTGATGTAGTTATGATTTTGTGGTGCTTTGATTATGAGATATAATTCTAGCATCTTGTTGGTAATAGAATCAATGTCGGTGTTAGAGTACCCATTGTTTGTGAGCATTTGTCTAAGGTGTTGAAGCTTATTGTGTAATGCTTGCCAAGAGGAACACACCGATATGGCTCTTTTTACATAGGCTCTTATGACACCTTTCTTGTAGTTGTCAGTGCATTCGCTTTTGCCATTCATGCATTCATGTACTCGCATATACATTCATATATATAAATACACATTTATGTCGGTGGGTTTTCGATATACACTAGTAATAAAGTTGTTAGATATAGAATCGACCAGCACATCCAGGAGGGGGAGTTGACCGTTATTATTCATAAGAATTTCCACAACGCTGTACTCAGAAGGGATGAACTGATTAATTCCACCAAAATTATTGGAACGAGTGATGACCCTAGGAGGCTACAATTGCTCGAAGCCTTTCGTATCATTCATTAATCTTGATCTACTTCGTGTTTCTTGGTTTTATCTATAGTTATTCTCTTCAAAGCTATCGTTGAATGGGTCTCTATTCTTCATTTGTATTGATTTTATCTATATTTAGTGTCTTTAGTTCTATAGTTTTACGTTTGCCCATGTTAAAACTCACCATTCGAAGTTGGTACAAGTATCAGTAAAATTCCAGAAACACGCAAGTATAGATATATAATATGAAACGTACGTTGTCAAATAGCGTTTAATCTAACCTAATCTAAAATAGCCTCAACCTAACATCACCTAACCTAACCTAGCCTTACCTAACCTAACCTAGTCTACCATCCTAACATAAAATAACCTCACCTAATATCACCTAGCCTAGCCTAGCTTAACTTAACCTAAAATAACCTCACCTAATATCACCTAACCTAACCTAGTCTACCATCCTAACCTAAACTAACCTCACCTAACATCACCTATACTAGCCTAGCCTAGCTTAACTTCACCTAAAATAACCTCACCTAACATCACCTAACCTAATCTAACCTTGCCTAACCTGGCCTAACCTAACCTAACCTAGCCTAGCCCAGCCTAACCTAAAATAACCTCACCTAACCTAACCTAACCTATTAGTGGTATTAGTGGTGGTAGTAATGGCGGTAGTAGTGGTGATAGTGGTAGTGGTGGTAGTGGTGGTGGTAGTGGTGGTGGTAGTGGTGGTAGTGGTAGTGGTGGTTGTAGTGGTGGTAGTTGTCATGGTAGTGGTAGTGGCAGTGGGGGCGGTGACAATGGTAGTGGTGGTAGTGGTGGTGGTAGTGGTAGTGGTAGTGGTAGTGGTGATGGTAGTGGTGGTGGTGATAGAGGTGATAGTGGTGGTGGTAGTAGTGGTGGTAGGGGTGGTAGTGGTGGTTTGTGGTGGTGGTACTGGTAGTATTAGTAGTGGTGGAAGTGGTAGTGATGTGGTAGTGGTGGTGGTGATAGTAGTGGTGGTAGTGGTAGTGGTGGTGGTAGTGGTGGTGGTTTGTGGTGGTGGTAGTGGTGGTGGTAGTGTTAGTCGTGGTCGTAGTGGTGGTAGTGGTGGTGGTAGTGGTGGTGGTAGTGGTGGTGGTAGTGGTGGTAGTGGTGGTGGTAGTCGTAGTGGCAGTGGTCGTGGTAGTGGTGGTGGTAGCGGTGGTTGTAGTTCTGGTAGTGATGTTGGTGGCAGTGGTAGTGGTAGTGA
>NC_134796.1:36417140-36422140 GCF_046742065.1 Oratosquilla oratoria
AGGGATGAGATCATAACCAAAACTCCTTATTGAAAATAACAGAAATATTTGTATTAATGAGCTGACACTAGCCACGCAAGAGGTCGTGGTGGGAATCACGTTGAACGTGTTCGAGTCTGAGAAGACACAAGAGCATTGGGGGACCTGATGGTAGAATCTTCTCACGTAGTTCAGATTTCGCGAAGATGAGTGAGCACTCATAAAGATTTTGTAAGTTTGGGATTAAAATGAAATCCTCCTAAAATGTGTACTATTGCAAACATACATGATTTATCAGAGCTCTCTCTTTCTCTCTCTTCTGTGTGTGTGTGTATACATATATATATATATATGTATATATATATATGTATATACATATGAATATATATACACACATATATATATATATATATATATGTATGTATATATATACATATGAATATATATATATATATATATACATATGAATATATATATATATATATATATATTGTTATGCCATGACTTCCCAGGGCACGATGATCCCCGAGTATTCTAATTGAGGGCCCCAATATGGCGTAACAAAGTCCGAATTATGAGAGAGGACTTGGGCCCTTAAGTTATGTGTAATTAAGAGCATTCAACTATATTGTTTCAAATAAAGAGCAACAAAGGAAAATAGATTTAATTATAAATGAAAGCTTAAGCATGACAGAACAATTCCAATTTAGAATAAGATGCTGCCGGCGAATGAGAATTGAAACATGGAAAAGCCGGCAGCTTTCAACAAGAGTATTTAAGAAGATAAGGATCTTTGCACAAGTATAACCATTACCATATAGACATAGACACGCTCGGAATATAATCATCAAAGTTAATTTACTCACTAGAGACCTAACTGCACTGGAACTAAAAATGTTTAATCTTACTTGACACAGGGTATTCTCACCAGTTCTTACAAGCTCGGTCCCTCCAGGCAACTAACCCCTAACTCACCTGGCCGACCGCACACGTCACCTTCGGCCACCAATAAAGCAAAACTAAAGGTATTCACATTCTTTGTTACAAGATACAAGTTTTTATCTGACTGTACATGACGAGTACATATAATTATTCATGTACTAGTGCGTTTAAGCATTCACATTACACCACCATACAAGGAATACATTCATCGTACCTTCGAACAACGTATCACCTAGCAGACGACAGTAGTCGTTGAAGGCGAACGGACAATAAACTTACATAGTACATGGTTTCATACATAATACATAGTTTCATACATAGTACATAATACATACACAATACATAATTCACATAATACATAGTTTATCATAGAAAAAATGCACTCTTGCATAACAATATATATATATATATATATATATATATATATATATATATATATATATGTGTGTGTATATATACATATGAATATATATACATATATATATATATATATATATATATATATATATATAAAGTATATGTATATAAATCCAAAGAGAATCCCAAAGAATTCTATAGTTACATTAGAGATAAAAAGGTTGTTAGGAATCACATTGGTCCACTATTATCTGCTGAAGGTCAACTTGAATATTCAAATGAAGGAATGTGTAATATCTTAAACAATTATTTTAGCTCGGTATTGGTAGACGAAACACCTCAAACTGAACTCCAAACTGAAACCTGTGAAAAGTCTGGGGTAAACTTACTCACTACGGTAAATATAACAAAAGAAAAAATTAAATGGTGTATAGATAAACTCAAAGTTAATAAAACACCAGGGCCTGACGGTTGGCATCCAAGAATCTTAAAGGAAATTAAAAATGAGATTGTTGTTCCATTAGAAATTATTTTCAAGAAATCCATCATATCCGGAGATGTCCCAAGAGAATGGAAGCTAGCTAACGTTACTCCCATATTCAAAAAAGGTGACAAAAAGAAACCAAATAACTATAGGCCTATAACTTTGACTTCAATCGTAGGAAAAATAATGGAAACTATCATCAGAGATGCTATCGAACATCATTTAGAAAGTAACCGTTTGATAAATGATAGCTAGCATGGTTTCAGACGGAAACGTTCTTGCGTGACTAACTTACTCGAATTCTACAACACAGTTATCTCGAATCATGACAAAAGAAACAATATAGATTTAATATATCTAGACTTTGCAATAGCTTTTGATACCGTCCCACACGAAAGACTACTTACTAAATTAGCTTTACACGGTATAAGTGGTAGCCTATTAAGTTGGACTAGTAATTGGTTGAATGGTCGAAAACAAAGAGTTGTTTTAAATGGAAAAACTTCTAGATGGGAAAATGTTATAAGTGGAGTTCCTCAGGGTTCCGTTCTTGGGCCACTTCTATTCATAGTATATATAAATGATATAGACCATGGACTAAAATCTACTGTTTCCAAATTGCTGATGATACAAAACTGTGCGGAGTGGCAAATGATCATTTAAACAAATTAGATATTCAAGAAGATTTAGATCAATTACAGCAATGGTCTGAAAAGTGGCTAATGAAATTTAACACGAGTAAATGCAAGGTAATGCACATAGGTAAAAACAACAATAAGTACGAGTGGTCGGAGCCCTTGGTTCTGACCACCTTCCAATCATCATCACCACCAAAACAAGATGCACCCCAGCTGGCCACAGACACACTTACACCAATTACAAGAGAGCTAACTGGGAAGCCTTTAATGAAGAGACAGAACAACATTTTGAAACACTTAACAGTACACCAATCACAAACATAAACAATGCTGTGCACGCTTTTAATACAATCATACAAAACGCAGACAAGAGATACATCCCTAGAGGCAACAGAAAATCACACAACCCCAACTTCACACCAGAAATCCAAGGCCTCATCAGACAACGTGACACACTTAAACACGATACCCCCACACCTATCCCTCAAAACATAGCAGACCAAATACAAACACTAAACACTGTGATTGCCAATAAAATACATGAACAAAAAACACAAAATTGGCAAAACTTTATCAATACACTTGATCACAAAACAAACACCAGCAAATTGTACAAAACACTCAACAGCATCACACTATCCAACACTAACACTACACGCTCTCACGCAGCAATAATCACAACAACAGATAATCTACCCTCAAACAGACAACAAGCAAACGCACTCATACGTCATTTTGCACAGACGAGCCATCTTACATCTCACCCTGACGACCGACGCACCATTCGACGTAAGAAAGACTTTCCCACAGACTCAGACTATACACCCTTCATAGACAGTCAGACAAAACTCATATTGCATAGTCTCAAGCACTCACCTGCCTGTGGCCCTGATAACATAAGCAACATACACCTAAAACACATTGGACCACAAGGTATACACGCACTCACAAACATTGCAAACTACAGCTATTCACACAACACAATACCCGACATCTGGAAGCATGGTAAAATAATCACCATTCCAAAACCGAACAAAGACCCAACAATCCCAACATCGCACCGCCCAATCACACTTCTCTGCACCCCCTCTAAAGTCATTGAACGCCTAATACTTAAACTTGTCACACCATATATTCCCCTTGCTGACTCACAACACGGTTTTAGGCCACTACACTCCACAAACACTCTTCTGACAAACCTCACACAAAGAATTTTAGATGGCATCAATTCAGATAGGCCCCACCACAGAACACTTCTTATAACATTGGACATTAGTAAAGCTTTTGATGCTATCCCCCGCCACAACCTAACAAATAAAATATATAACACAGACATGTACAATAACACCAAAAGATGGCTGGCCAATTATCTGGCAGGCAGGAATGCTCATGTGTCATATAATGGCCAATCATCGCACATCAGAAACATTAAGAACGGAGTACCACAGGGCTCGGTTCTATCCCCCACATTATTTAATCTATACATGCATGACTTACCCACGCCAGACACCTCAGAAATACAAATCTCTTCCTACGCAGACGACATAACAATCACATGCACACATCGTAACACAGACAAAGCTGCAGAAATAATCCAGCCTTACCTTGACACACTCAACACATGGTTCATCACAAACAGACTCAAAATAGCTCCAACCAAATCTACAGCAACACTTCTCACCAACTGGACAAAAGAACACAAATACATACCTCATCTCTACATCAACAACACTCTAATACCACACACAAACACACCGAAAATTCTTGGTGTAACATACGATACATCCATGTCTTTCAAACAACACCTCACAAACATAAAAAACAAATGCACACCTAGACTTAACGCACTTAAGTCAATCACTGGAACAACATTTGGACAAAACAAAGAAACTAATATAACAATATACAAACAATGCATACGCTCAGTGATGAATTATGCGAGTCCTGCATGGGCTCCTAATCTCAGTGAGACACACCACAACACCCTTCAAATCATACAAAACAAAGCCCTAAAAACAATTACAGGCTGCACAAATACATCACCTACAGACCATTTACACCATGAAACAAAAGTCCTCAAAGTCAAGGACCACCTCGACATGAGAGGCACACAAACACTTGCTGCAGCCACCACAAACACATCACACCCGCTACACTACATAGCAGAACACCCACACACACCAAGAAACATTAAAACTACACCCAAAGACCTTTATTACACACAGATACTCTCTTCTCTTCCTCCACAACCACCAAATACCAGCCTCCGGAAACATATTCATAATCATATCACTCACCGCTCCATTAACACACTGAAAGACAACACACTGCTGCATGCCAGACCCCCTGATATCCACCCTTCTGAATCCTCTCTCCCACGTAAGGACAGAGTCCACTTGGCCAGACTGCGATGCGGTCACCACCCAGCACTTCTAAGCTACCAGAAGAGGCTGGACGACCGTGTTGTGAACAGCTGCCCAGGATGTAACACTTCACCCCATACCATACAACACATAATGGAAGACTGCATTATACACAATCATGCACGCAAACAACACAACATACACTCTATAAAGGATTTGTGGGAAAACCCAGTTTCG
>NC_134796.1:36434640-36437140 GCF_046742065.1 Oratosquilla oratoria
GTACACACAAACCGAGTCACTCACACACAGACATATACATACACACGTACACACACACACATACACACACACACACACACACACACACACACACACACACACACACACACAGTCACACACAGACTCACAAATTCCCACACATACAGTGACACATACACACGCACACATACACAAGCACACCTAGCGAAGCCATGTCCGGGTGCTTGTATATTTATAAATATATATATTATATATATATATATATTATTTATATACACACATATATATATATATATATATAATATATATATCAATATATATATATATACATGCAAAGAAATCACAAAACACACGTGATAAGATATTTTTGCAGAAACCACCGGGAAATTGAAAAAACAGATACCGAACGTTTTCGTCTATTTAGACATTTTCAAAGGTACAAAAAAGCAATACAGAAAGAAACAATAAATACATAAGAAGACAAGGATACTCGGAGAGGTCCCATGTTACATTTTATCACACACAATTTTGTCAATAATAAAATTGTCCAATTTAAATAAACCCAAACTCAAGTTCATGTTATTTCCAAAATTTCTTTTTATAAAACAAGATTCAATAATATTTCTTTCTATAATATTATTACAAGAAGTAATTATTTTAGAATTTCCCCAGTCAATATTATGACCATAATCCCTTTGGTGGACAAATAATCCACTGGACACTTGCCCCGTTCTAATACTATATTTATGTTGGCCTATTCTTTTTTCTAAGCCTTTGCCTGTTTGGCCTATATAAATAAAATCACAATTTTTACATGGTATATTATAAATACATCCTTCTTTACTTCTTGGGGAATTTTTAATTAACAGACTCTTAATGTTGTTATTATGGCTTCAGGACGAAGGTCTACACTAAAGCTACTAACGTAGGAAGGTGTCTCAATGCCCGCGGCGAATGCCCGGCAGCCTACAAGCGGTCTGTAGCCGCTGCATATATCAACAGGGCCTTAACGCATTGCAGTAGCTGGACAGATACCCACCGGGAATTTGACCGCATCCGACAGCTTCTAACCAATAACGGATATCCAGACCACATGATTGAAGGACTCATCAAGAAGAAGCTTGAACAATACACAGCTCCTAACCAGGTTCCAGACTCCCCAGGCAACAAGATCATCATATATCATCGAAACAATTATCACGACAATTATAAAGAAGAGTGTGATGCCATTAAAGGCATCATAAAAAGAGGAGTCACTCCCACCGATTCAACCACTACCATTGCCTTTAGAATTTACTGTAAACCAAACCTCACTAGAGCTTTGGTTATGAAAAACAACACTGCTCCTAAGACCCCTTTCGAGGCCTCTACCAACGTAATCTATGAATTCACGTGTCAGGAGAGTCGCTGTGACGGCTCCAACACCTACATTGGTAGAACCTCCACTACCTTAAAAAGACGCCTCCAATACCACCGTAACCAAGGTTCCATCTTTCAGCATTACATTGATCATCACGACAAAAAACCACCACTTCAGAAACTAATTGACTCTACGACCATTCTTCACAGAGAGTCCAACCACAGGCGTATGCAAATTGCAGAAGCCGTAGCCATCACTTCCCGTCACCCTACCATTAATGTACAACTTGCTTCTGATTTTATTCTCCCTTCAGCTCGCCCTCTGAAACCGCTCCCTCTTCAACCTACACAAGACCTTCCATCAAGCCGCCAAGATCTCCAGCCAAAAACCAGAGCCTCCTCCAGATCACGAGAGAATCACCGCAGCCAATCGGAAGCCAGCATTCTGCCCGGGGTAAGCACAAGATCACGGGAGAACCCCCGCAGCCAATCACAAGCTAGCATTCTGCCCGGGCCTAGCCGCTTGAGCTGCGTAGCAGACAGAGGTCATCCCCGCCGCCCGAGATCAGGCGAAACGTCCTATGAGCCAATCAGAGCCCGGCATTCCACCCGCTCTGGGTCGACTTAACCGTTCGACCGAGTATAAAAAGCCTCCCGCTTAGCCACCTTCTTAACTTGCCTCTAGACCTTCAAGACCAGAACATCGCCTCTACACCAATGAAGTCCTTCTCACCCTGAGGAAGCCTCTTATCGAGGTGAAAAAACTCCGAAGTTTTAGGTGTCGTTGTCAACAGTTTTTTACATGCTGTTACATATTTAATAGAAACCATCGGCATTCTCCAGCGCCTTTCTTTTCACATTCACCATGGATGATTTCGTTCATAAGCTGAATGAAGTTGATAGGAAGTCCTTCCTTAAACTTAAGAAGATACAACTGAAAATAGTTAAATCTATTAGCGCAGTTGATTTTAATCAAAATATATATATATATACATATGTACACACAAACCGAGTCACTCATACACAGGCATATACATACACACGTACACACACACATACACACACACATACACACACACACATACACACACACACACACACACAAACACACACACACACACACACAGTCACACACAGACTCACAAATTCACACACACACAGT